>NC_034613.1:107502085-107503388 GCF_900095145.1 Mus pahari | reverse complement strand
TTCTCCTTCTCCTTCTCCTTCTCCTTCTCCTTCTCCTTCTCCTTCTTCTTCTTCTTCTTCTTCTTCTTCTTCTTCTTCTTCTTCTTCTTCTTCTCCCAGTACTACTACTGTACTACTACTATACTACTACTACTACTACTACTACAACTATTGCTACTACTACTTTTTTATTCTCCAATTGTCACTAGCTGTTTTTTTCTTTGTTTTGTTGTTGTTGTTGTTGGTGGTGGTTTTTTTTTTGGGGGGGTTGTTTTTGTTTTTCGGTTTTTTCAAGACAGGGTTTCTCTGTGTAGCTTTGGCTGTCCTGGAACTCACTCTGTAGACCAGGCTGGCCTCGAACTCAGAAATCTGCCTGCCTTTGCCTCCCGAGTGCTGGGATTAAAGGTATGTGCCACCATGCCCGGTTTCTTACTTGCTATTTTGACCTAGAATTATTCTAACCAGGTAACTATTATATTTAGATGGGGGTGAGACTATGCCTCTATCGGTTTTCTAGTGGAGATATTTTCCTACAAATTTGAAATCAAGGTATTGCCCTGGGAATTCCCCCATGCTCATTTTGTACTAGAAGATATCCTCCTACTTTCAGGATAAACACTCAAATGAGTACTTATTTATTGATGTAGCTGTGTCTGTGTTTTGAACAGAAAAATATAATAGGAGAAAGAGAGGGGAAGAGAGAGAAATTATTGTCAATTTTTATTGCTAAGAAATAATCTATGCAATACATACACCAGTGCTTTAGTCATTTCCCAAATAACTCACAAAGATTAGAAACAAAGTAATTACAAATATTTCAATAGATCTTTGTGGAAATACATTTTCCATTGAGTCAATAATCAGGAATAAAATTTTTCAGTGCTATTATGAATTTGTGTGGTCCAAAATATGATACCCTGAAATATGGTTATTTCGGTTTTTGGAATATTTTGAGGTAGCTATCCAGGATAAATTCTAATCTATCAGAATAATATATGTTAGTTATAATAACTGTGTAATATCCTAATATGATTACTGCATAATATATAAGTATACCAAAACTTCAAACTTTAGTCCTTAAACATGTCCAGTAAAGGAAAACTGATGACAAATAACTCTGAAATGATAAATATGAATAAAACTTACATTTGTCTATATTAGTGAAGTAAGCATATTGACAGAGCTGTCTCTCATGAAAGAGATTAAAGGTAATACTTGGCTCAGCTACAAGTTTATAGTAGGTGCCAAGAATTCTTTATGCTGATACAAGAGTGGTATAATATACATGAAACAGTGTTTTTTTTTTTTTTTTTTTTTTTTTTTT
>NC_034613.1:107486803-107502000 GCF_900095145.1 Mus pahari | reverse complement strand
CAGCTACAAGTTTATAGTAGGTGCCAAGAATTCTTGATGCTGATACATGGGTGTTATATTATAGATTAATCAGTCTTTTTTTTTTTTTTTTTTTGCTTTTTTTTTTTTTTTTTTTTTTGGTTGGAATTGCATTTTTCTAAAGAGAAAATTGACAAAAAAGTTAATATTTACTCTATGTGTACTTTCAGAAGACAGAATGGTTAACATTGATCAAGTGAGTGTAGGAAGGAGGATCAGAATCTCCAAGCTATCGTTGGTTACACACTAAGTTGTGGCCAGACTAGGCTATCTGAGAACCTGTCTGAAAGTAGGAAAATTACTGTAACCAGTGGTTTATCCTTGTGCTTCCAGCACTTTGGAGACTGAATCATGAGCAACATCACAAGTTCAAGATCTATCAGGGCCATAGATTACAAACAGAATTTCTCCAAACAAAAATATTTGAAGAGTTATACTTAGGGGCTCGGTGATGTTGCCATTAAATGAAACCACATTGAGATGGGAGTGGTAGCTCAGTGATTAAGAGTGAATACTGCTCTTGCATAGGACTCAAATTGGGTGGCTCACAACCACCTAGAGATTGAGTTTCAGGAGTATCTGATGCCTCTGGCAACTTTGGGCATATACAGTTATTTACACACATACAGACACACAGACACACAGACTCACAGACAGACAGACAGACAGACACACACACACACACACACACACACACACACACACACTTAAAATAAATAATAGGAAACAGGTTTTGTTTTACCTATCCAGTTATAGGAAGTCTCTTAGTTGAATGTATGTAGAAGAGGTGCCACATATTGAAAGTATTAAATGTACCACTCTTGCACAAACCAGGTTATTCAGAGCCACCATTCAAATAAGTTAGACTCTTGACATGGGCAATCCTGATGTCCTTGCATCAGCTGTGGTTAGAGATCATTGATAGAGCTATTATGCAGCACAAGGTGAGGCTTAACTAAAACTGAGAGATGAACAATTTCTTGTGCCACAAGTTGGGTTTGTGTGTTTGTTTTACAGAGTATTCTAAACCTAACTTCTTTTTAGACATATTACATGCAGTTTAGACTGTCCTTCATCTCACTTAACAGCTGAAGATGACTGTGAACTTCTGATCCTCCTGCTTTCACTTTCCAACACTGCTAGGATTACAGACAGGTACTAACATGACCTACTTTTCACAGTGTTATGAATCAAACCTAAGGCTTCATTCATGAGAATAGGGTACTCTACCAACTGGGATACTTTCATAGCTCCAAACATTCCTGTTAATGATAAATCCAAGACAGAACTTTTATCCTTAAAATATCACACCTATGTGTGTATCCATTATAGCCCTCTGCTATTTAATTTAATATTAATGTTACACAAGCCAGAGTCATTTGATAAAAAAGCACTTCAATTGAGAAAATAACCCCACCAAACATTTGCCTGGGCAAGACTTTGTTGTATTTTATTAATTGGTGATTACTGTGGGAGGACCTATCTCCCTGTTGTCAGTATCAGCTATGGAATATTGTTCCTGTGTGCTATAAAAAAGTAGACTAATGCAGAAGTGTTTGCTCACAGACATAAATTAGACAGAGAACAGGTTCTCCAATGAAGGAGCTAGAGAAAGTACCTAGGGAGCTGAAGGGGTTTGCAGCCCCATAGGATAGTTAGTTCATACAACAGTATGAACTAACCAGAAACCCCAGAGCTCCCTGAGACTAAACCACCAATTAAAGAAAACACACGGAGGGACTCATGGCTCTAGCTGCATATGTAACAGAGGATTGCTTATTCGGTCATCAGTGGGAGGAGAAGCCCTTGGTCCTGTGAAGGTTCTATGCTCCAGTATAGGGAAATGCCTAGGCCAGGAAGCAGGAGTAGATGGGTTAAGGAGTGGGGGGAGGGGTGAGAAGATAGGTGGATTTTTGGAGGGGAAACTAGGAAAGGGAATAACATTTGAAATCTAAATAAAAGAAAATATTTAATAAAGAAAAAGTAGGCTAAACTAGTCATGGGGAATGTGCTAGTATGTAATTTTCCTATGTGTCCTTTACTTCAGTTCTTAACTGTTCCAGATTCCTTTCTAGGAGTTCTGTCCTGACTTTCATGTATGATGAATGACAAACTATAATATGAAATAAAGTCTTTTCCCTCCCAGTTATGTTGGCTATGATGTCTTATCACCAAAAAAAATCACCAAGGCCAGTCTATATGGTAATGTAGCACATATGGAGTATCAAGTTTTGAAAGTTCACATCAGGCCAGATAAAGCATAGAAATAATGAACTTTGCTCATTATGATCATGCATACCTACAATCTGAGCAGTTGAAAGATTATGATTTTAAGTTCAATGCAAAGTTAAGTTACACAGGGAGAGCCTGTGTCAAAAAATAATACAATACAAAAAGAAGGCTAATGAGATGCTAAGCAAGTAAAACACTTACTATTCAAGCAAGCTTGATGACCATAGTCCCATTCTTAGAGCATGCATGATGGCAGAGAGAAAACTGCACTCAATAATGTCATGCTCTGATTTCTACATGTGCTCTGGAACATGTATACTACCCACACACATCATGAAATAATGACAGAAGTAGCAGTAGCAGTAGCAGTAGCAGTAGCAGTAGCAGTAGTAGTAAAATGTTTTAAAAATTAAAAGAAAACTTTTTTCAGGCATATTATATCAGTCCTATAATAACAGAACTGAGAAAGAGAAAATGGGGTATTTTTGAGCATTTGAGACATGAATGAACTACATAAAGAAGGTTAACACTTTATAGCTTTCTTTAGGTATCCTGATCAAAACAAGGTATGGAAAGTTTATTTTACACACAAATTCAGGCTATATTCCATCACTGTTTCAGGGACAGTGCAACAGGAAGTAGAAGAAGCTTGACATAAGTCAAGATCAGAGATCGAGGAATTGATATGTGCATGCTTACAAGTGCTTAATTGGCTTTCTTCACTCTCATACTCTCCAGAATCGCCATTGTAGGTAATGGTGACAACGCAAGAGAGGTTATTCCCATATCAATTAATAAAAAGAAAAAAACACAATATACAAGCTGCCAAACATGCCCACAGACTAAGAATTATAGATGGTCCTTCATTCAGATTTCCTTCCCAGGAAATTCTATATGGTGTTAAGTATACAACACTAATCATCACAGCTTCATACATTGTCAGGTTAACACCATGTTTTAGACAAAACCTATCAACCCTTGTTTCCAAAGGTCTATGTGTGTCTAATAATGTAAAATACATGAACTATAAAAACCAACAACAACAATATGAACTAACCAGTACCCCACGAGCTCATGTCTTTAGCCGCATATATAGCAGAAGATGGCCTAGTTGGCCATCATTGGGAAGAGAGCCCCCTAGGTCTTGCAAACTTTATATTCCCTGGTACAGGGGAACACCAGGGCCAAGAAGTGGGAGTGGGTGGGTAGGGGAGCAGGGCAGGGGGAGGGTATAGGGAACTTTCCGGATAGCATTTGAAATGGAATTAAAGAAAATTTCTAATAAAATAAAATAAATACAACCCAACCTTAAAAGCCCTCATAATTCTTAGAATATCCACCACATTAAAAAAAAACTATTTGTGATATTCTATGGTAGATGTGTGTGTTATTGCAATGTATAATGGAATTGTGTAAACATTACTATCACAAAAGTATCTGGAAATAACAAGAGATGGTTGAAACAAAAGCCAAAATCAAGCAAAGAAATGAAATCCTGCAATTCTTGTGCTTTTCATGGAGAAATGAGCTGGGGTGTCCCAGTCTCTTCGTATAGGCTATCTTCAACACACACAGCTTTTCTCTGATACTTAAACTGATTCCACTTCCCACCTCCAGAAGTCCTTGTCTCATGTCCTATGATCCTGACATTTGCAAAATTCTGGAATATTCTGGAATCTTAAACTTTTCCTTCATAACTAACTTCATGCAGTGACCTCCCAGGGCTTCTCTTGCAGGACTTGTACTCTGTCAGACATATCTTGGCCTCAGCTGTTCTTAATGACTTTCTCAAACTTGTATCTTTCTTGTCTTAAATGGAGGCGAATGTAGACATTGCCACCAAATTCCATGACTGGCCTGAGATGTAACCTAGCTTCATTGGACCATAGATGTATCATCTTCTCTGTGCTGACCCTTAGAAAATACTCTCCTATGGGCAGGGAAACTTTGTCTTAAATGTTGGTGATTTCTTACAATGACAGCTGCTTTCTTGTTTTTATTCTAGTTGTCCTAAACTTTAAGCTTGCCCAGATACCTTTTCTACACAAACTAAATTAACTCATTATAGAGATTAAGTTTAGACTCAGGTTCACAGGACATAAGCAGAGTAAGCCAGATTCTTAGACAAAATATTACATAAATGGTCTTTAGTGTTATCCTGGATAAGAGTCCATTTCCCTTGAAACATCTTGAGCTGGTACCTAATGTCTGCATTACTCTCAGTATTCTCATTTTTCAAACTCACACAATGACATCCTTTAAAGGACTTTTTAACAGCATTCAACTGCTTTTTCTACTAAATTCTTCCGCATCCTTAACAGAAAACAGTAATAAAAGCCTCATGGTCACATGGTCAGGTTAAATTCTTTAAGTCATTTTCTGATCTTCAATATGGATGTAATGTGACTAACAGCAATTTTCCCCTTTTTTAACCCTTTTAATTTTTTTCATCTTTGAAGTTGGTCCTTAAAGTTGCAAGTTTATAAATTTCTGTTAAAACATTTTAAAAATTTGTCACACAAAGTGAAGTTGTTTTATTGGCATTTTCAATTTTATTGCATTTAATTAAAATATAATTATATCTCTTCCCCTTTTACTTTTAATCCCTCCATCATCTCACATGTCCCTCCATCACCCTCAAATTCAGAGTTCTTTTTCTTTGATTATTATTGTTATGCGCACACACACACACACACACACACACACACACACACACGCACACAAACTGCTTATTCCATGTTTGTGTTCTATATGTATGTGGTTTCAAGCCTGATAACTTAGTACTGGGCAAGCTGTTGGGAGCCTTAGAGATATTCATATTCCTTTTCTCAGTAGTTGCCAGTAGTTCTTTTTCTAGAGTTGAAGACCCTGATATTTTTCTCCTTCCACATTAACATGTTTATTGATATTTTATTGTGTATGTTTTGGTTAAGCATGTATTACTAGGAGAGATGGTCTCAGGGCAGACTTCCTGGTATTCTGGCTTTCATATTTTTTGTATCCCCATTTCCACAATGTTCACTTAGTCATAGATGCTGAAGCAGTGCTTCAATTCTATCAATTAGGACTAGGTTCCCCATCTTTGTATTACGCCCAGTTGTGATTTTCTTTAATGGTTTCTATTTGTGGTAAAGAAAATTTTCTTCTAAGAGTGGTGAGAAGTACAATTACTCTGTGACTATACACATATGATTTAGAATATAGTTAGTAATTGAGCTGGTCTAGCAGAGTGGCTGTACTAGATTTTCTTCTATAATGCATAACTTCAGTGGCCCCAGGGAAATTTACTAGATTTCTAACACAAGACCAGATTTTCTTCCTGTTGAGTGGGCCTTATGTTCAATTACATAGCTGTTTAAACTCATGTAACCTAGATTTATTTAGTTATTATTTTTAAGAACAATAGCCCCAATACCCAATTTAGATTTTTGATCAGTATGTTACCTTTGGTAACCATCTCTAAAGTTAATGTTTCTGAAATCTTTGACCATGTTTTATTAGTACCAATATCTTTAGGAAATGTAAAACATACAGATTTCCCAAAGCTTTCTAATCATTTTGATTTCAAGGATGAAGTCATTTTGTTTTTAAACAAATTCATCATATTTTTAAATATCTACTAATTTTACAAAAGTAGTATTTTGAAGAATTGTGGTGTGGTGATTAAAAATGTGAATATTAGTTATTAAAAATATAAAAAGTTTGTAAAATGAAATGTTAATCTTACAGAGATCCAACTTCTCTAAATATGCCTTACATTTTCAAGGCTGTATTCTCTATATAATTTTGTTGTAACTCAAGGTGATTAATGATAAACACCTTCTTTCTCAAGGATACATTGTTTCCAAATTTAAAAATGTTAAGTGGATTTTAAAGAAATCCCTACAAATTTTATCAATTTATGATTTTATAATGCCAGAGTTACATACATATCTTTAAAACATCTTCTGAGATCTTTAGTCTAAACATTATTGTGCTCAATAAGGCCATCCTCAGCTGTATATGAAGGTGGAGCAATGGGTCCCTCCACATGTACTCCTTGGTTGGCAGTTTAGACCTTGAGAGTTTTATTTGGTTGATAATTTCCTTTACCTTATGGGGTTGCAAGTACCTTCACCACCTTCAGTCCTTTCTCTAACTCCTCCATTTTTGACCCCATGATCAGTTCAATGGTTGTCTGCAAGAATCTACCTCTGTAAATGTCAGACTCTGGCAGAGTCTTTCAGTAGACAGCATTTTCAACAAATGATGCTTATTGAACTGGCAGTCAGCATGTAGAAAAATGGAAATCAATCCATTCTTATCTCTTTGTACAAAGCTCAAATCCAAGTGGATCAAGGACCTACAAATAAAACCAGGTACACTGAAACTAATAGAAGAGAAATTGGGGAAAAGCCTTGAATACATGGGCACAGGGTGTAAGTCCAAAACAGAACACCAATGGCTTATACTTTAAGATCAAGAATTAACAAATGAGACCTCCTAAAAGTGCTAAGCTTCTGTAAGGCAAAGGACAATGTCAGTAGGACAAAATTGCAAACAACAGATGGAGAAAAGAACTTTAACAATCTTTTATCCAATAGAGAGCTAATATCCAATATATTAAAAAACTCATGAAATTAGACTTGAGAAATAAAAAACCCTATTAAAAATGGGGTACAGAGCTAAACAAATAATTCTCAACTGAAGAAACTCAAATGGTCAAGAAGAAACTATTAAGTTATTTAATATCCTTAGTCATCAATGAAATAAATTTCAAAACAACCCTGAAATTCCATCTCACACCATTCAGAATGGCTAAGATCAAACTTAGGTAAAAGCAGATCCTGGAGAGGATGTGGAGAAAGAGGAACACTCCTCCATTGTTGGTGGGATTTCCAGAAGTTAGTCTGGCTCTTCATCAGAAAATTGGACATGTAGGAAATGTAAAACATACAGATTTCCCAAAGCTTTCTAATCATTTTGATTTCAATGGTGAAGTCATTTTGTTTTTAAACAAATTCAACATATCTCTCTTTATATCTACTAATATTACAAATGCAGTATTTTAAAGAATTGTGGTGTGGTGATTAAAGATATAAACACAAGTTGTTAAAAACATAAAGTTTGTAACATGAAATGTTAGCTGAGGACTCAGCTATACTACTCCTGGGCATATACCCAAAAGATTCTCCAACATATAAAAAAGATACATGTTCCACTGTGTTCACAGCAGCCTTATTTATAATAGCCAGATGCTGGAAACACCACAAATGTCCCTCAACAGAGGAATGGATACTGGAAATGTCGTACATTTATACAATGGCACACTACTCAGCTATTAAAAGCAATTAATTCATGAAAATCTTAGGCAAATGGATGGAACTAGAAAATATCATCTTTAGTGAGGTCACCAGTCATAAAAGAACATACATGGTATGTACTCTCTGATAAGTGGATATTAGCCCCAAAGCTTGGAATACCTAAGATACAATTCACAGACCACATGAAGCCCAAGAAGAAGGAAGATCAGTGTGTGGGTGCTTTGGTCCTTCTTAGAAAGGGTAACAAAACACTCATGGAAGCATATATGGAGAAAAAGTGTGGAGCAAAGTCTGACAAAAAAGACATCCAGAGACTGTCCCACCTGAGGATCTATCGCATATATAGTCACCAAGCACAGACACTATTGTGGATGCCAAGAATATATAATTTTTTTTTAAAAATGTGAAATATTTTCAAAATAAATCTCAATTAAGAACCAATGCCATTGATGTGCTCCAGCCCCCTCCACAACCCACCCATACCCTGGAAGTTTGACTTCCAGGAATTATGACACCACCTTGCTCGAGGGTGTGACCTCCTGACCCAATACCTGTCCTAACTGAGATTCCTCCCCCATTCATGATCCAGCGCATGCAGGACCTACTGCACTGCCAGAGACATATCTTCCTTCAGATCTGAAACTTATTCTGGGAGGAAGTCATGTGTTCCAAACCCCAATCCACCCTGCCCACACCTAGTGACATCTTGACCCCCAGGAGTTCTGACACCACCAGGATCACAGGACTTCTGTCACACCTTGTCTCACATATCAGACACTTAAGACTCCCCTCCCACATAGAGAGAAAGCCTGAACCTAGGCACTCAATCTTCACCAGGCTCACAAGAGAAACAGAGAGAGAAAAGCCAGTTAACATCTGAAATAACCAGATGGCAAGAGGCAAGCACAAGAACATAACAGAAACCAGTTCCACTTGGTATCATCAAAACCCAGTTCTCCACCACAGTAAACCCTGGATGCCTTAAGACACCTGAAAAGCAAGATTCTGACCTAAAATACCATCTCCTGAAGATAATAGAGTACCTTAAGGAGGACATAAATAACTCCCTTAAGGAAATACAGGAGAACAGAGGCAAACAGGTAGAAGCCCTCAAAGAGGAAACATATAAACCACTTAAAGAAATACAGAAGAACACAATAAAACAGGTGAAATAATTGAATAAATCTATCTAGGATGCAAAAATTGAAAAAAAAACAATAAAGGAATAACAAAAAGAGACAACACTGGAGATGGAAAAGCTAGGAAAGAAAGCAGGAATTACAGGTGCAGCATTCACCAACAGAATACAAGAGATAGAAGAGAGAATCTCAAGTATAGAAGATACCATAGAAAACATTGGCACAACAGTCAAATATGAAGTATAAAAAGCTCCTAATCCAAAACATCCAGGAAATCCAGGATCCAATGAAAAGACTAAACCCAAACATAGTAAGTATAGAACAGGGTAAAGATTCCAAATTCAAGGGGCCAGTAAACATATTCATAGAAGAATCTTCCTTAACCTAAAAAAAGAGATGACTGTAAAGATATAAGAAGCCTACAGAATGCAAAGTAGAATTGACCATAAAATTAATTTCTCCAGTCATGTAATAATCAAAACAACAAATGCACAAAACAAAGAAAGAATAATAAAAGAAGTATGGGAAAAAGGTCAAGTAATATATAAAAGTATATCTTTCAGAATTACACTATATTTTTTCAGAGATTCTAAAAGCTAGAAGATTGTGGACAGATGTCAAGCAGACCCTAAGAGAATACAAATGTCATCGCAGGTTACTACAGCCAGAAACTACCTCAATCAGCAAAGATCAAGAATCCAAGATATTCCATGACAAATCCAAATTTAAACAATATCTTTCTACTAAACAATCCCTACAGATAAAAATGGAAGGAAAACTCCAACACAAGGAGGGAAATTATACCCCTACAAAAAAACCAAGAAATTAAACTACTCATAACAACTCCCCAGAAAGAGAATCACACAAATACATTACCACCTATAAAAGCAAAAATAGCACAAACAATCATTGATATTTAATATTTCTCAACATCGATGGACTCAATTCCCCCAAGAAGAAACAGGGTTACAGACTGGATATTGAAACAGGATCCAACATTTTGTTGCACACAAGAAATACACAACAGCTATGAAGAGAGGCACTTCCTCAGAGTAACAGGCTGGAATTTATTCAAAGCAAATGGTCCCAAGAAACAAGCTGGAGTAGCCATTCTAATATCCAATAGAATGGAGTTTCAAATAAAAGTTATCGAAAAGATGAGGAAGGACCATTCATACTCACCAAAAAATCCAGAAAGATGAACTCTCAAGTTTGAACATCTATGCCCCTAATCCAAGGGTGAAAGAAACATTACTGAAGCTCAAAAACCTCATACAATAATAGTGGGACACTTCAATGCCATACACTTACCAACAGACAAACCATGGAAACAGAAAGTAAACAGAAACAAAGAAACTAAAAGAAGTTATGAACCAAATGGATTTGAAAGATATATCTAGAACATATCACCCTAAAACAATTTAATATTACTTCTTCTAAGCATCTCATGGTGCCTTCTCCAAAACTGGCCATATAATATGACAAAAAACAAGTTTTGCTTGGGTGTGAAGTCGGCAGAGAGTCCCACAGTCACTAGAGGGCTCTCCACCCCCCAGGGGCCCTAGCATGGCCAGAATCTTAGGATCACTTGTATGTGGTACAGAACATCGGTTCCAACAGAACTAGGAGTGCCTGGCGCCAGCAGGAGCAGGAACATAGGAACACTGCCCAACCAGTGGTTTGGGTTCCATACAATCAGCACTGGTCTACCTTGTTATTGAACTAAGCAGACAGACACATGGTCCCCAGAGGAGTTAACACATCCAGGCATTCTAACACACACTGGATCTTAGGATCCCAGGATCCCAGGATCCCAGGATCCCAGGATCTGAGGAGCTTGATCACACCAGGATCTCAGGGTCTCAGAGAAAGGTAAACTGCCAACAACTCTGACTCACCCAGAATATCAGCATCAGAAGGTCCCAGAATCACAGGATCACAAAGAAAGTTAGACTCTTAAAAGTTGTGACTCAACTGGAATTACAGGAAGGATAGATTACAATCAGATATATGGAGGGCAGGAGCACTTTAGATAATCAGATGGTGGAAGGCAATCCTAAGAACAGAAGCAACCGAAACCAAGGTTATTGGGGATCATCACAACCAAACTCTCCCACCATACCAAGTCCTGGGTACACCATCACACCAGAAAAGCAGGATATGGATCTAAAGTCATTTATCATGATAATGATGTAGGACTATAAGAAGGACATAAATAACTTCCTTAAAGAAATACAGGAGAGCCAGGCAGTGGTGGCCCACGCCTTTAAGCCCAGAACTTAGGTGGGAGAAACAGGCAGATTTCTGAGTTCGAGGCCAGCCTGGTCTACAGAGTTAGTTCCAGGACAGCCACAGCTAGACAGAGAAAACCTGTCTCAAAATTCCCCCCAAAAAACAAAAAACAAACAAACAAACAAAACTGGAGAACACAGGTAAGCATATAGAAGAAACACAAAAATCCCTTAAAGAATTACAGAAAAACACATCCAAACAGGAGAAAGAATTGAACAAAACCATCCAGGATCTAAAAATGGAAATAGAAACAATAAGGAAATCACAAAGGGAGACAAATCTGGAGATGGAAAACATAGGAAAGAAGTCAGGAGCCATAGATGCAAGAATAACCAACAGAATACAAGCAATAGAAGAGAGAATCTCAGGTGCAGAAGATATCATAGAAAACATTGACATAAAAATCAAAGAAAATGTGAAATGCAAAACGAACCTAACCAAAACATTCAGGAAATCCAGGACACAATGAGAAGACCAAACTTAAGGTTAGTAGCTATAGACGAGAAGGAAGATTTCAAACTTAAAAGGGCCAGTAAATATTTTCAACAAAATTATAGAACAAAAATTTCCCAATGTAAGGAAAAAGATGACCATGAATATACAGGAAGCATACAGATCTCCAAATAGTTTGGACAAGAAAAGAAATTCCTCCTGTCACATAATAATCAAAGTACCAAATGCACAAAACAAGGAAAGAATATTTAAAACAGTAAGGGGAAAAGGTCAAGTAACATATACAGGCAGACCAATAAGAATTAGACCTGACTTCTCCCCAGAGTATATGAAAGCCAGAAGATAGAGTATATGAAAGCCAGAAGATCCAGAGCAGATGTCATGCAGACCCTAAGAGAACACAAATGCCAGCCCATGCTACTATACCCAGCAAAACTCTCAATTACCATAAATGGAGAAAACAAGGTTTTCCATGACGAAACCAAATTTGGACAATATCTTTCCACAAATCCAGCCCTTCAAAGGATAATAAAGGGAAAACTCCAACAAAAGGATGGAAACTACTCTATAGAAAAACCAAGAAAGTAATTTTCCAACAAACCTAAAGAAGATAGCCATATGAATGGAATCCCAGCTCAAAAAACAAAAATAAAAGTAAGCAACAATGACTTTTCCTTAATATCTCTTAATATCAATGGACTTAATTCCCCAATAAAAACTCATAGACCAACATACTGATGATGAAAATAGGATTCAACATTTGGCTGCATAGGTGTAAAACAACCTCAGTGACAAAGACAGGCCCTACCTCAGAGTAAAAGGCTGGAAAAAATTTTTTTTCAAGCAAACGGTCCCAAGAAACAAGCTGGAGTAGCCATTCTGACATCAAATAAAATCAAATTTCAACCTAAAGTTATCAAAAAATATAAGGAGGGACACTTCATACTCATCTAAACTAAAATTTTCCAAAATGAACTCTTAATCATGAACATCTATGTTCCAAATTCAAGGGCAACAACATTCATAAAAGAAAATTTAGTAAAGTTCAAAGCACATATTGCACTGTACACAATACTAGTGGAAGACCTCAACACCCCACACTCATCAATGGACAGATCCTGGAAACAGAAACTAAACAGAGATACAATAAAACTAACAGAAGTTATGAAACAAAAGGATTTAACAGATATCTATAGAACATTTTATCCTAAAACAAAAGGATATATCTTCTTCTCGGCACCTCATGGTACACTTTCCAAAATCTATTATATAATTGGTCACAAAACAGTCCTCAACACATACAAAAATATTAAACTAATCCTATGCGTCCTGTCAGATCACCACAGACTAAGGCTGATCTTCAATAACAATATAAATAATGGAAAGCCAACATTCACATGGAAACTGAACAACACTCTACTCAATGATACCTTGGTCAAGGAAGAAATAAAGAAGCAGTCCTAAGAGGAAAACTCATAGCTCTGAGTGCCTCCAAAAAGAAACTGGTGAGAGCATACACTAGCAGTTTGACAGCACACCTAAAACCTCTAGAACAAAAGGAAGCAAATTCAAACAAGGGGAGTAGACAGCAGGAAATAATAAAACTAAGGGCTGAAATCAATAAAATACAGAACAAAACAAAACAAAACAACAACAACAATAAAAAACAACCAACCAAACTAAAAAAGATCTATACAAAGAATCAATCAAACCAGGAGCTGTTTCTTTGAGAAACTCAACAAGATACATAAAACCTTAGCCACACTAACTAGAGGGCAGAGTGACACTATCCTAATTAACAAAATCAGAAATAAAAAGAGAGACATAACAACTGAAACTCATGAAATCCAAAAAATCATCAGATCCTGCTACAAAAGACTATGCTCAACAAAACTGGAAAATTTGGATGAAATGGACAATTTCCAGACAAATACCAAGTAAGAAAGTTGAATCAAGATCAGATAAATGATATAAACAGCCCCATATTCCCTAAAGAAATAGAAACAGTCATTAGTAGTCTACCAACCAAAAAAAAAAAAAAAAAAGGCCCAGGACCAGATGTGATTAGTGCAGAGTTCTATCAGACCATTAATGAGGACTGAATTCCAATACTCCTCAAAATATTCCACAAAGTAGAAACAGAGGGTACTCTACCCAATTCATTCTATGAAGCTACAATTGCTCTGATAACTAAACTACACAAACAGCCAACAAAAAAGAGAACTTCAGACCATTTCCCTTATGAATATAAATGCAAAAATACTCAATAAAATTCTCACAAACCAAATCCAAGAACACATAAAAACAATCGTTAATCATGATCAAGTAGGCTTTATCCCAGGGATGCAGGGATGGTTCAATGTATGGAAATCCATCAATGTACTCCACTACAAAAACAAACTCAAAAACAAAACCCACATGATCATCTCATTAGATGTTGAGAAACCATTTGAAAAAATCCAACACCCATTCATAATAAAACTCATGGAAAGATCAGGAATTCAAGGCTCATACATAAACATATTAAAAGTAATACACTACAAACCAGTAGCCACCATCAAGCTAAATGGAGAGAAACTTGAAGTGAACCCACTAAAATCAGGGAAATATAAGGGTGCCTACTCTCTCCCTATTTATTCAATATATTACTCAAAGTTCTAGCTAGAGCAATCAGACAGCAAAGAGAGATCAAGGGAATATAAATTGGAAAAGAAGTCAAAATATCATGATTTGCAGACAATATGATAGTATACATAAGCAAACCCAAATATTTTACCAGAGAACTCCTGTAGCTTATAAACAACTTCAGCAAAGTGTCTGGACATAAAATTTACTTAAATCTGTAGGCTTCCTGTACACAAAAGATAATTAGGCTGAGAAAGAAATTATGCAAATAGCACCCATCACAGTAGTCAAAACTAATATAAGAAAATCTTTGTGTATTTCTAACCAAGCTTGTGAAAGAACTTTATGAGAAGAACTTCAAGTCTCTAAAGGAAGAAATCAAAGAAGACTCCAGAAGAATGAAATATTTCTCATGTTCAGGGATCACTAACATTAACATAGAAAATATGGCCATCTTACTAAAAGCAGTTTAATGATTCAATGAAGTTCTTATGAAAATTCCAACTCAATTTTTCACAGAGATAAACCAATTCTCAACTTCATCTGGAATAACAAAATCCAGGATCATAAAAATAAAACTCAACAACAAAATCCTCCTGGGTGAATCACCATCCCTGACCTCAAGATGTTCTATAGAGCAATAGCAATGTAAAACAACATGGTATTGTTACAGATACAGACAGGCAGATCAATGGAATAGAACTGAAGACCCAGAAATGAATCCACACACCTATGGTCACTTGATCTTTGACAAGGAAGCCAAAACAATCCAGTGGAAAACTGACAGCATTTTCAACAAATTGTGCTTGTCTAACTGGAGATCTGTATTTGGAAGAAGGCAAATCGATGCATTTTTTATCTCCTTTTTAAAAGCTCATGTACAAGTGGATCAAGAACCTCCACATAAAACCAGATATGCTAATTATAATAGAAGATATATTGCAAAAGAGTCATAAACATATCAGCACTTGGGAAATTTTCCTGAATAGAACAAGCTCTAAAATCAGCCATTGACTAATGAGACCTCATAAAATTGAAAAGCTTCTATTAGGCAAAGTGTCCCGCACTATCGTCTTGCCAGCAAGAAGCACGTGGACACCAGGATCCTTCTGCAGCACAGCATTTATTGCATCTT
>NC_034613.1:107472259-107485290 GCF_900095145.1 Mus pahari | reverse complement strand
TTTAAGTGGTTACAGTCAGCTGAGAGTTAGCAAGGGAGTTGAGCATTAACAAGGGAGTGAGCCAGCTGCTTTGATTTAAGTGGTAATGAGGGCAGCTGGCTCAAACATGGGTCAGGGTCTCCACCATCAGACCACCAATCCAAACTTCTCTCCTCACTGTAAGGAAGGAATCTGAGTAAAATCTTTCCATATAAGGTGGAGGGGCGCTGGGGCCTACAGGCCAGGAAACCGCATGGTTTCCGCCTCTTGCTTTCTTCTGTTTTTTACTCAAGCTATCTGGGTGGTATCTTTCTTCTTCATAGCGAGCTGCCTCATCTTCTAAATCCTCTTCCTCAGAGGGGTTAAGCTCGTCTGTTTCTGAACTATCAAGCCCTAAAGCCTCTAACTCCTTTACCGGATAAAGGCTTTTCTTTTTTGGGTTTTTCTCCTCCTTTCCCCCGTTTCTCTCCCAGGGTGTCCTTTCCCTTATCTCTTGCTTCCTCGGATCCAAGGTCCTTGGAAGGGCCTCTTTTCTTAGTTGCACCTCTCCTTCTTGAAGCTTCTAATCTTTCACCTCACTCTGTTTCTGACATGCTGTCCTGTAACTCCTCTAATGCCCCCTGTCCTGCTATTACCGTTGGGCGGCATTTCTCATCTTCTAGGCACGATTTCACCAATTTAACGAAAAGAAAAAGAATGAGGCGTTTTTTCCGGGGTTCTCGGCACCAGTTGTCCTGCGCTATCGTCATGCCAGCAAGAACACATGCTGACACCAGGATCCTTCTGCAGCATAGCATTTATTGCATCTTGAAGAGGAAGACCAAGAGGCCCCGCGAGCTACTCCCTATATAGTCCCCAAGGCTGTGTGTCCACGTCTAATTGGTTGCTTACTCATGATCTCACTGTTACGCCCCGGGGTGGGCAAAGACTTGGCATGAAACCCATTTGCACCTGTGCACATTGGTTGTTTACCCAAAATACACAGGCGGTGGCCAGTGGTAGCCAGCACCATCTTGTAATGGCATTACGTGGCTTCCCACAGCAAAGGACACTGTGAAACGGACAAAAGGGCAACATACAGCTTTGCAAAAAGCAACCTTACATCTAATAGGAGACTAATATAAAATGTATAGAAAGCACACTAGAAGTTGGACTCCAGTGAACTAAATAATTCTTTTAAAAATTAAAACAGAGGAATCTCTAAAGGTTGGGAAGCACCTAAAGAAATGTTCAACATCCTTAGTCATCAGGGAAATGCAAATCAAAACAATCCTGAGATTCCACCTCACACCAATCAGAATGTCTAAGATCAAAAATTCAGGTGACAGTAAATGTTGGTGAGGATGTGGAGATAGAGGAATACTCCTCCATTGCTGGTGAGATTGCCAGCTTGTACAACCACTCTGAAAAATATTCTGGTGGCTCTTCAGAAAACTGGAAATAGTTTCACCCAAGGAAGCAGCTTTAGCACTCCTGGGCAGATACTCAAAAATGCTCCAACATATAACAAGTGCATATGATCCACTATATTCATAACAAATTATTTGTAATAGTCAGAAGCTGGAAACAACTGAGATGTCACTTAATCTGATCTGGATACAAGAAATACAGTATATTTCACAATGGAATTCTCTTCCGCTATTAAAAATTATGATTTCCTGAATTTTGCAGGAAAATAGAAGGTACTAAAAGATATCATATTGAATGATGTAAACCAGACGCTAAATCACACACATAGTATGTACTCACTGATAAGTTGATATTAGACCCAAAGCTCAGATTACCCACAGTACAACTCATAGACAATATGTAGCTTAACAAGAAGGAAGATCAAAGTATTAGGTGCTTCAATCCTACTTATAAGTAGTAACAAAATAATCACAGGAGGAAAAGTTATGAAGGGTCATGAAAGAAAGAGGAGACGGTAAAGAAAAAAAGGGGTTGAGAGAGACAGGAGGGAGGTCCAGAGGGCCAGGATAATGAATAGAAACGTGGCAGTGGAGGTGTGGAACAGGGGGAACCTTTGAAAAGTCCCCGATATCAGGGATGTGAGAGGCTCACAGGACCCAACAGTGATGACTTTAGCTAAAACACCCAACAGAGTGGATATAAAACCTGAAGAAACCATCTCCAGTAGAAAAGCATGGCCCCCAGTTGAGGGATGCAGCCACCTACCCATCTCAAAATTTTTAACTTAGTATTGATCTTGTCTAAAGAAACACAGGGTCAAAAATGGAGCAGAGACTGAAGGAAAGGCCATCCAGTAACAAGCCCACCTAGAGATCTGTCCCATCTGCAAACACCAATCCTGACACTGTTGCTGATTCCAAGAAGTGTTCTCAAAGCAGAGCTTAGTACTGTGGACCTCTGAGAGGCTCTGCCAGGATCTGACTGAGACAGATGCAGATACAGCCAAACACTGAACTGAGTCTGGGAACCCCAATGGAAGATTTAGGAGAAGGACTGAAGAAGCTGAAGGGGATTACAACCCAATGGGAAGAACAAAAATGTCAACTAACTAGACTCCTTAGAGTTCTCATGGACTAAACTATCAACCAAAGAGTATACACGTGTGGGTCCATGAACCACGCAGCTCATCTTAAGGGTCTGTGTTTACAGCCTTCTTATAATTGCATACTGCTGAATTGGGCTGAAGATTTCCTTCTTGTGGAACCCACAAAATTAGAAAGAGATTTATTCTTGTTTATTTATTTTTGGTATTTTTTAAATTTACATTTCAGCCATTACCATCCTCTCGGTCTCCCACTTCCACAGTTACTTATCCTTTTCCTCTTCCCCATTGCCTCTGCAAAGATGTCCTGCCCCAGACCTCCCCATTACCTGGGGCCTCAAGTCTCTCAAGGATTAAATTCATCTTCTCCCACTGAGGCCAGGCCAAGTAGACCTCTACTATATTTGAGTCAGGGGCCTAGGAAGAGCCAGTGAATGCTATTGTTTGGTGGCTCAGTCTCTGGTATCTCCTTGGGTTCTATGTAAGTTGAGACTGCTAGCCTTCCAATGAGGTCTCTCTCCCCTTCAGCTTCTTTAGCCCTTCCCCTAATTCTGCATAGGGCACATAGTGGTCCCTGTTTGAAATCCAGTGGTATAATTATATACTACTGCCTCAGTCAGCTACTGGTAGCACCTCTCAGAAGATAGCCATGCCAGGATCCTGTGTTTAAGCATATTGGAGTATTAGTTGTTGTGTCAGGCCTTGGTGTCCCCCCATGAGATAGATCCCAAGTTGGGCCAGTCATTGGATGACCTTTCCTTTGGACTGTTTTTCATTTTTGTCCCTGCAGTTGTTTTTACTTGGCCATTTTACCTTTCATTTTTTAATATTTATTCTTTGTTCTGTGCATGAAGTATTTTCATTATTATATTTGAAGAGGATTTTCTTTTTCTGGTCCAATGTATTTGGTGTTCTGTAGGCTTCTTGTACATGTATGGCCATCTCTTTCTTTAGGTTAAGGAAGTATGCTTTCTGGCCCTTTGAACTGAGATTTGCCTTCAACTGTTCCTATTATTATTAAGTTTTATTGTTTCATTGTGTCTTGTATTTCCTGGATATTTTGAATAAGGGTTTTTTTACATTTTATATTTTCTTTGATTGATGTGCCAATATTTTCTACGTTATCTTTTATGCCTGAGAATCTCTCTTCTATATATTGTATTCTGTTTGTGATGCTTGCATTTGCAACTCCTGATCTCTTTCTTAAGTTGTCCACCTCCAGTGTTACTTTCCTTTGTGTTTTCGTAATTGTTTCCATTTCCATTTTTATTTTTTAAAAGATTTTCATTTATTTTATGTATGTGAATACACTGCCACTATCTTCAGACACACCAGAAAAGGGCATTGAATCCCATTACAGATGGTTATGGTTGTGAGCCACCATGTGGTTTCTGGGAATTGGACTCAGGACTTCTGGGAGAATAATCAGTGGTCTTAATCTCTGAGTTATCTCTCAAGTCCCCTTTATTTTTAGTTCTTGGACTGTTTTCTTAATTCCCTCACCTGCTTAATTATATTTGGCTATATATCTTTAAGGGATTTATTTGTTTCCTCTTTAAGGACATCTACCTATTTACCTTTGTATTACTCTATTTCTTTAAGGTGTTCTTTATATTCTTAAAGGTTTCTATGATCTTCATGAGATTGGATTTTTGGTCATTTTGATGGTTTGTATATGCTTAGCCCAGGGAATGGCAATATTAGAAGGAGTAATCCTATTGGAGTAGGTGTGATCATCTTGGAATAGGTGTGCCACTGAGTGTGTGGGCTTTAGACTCTCACCATGGCTGCCTAAAAGTGAGTCTTCCACTATCAGCCTTCAGATGAAGATATATAATCCTTAGATCTGCCTGTACCATGCCTGCCTAGATGCTGGTATACACCCACCTTGAAAATAAGCCAGCCCCAATTAAATATTGTCCTTTATAAGACTTTCCATGGTCATGATGCTCACAGTAGTAAAACCTGATTCAAGACAGTCATTATCTTGCTTTTCAGACATGTTAGGGTATCCATGGCTTGCTGTGGTGGGAGAACTGGGATCTGGTGGTGCTGTATTGCATTGTGTTCTGTCTGTTATGCTCCTGCTCTTTCCTCTGGCCATGTAGTTTCCTCTGTTGTTAAATGGCCTGGGTGTCTCTGAAGAGAGTTGGCCTTGAAGGTAGGTAGTTGTGGGGCATTGGGCTATGCACGGACAGGCTGGTTTCCAGTTGAGCTGAGGTCTGAACCCCGGAATGGTGATAATTCACCTACATGACACAGTAGGCATTCCCTCATGTTTCCTGGAACTATGGCTCCTGTCTAAGTTACCACCTCCCCCTCCAGCCCCCACTAGAGAAACATGGCTAGCAGTCACTTAGGCAATGTCCCAGGCTTCTGACCTTCAGGGTAAACTTGTCTTCAGTTACCTAGCAACAGAAAAGATAGCAGCATACTTTAAAAGGGGCTGTTTGGGTCCTCCTTGCCCTCTCTCACTTCTCTCACTCCTTTGTTCTCTTGCTCTTATTCTCCTCTCCTCCCACTCCCTCTTACTTTTTCTTTTTCTCTAGGCTTCTCTCTCTCTCTCTCTCTTTCTCTCTCTCTCTCTCTCTCTCTCTCTCTCTCTCTCTCTCTCTCNTCTCTCTCTCTCTCTCTCTCTCTCTCTCTCTCTCTCTCTCTCTCTCTTTTTCTCTTTCTTTTATACCCTCTCTCTTTCCCCTGCCTTTCTATAATAAAGCTCTAAAACCATAGATAGTCTCTGCCCATCAAGGCTGAGTTCACTCTCACATGCGTGGGAACCTCTTTCCTCAGCCTTATCTCCCATAACCCCAGGCTACAGGGTATACCCCGGGGCTCCTTTTGGTTTGGGGGGATGCCCCTTGTACATCCCCCGTCTAGTGGGTCAGAGGCTTAGATACCCATCCTGGGCTTAGTGGAAAGCATCTGGCAGCCTTCCCATGTCCGCCTGTCCAGAGCATGGGTGGAACTCTGGCAGGACATGGATATCCTCCCTTCCCCCTCTTTTCCCAGGCCTCTTTTTAGTTCTCATAGGTAGTGATGTCTCTGGTTATACCTCCTACACCTGCAGTCTGTGTGCCTCCCAGATTGTCCACAGTAACCAAAAACTCAGGTGAGACTATCTCACAAATACTCACCCCAAATGGGACAACAATGGGGTCCAGATGATCCAGGACCCACCCCTATCTCCACCCCAAAGCTCCACCTTTCTTCTGGCCAACTTCCTACCCCAGAAAGATCAGTGTCTTGTTACCTGTCCACACCAACAACCTTCCTGCCTCCCAGGAGGTCAGCAGTAACTAGGGACACAGAAGGACTTCTCTAACTAGAGACACAAGAGGCCCCCCGCTAACCTGGGGTGTTTATTCTTAACAAAACTAGCTCTACCACTTGTTCTTCAGTCTCTGTATGCTGACAAAGTACAGGCTTAAATGTACTTCCAATTTGAACATTTTGAAAGGCTGGACCATGTGACCTCGCTCTCCTGAAAATGTCCCAGAATTAAGTCTTTAGAGGAAACAGCTATGAAGCAGTTGAGGTAAAATCGAAGAAGGATCTGGAACAGCAGGTCATCACAGTATTCCTGAGGATGAATCCTATCAGTGTTGCTCTTCTGATCTCCCATTGGTTAATATACAAACCTTGCATGCAATGCATAATTCCATAAAGATATTTGTATGTAATGTCCAGTATGCACAAATCAATTAAGGATGTTTTTTTTCTGCTCTTTATTTGAGCAATGAATGTCTTCTTCCCTTTTTTCCAGGTCTTTCCCTGCTCCCTGTCTTCTCCATCCACAACCAGGTAACTCACAACCCACGTACTTCTAATCCTTCCAGTAACTGGCTATATCCCCTAATAAAAATAATACATAAATATTATAAGACTGTGTTTTTATTTTTAATAATAGATGTGGAATATGGTGCGGCTTCAGATTGTATATAGTATTTGACAATGGCCTGACTTGTGCTCTAACAGGGACAAGATTTTTCCAGCCGCATTTAGTTTCCATTATAGTGTAACATTTTTAATTCTGAGGACTTTTCAGAGAATATATAAATATTAGGTCTCCAGGAGGCATGGTAGGTTGTTTGTTGTTGATTGGTTGCTGTTGATTGGGTTTGTTAAGCAGTTGTATACAAAGAAGAAACAACAACAACAAGAAATTAGATATCCTGACAGTAAAGGTCAAATTTTCTTCAAAAAACTAAATATCCCTAATCAGTTGGAAGTAGTAGAAAAATGAAATCAACCCCTTCCCCTGTATTCATTTTTCTCTCCTCTCTACCTTTAGGGAGTGTAAAGGTTGGAGAGGGCAGGAGAAAAAAACAATTCATAAAGTAGTCAAAAGTCAAGATACAAGGAAATATATCTTATACAGCATGTTCATAGTGAAGCAACTGGGTCAATAATTAAACAGAGCTGTTGACAAGAGTTCTTCAGCAAAATTATATGGCATCTTTAAATACTCTAAACACTGGTCAAATAGGAATGAAGTGAGGAGTTACCAGTTAAGTCCCAGCTTAAATTTCCCATCACCTGTGATCAAAGCATGCAATGTCTTCAGCAATAAGTCCTTATCATCTTGTCAATTCTAATTATTGTGGGGCCTATGAGACATCCCTCGTCAAAAATTCATAATGAGACAACTCATCCCTGTTACTATGGCTTCCATCATAACATATAGACTCTGAGGAAGACTTCTATCAATGTAGATTTTTTTTTGTTTTTTGTTTTGTTTTGTTTTGGTTTGTTTATTCGTACTTGATGCTTTAACAACCATTTCTTTGTCTCAACTAATGTGATACCAGTACAATTGTAGGGGAAGTTGAAGTACTATTGGAACTTACTATTCTTAAACCAACTGTGCCATCACTGTGCATGAAGAGAGGACAGAGTTACTATCAGTTCTGTGTAGATAGCAATACATAGAAATTTGTAAAACTCTTGATGATAGGATTCCCTGTTTGCAGCTTGCAGGAAAAGGATTTCATAAGACCCGTGGTAATGCATGCACAATTAAGAACATAATTGGGCCCTTTTCTGACTGGCATGGGTTCTAGGCAATCTATCTGTGAGTACCTCATGTGTTTGTAACTTATGAATTCACCCCATCATAGCATCAACTCACAAGAGCATAAACTTGATCAAACCTCACTCACTGGGACACCATAATGCATATTAGATACTTTATGGGAATTCTGGCATATTTGGCCATTTTACATCTCATGTTTGTTCTTTTGTTGCCAGACTTATTTGAATCCAATGAGAGGCTTCAAGGAGCATCTGGGAACAGATGGTCCTTAAGCTGGAGAGGCATCAATTTCCTGATTCCCCAGAGTACTCAGAAGATAATGAGCTGTCAAATGATGAACTTAATCCAGGGCTTCCAGTTCTTATTGAATCTAGTTATATATTTCTTTCCATAACTTTTGCCTCCAAATTGACCCATTCCTTATTATTTTCCCTATTCCCATTGGACCATCTATACAGCCTGGCCTTGGAATAACACTCAACTATCAGGACAGATGGTTACTGGGTCATGTTTCACTACAATCCATACAGCTCTTAGCTCAGCCTACTGTCTGCATTCTGTTTCTTATCTTTCCAGCCACCTGGGGCAGTGTCTGTGTTTACTTCTACTGTCTTCTCTGACCCTCCCTGTTTGGAGCCCCTGCTGTTACCATCTACATAGCAGAAACAGTGGGAGCTCCAGGTTTTGTTCAACTTGCTAGTCTTTAATGAAGGCAAGCATGCATTGGCAATATATATATATATATATATATATATATATATATATATATATATTGCTGAGCTTTGTTGTGGTGACATCTTAGAAACTCATTAAAGATCTTCTGGTGAGATTCCTGCAACTTTTTGCCACTTCCATGGACTCAGGCTGATAGACTAGCCTCACAGTTTCTTCTTGATTGAAATGCCCTTGCTGATTCATATGTGAAATCTGCTGAGTTAACTGGACTGAAGTTGTTGATTTGTGTTTGCTGTTTGCTAGTAGACTGGACTTAGAACAACAAAGATTGGAATCACCCCAAAGACGTATTTTTATCCCTATCTACTTCTCTCATATCTTTTTCTCTATTTTTAATTTATTAATTAATTTACACTCCATATTTTATTTACCCCACCCTCTCTCGAACTTTTCCACATCCCATACCCCCTCCCCACCTTCTGTCTCCACATGGATATCCCTACCTACCACCACACCTGACCTCTAAACTCCTTGGACCCCCTGCCTCTTGAGGGTTAGGTGCATCATCTCTGAATGAATAGACCTAGGAGTCCAGAACCCTAGAGTTTAACCCTAGTATTTGGGGATACAAAGCCTATATTAGCCATTTCCTGTAAACTGGCAAGACTCCAGTGAAGAAATTGAGATGACAACCCACCTATAAAACATTCCTGTTTGTCCTGGCTTCAAGTTGTGCTAGGAAAAAAAAAGCTGTGCAGAGTTGTGGGAGTAGTAGTCAACCAATGACCAGTTCAACTTGAGACCCATGCCCAGAGAGGAAGTGCATGCCAGAACCTGCCTGGAGTGCCAGGAATGAGAGGCTGGATATTGCAGATTCCTAGGATAAAACTAACCAAGGCTGGCAGAAAAGAAAGTGAATTGAAATGATTCTTAATGATACTCTCCCTCCCCCCAATATGATACTCTGCTATACTTGTAGACAGGAGCCTAGCATAATCACATCAGAAAGGCTTCATCTAGCAACTGATGTAAAAAGATGCAGAGATCCACAAATAAACACTAATAAAAACCAGGGAAATCCCACAGAAGATGGCTAGGAAGGACTGCAGGAGCCACAGGTGTGAAGGACACCACAAGCAAATCCACAGAAACAATCAACTTGACATCTTATGAGCTCATGAAGATTGAACTGACATCCAGGAAGCCTGCATGAGTCTGATTTAGTCTTTAGCATATATGTTATAGTTGAATAGCTTGGTCTTCTTGTGAGATTCCTAATAGTAATAGCAGGGGATATCTCTGACTCTCAGTGGCTTTTGGGGCCCCACTTTTTTTTTTCACCGTGTTGCATAATACAGCCTTAATATGAGGAGAGATGTATAGTATTATTATAGTATTATTGCAACTTGATATGTCTTGTTTTGTTTATATCACTTTGAAAGGCAAAGGGAACATTGGAAGAGGGAAGGCATGTGGTGTGTGTGTGTGTGTGTGTGTGTGTGTGTGTGTGTGTGTGTGTGTGTGTAGTGAGACTGAACTGACATGCGGGAGGGGAAAACTGTCTTTGAGCTGTGATATATGAGAAAATTTTTTTGAAAAAAAACTGAAAAAAGAGGAGCACTGGAACAGGTGGCTGATCTTTACAGTTTATACATCTTGGATGCTTTTTATATTATCACCTGGACACTCAGGTCATCACCTATATTGTAATTCACCTTTTTCTGTGTGTTGGCTAAAATATTGTCATGCCCCCTCCACCCATGACAAATGCTTTTACTGTTCTAACACTCAGTCATAATTGCTAGTACCGAAATATGCAGTGTGTACCATTAGGGCATCCACATCCAAATGCATACATTATACCTCTGGGGAATGTATAATTACTCACCCTTAAAATGAGCTTAGGCTGCTTCTCTTTTATGGTATTTTATTTGCTCACTGACAAACATTGGTCCCAATGTCTTTAGGGGCTACCATGAATCAATGTCTACTCTGTTTTTTAATCCATTAAATCCTAAGTATTCTGAATATTGTTGAGGAAACCAGTGACTCCACAGTTCAACATGTTCTTGTCCTGGTAGCCACACTTCAGTGTCACTGATCACTCTTCATGCCCTGGCCATTGTTCTTAAAATCCCTATAGAAAGTAACTACTATTTCAGAATTTCAAATGCAAACATCATCCTTATCGTGTATCTCCACTTCTTCTGCTTGTCTCACTCATAACATCAGAGAAACCAGTGTTCTTCAACTCATCCTCTGGTTTGTCAAAATTTGCAATGTTACTAAAATATTTTCCCAGGGGAGAAATAAACAAGGCTTAACCTTTTCCCTAAAGTCCCAATGACAAAAATGAGTCAGGATTCTAACATAGTTCACTCTGGAGAGCCAATGAGTTTGTTGGACTTCTTTACAGATCATTCATGAGGCATTACTTACAGGCATATTGTGTACACTTCCCCCAACATGCTGGACATTGAAAGCCTTACCCAGAGAAGGTAAAGCTTTCTCTTTAGTTTCATATGTGGAGTCTTTCATCTGTTCTTCCTGGTCTATATATGTTCTCTAGCCCCTCCAGAAGACCAAGTAAACTGTTGATAGCTGGTAAGGAGCAGTTTGGTACTCAGTTATTTTTAGAGGTGTAAAACTACCCTCAAAGCCAGCTGAAGGAATATTTTGAAAGAGGACACACACACACACACACACACACACACACACACACACACACACACACNACACACACACACACACACACACACACACACACACACACACACACACACCTACATGCTTACATTAAATAACATTAAAGAATGGAATGAAGAATGTGAGAACCAGAGAAAAATTGTCTGAATTCAGTCCTTTACTCCACATGTACTCTGACTTGTGTATGGATACCAGGAACTGAACTTAGGACTCCATGCTTGCATAGCAAATTCCCTTACCTACTGAGCCATCTCACAGGACCAAATATATTCCTTCTTATAAATGTAAGTTCCAACCCAATTAATAATACTGCCCTCTACCAGAAAATACTCAAAGAAACTAAAAGCTTTCTTTTGTGTTCTTATTTGTGAAATTTGTGTTTGTTTGTGTAAATGGCAATTGAATGAAATACCTTTCTCATACACACACACACACACACACACACACACACTGGCACACTTGTGCTTGTATGCATGTGCACACACATTCTTTGCTTCTTAAGTATATAGATGAAAGTCTTGTTTTGATTAAACTTAGTCATTTTTCACTAGATTAGACATGTTTTATTTTTAATATATATGCTTCACTAGAAACCATTAGCCACAATCAACTTTTTTCAATAATTTATTTATTTATTCAATTTACATCCAGATTATAGCCCCCTCTTCTCCTGGTCCTGCCCCCTTGCACAGCTAATTCCCTCATGCCTATTCCCATTTTCCTCTGAAAAGGGAGAAGCCCCTTCCCCCCCACCCCACCCGCTTATCAGTCCACCCTGGCACATCAAATCACTGAAAAATTAGACATATCATCTCACACTGGGAACAGAAAAGTCCCAGTTAGGGGAACAAGATCCACAGTCAGGCCACAGTGTGAGTGACAGCCTCTGTTCCAGTTGTTGGGGGACAGATATGAAGACCAAGCTACACATCTGCTACATATGTGCAGAGGGCCTAGGTGCAGCCCCTGCTTGCAATTTGGTTGGCGGTTCAGACTCTTAAAGACTCCAGTTGATCATGTTGGCCATATTGTGGAGTACCTATTCCATTCAGTTACCTCAATCCTTCCCCCAATTCTTCCACAACACTACCCAAGTTCTGTATAATGTTTGACTGAGGGTTTATGTATCAGTTTCAACTCACTGCTGTGTGGAGCCTCTCAGAGTGCAGCTGTGCTAGTTTCCTGTCTGCAAGCATTAGAGAGTATCATTAATATTATCCAGAATTGTATCTTGCACATGGGATGGGTATCCAACTGGTCCAGTCATTGTTTGGCCAATCCCTAAGTCTCTATTCCATCCTTGCCCATGTATATCTTTTGGACAGAACTCATTTTGGTATGGAGTTCCTGTTGGGAATGTATTGTCCTTTTCCTTTTTCTGTGAGCCCTGCCTGGCTTCTAGAAATAGCCACCTCAGGCTCCATATCACCCACTGCTAAGAGTATCAGGTAGAATCACCCCATAGACTCTCTGGAGCCTCCTACATCCCAGGTCTCTTGTTTATCTTACAAATTACCCCACCCCAGCCTACCACCAATTTTCATTCTCCCCCTGCCTAAACACATTCCTGTCCCTATACCCCCTGGACCTAACTTCTTCCCTCCACCCAAATTTAATGCCATTTCATTGCCCCTTTTGAGTGAGATTCAAGAATCCTTTTTTTAGGCACTCCTTGTAACTTGGGCTCATTGGATCTATAAACTATAAGGTGGATATCCTGTATATTAGAGTTAATATCCACTAATAAGAGAGTACCATGCATGTTCTTTTGGTTCTGAGTTATCTATTTTGGGATGAAATTTTCTAGTTCCATCTGTTTGCTGACAAACTACTTGAATATATATATATATATTTTACTTACTTTTACTGCTAAAATGTGCTCCAATTATTTTTGCCATCATCTTAGTTTTTGTGGAGCCCAATGTAATAATTTGATACATGTATGCAATGTACACTTATCAAATTCAGGTAGTTTTCAACTCTTAAGTCATCAATTTTTCATTAAAACATTTATTTATTTATTTATTTATTTATTTATTTATTTATTTTTTATTATTATTTTCTTTATTTACATTTCAAATGCTATCCCGAAAGATTCCCATACCCCTCCCCCCACCTCTGTTCCCC
>NC_034613.1:107444775-107446643 GCF_900095145.1 Mus pahari | reverse complement strand
CACTGGAGCAAAGATGGCTCACCTTCTGGCTCAG
The DNA here is from genome assembly GCF_900095145.1 of Mus pahari. Lineage (NCBI taxonomy): Eukaryota > Metazoa > Chordata > Mammalia > Rodentia > Muridae > Mus > Mus pahari. Next base: position 107,446,609 of record NC_034613.1, on the reverse strand, counting down.
GCCTTGAGATTCCTCCTGGGTGGACACCCCTCCTCTGTCAGGAAAGGTGCTGGGTGATGGTTTAAGCCCGGAGACTGTTCCTGGGCAGACACCCCGGATGTCCTCATTTTTAATAGATGAATTGTTTTCCATTTTGTAACTGAACCACATTTTCTTTATCCATTCTTGATTTGTGGAACATCTGGCTTGTTTTCAGCTTCTGGCTATCAGAAAAAAGGCCACTATGAACATAATGGAACATATGACCCTGCTGGTTGTGCTAGCACATGCTGGTAGGATTTGCTGAAGGAAGCAGAAGCAGGAGGATCATGGGAACTTCTACACTTTAAAAACTTTACTTTTGTAAATTTCACTGAGTTCTACAACAACAATTATTTGGGAAAAAGAATAAAAACAAAACAAAACAAAACAAAACAAAATAAAACCCATATGCTTCAAGAAGGTGACTGAGACAAGAATACTAATCTTAAAACTATATAAAATTTGCTGTTACCCTCACTAAAGCTTCATTTCACAAGAGCACTCACTGAACAACAGCACTATTTTGCATACAAGAAGAGCTTGACAACTTGGGTATTTCTGGTGTTTTCTATTATATAAAACTGAAAAGATTATAAAAATTTCAAGATAATAACACATCAAACAAATCTGAGATTTGATCCTAAGGTTACAAATGTCTTCATATCCAACACTTCTTACCTCCTCATCTATTAGAAAATGTACCATAAACAAAATAACATTGGGTTATGCGGACAGTGCTACAAGAAAGTCACCACCTGCACAGGGTGGCCTGAGAAATTCCCAAATTATAAATTCTAGATGATTAGAAAATGCTTATTTTTCATAGAGTGACAAACCTTAAACATGTGTATGTGCATGCATGAATGTATGTTGCATTATCTACATATTCAAGGATAATTGAGGAAAGTGAATTCTTGTACAATGTAGGTCAATGGATAAAAAAAAATCACGTTTATAGAATTGCCTGCAAACCCACTGATCAATCTGACTGGTTCAGCTCTGAACTAGTTTTATCCATCAGCATCAAAATCTTTCTTTTCATCCACTCATGTCTATAGTTTTTGAATATTTTAAACTTTTTAGTCTATCAACATTATACTAGTTTCATAAAGTTTATTATTAATGAAATATCTACAAGTTTGTCTATTTTAATTTAATTTTAAGTATGTACAATTATAATATACAAGAACATAGTTGATCATGCATATGAATTTTGTGTAAATTTAATATTTTATTAGCTTTTATAAAAATTTCCTCTCATGCTATTATCTATACAGAAGTCATTATCACTTGAAAAGACTTCTGTATATTTCTCTACACTTTGAATATCTTTTATTTTCTAGTGGTTCTTGCTGTAATATTAACTATGACATTGAATAAAATTTTCATGGTGACTTTTGTTCCATTCCTGAGATTGGAGGCAAAGTGTGTGCAATATTACAACATTAAATAAGCACTTTCTGAACATTTAATAAAGCCTCTTTAACAGATTAACAAGATTTATGTTTTTATTCATAGTTTCTTTTCCTTTTTCATTTAAAATCACAAACTAGAACTGCCTATTGGTTTCTATGTGAATATACAGTTTTGGCTTTTTATTTTACTTATAAATATGGATTTTATTTTTTATTTTCTTTATTTTCTTTATTTACATTTCAAATGCTATCCCGAAAGTTCCCTATACCCCCCGCACCTGCTTCCCTACCCACGAACTCTCACTACTTGGACCAGGCCTTCCCTTGTGCTGGGGCATATCAAGCTTGCAAGACCAAGGGGTCTCTATTCCCAGTGATGGCCAATTAGGCCATCTTCT
>NC_034613.1:107430156-107444145 GCF_900095145.1 Mus pahari | reverse complement strand
AATTTTCTGAGGAACCGCCAGACTGATTTCCAGAGTGGTTGTACAAGCTTGCAATCCCACCAGCAATGGAGGAGTGTTCCTATTTCTCCACACACTCGCCAGCATCTGCTGTCAACTGAATTTTTAATCTTAACCATTCTGACTGGTGTGAGATGGAATCTCAGGGTTGCTTTGATTTGTATTTCCCTGATGGCTAAGGATGTTGAACATTTTTTTCAGGTGTTTTTCAGCCATTCGATATTCCTCAGTTGAGAATTCTTTATTTAGCTCTGTATCCCATTTTTAATGTTTTTTTTTGAGTTTTTGGAGTCCAGCTTCTTGAGCTCTTTGTATATATTGGATATTAGTCCTCTATCAGATTTAGGATTGGTAAAAATCCTTTCCCAATCTGTTGGTGACCTTTTTGTCTTGTGACAGTGTCTTTTGCCTTACAGAAGTTTTGCAATTTTATGAGGTCCCATTTGTCAATTCTTGATTTTACAGAACAAGCCATTGGTGTTCTGTTGAGAAGAATGAGAATAGATCCATTCTTATCTCCTTGTACAAAGCTTAAGTCTAAATGGATCAAAGACCTCCACGTAAAACCAGAGACACTGAAATTGATAGAGGAGAAAGTGGGGGAAAAACCTCGAAAATATGGGCACAGGGAATAAATATGGATTTTCATTGATTACCTTTATATTAATTGAACTTTACATTTAAAGTCAGTTTCTGAAATATATATATATATATATATATATATATATATATATATATAATGTTTCTTTTGTGGTTTTAAGGAAGGCTTTGAACTATATTAAATTCTATATTAAATAATTTATAACAAGAAGTTTGTTGTAATTCTGTAATTATTTGCACTACATTTAGTTTATCTCAACTCTCTAGCAACTAATCACATATATAAGAGCATTATTTAGTCATGCCAGTTATATCCATTCATTTTATTTTTAAATTGTGTATTGTAATTATATTACAAATTATTATGATTTCAAATGACTTTTTTTTACATCATCCATTTTGGTTAATCCACCTAATGCTTTGTTTCCCACTACTCTCTCTACCCACACCCATTTAAACATTCTCTTTCCTGTATTCTCAATACATTTATATCACGCATGTTCCTAAAATATTCCATCTATGCAAGCCAAGCTATTAATCTTTATTTCCATTAGTCACAATAATCAAGGAAACTGAATTACTGTGTCAAAATTAAATTTGTGTCATAGTGCTAAAAGATATGTTGACTGAATACCAGTAGAAGTGTATAAGAAAAAGGATGGGAAGAAGAAAAAATATTTCTTTTTAAAAATTCTTCTCTCATGTATTCCCAAATACAGTTCATCCATCTTTCCCTCTCTCAGTCTCTCCCCAAACCCCTTTTCTCCTCCAGATACAAGCTCTTTGCCTTTCTTCAGAAAAGAGCATCTTTCCCAAAGACATCAAGCAAACACTCTATAACAAGCTACAGTAAGGTCAAATACATGCCATGGAATCAAGGCTGGATGATTCAACCCACTAGGAGAGAAAAGGTCACTAGTAGGCAAAATAGTCAGGAACAGACCCTCTTCTGACTTTTATGAATCCTAAGAGAACACCAAGCTACTCAGACATAGTATATATTCAAAGGACCTAGGTCAGATCATTAAAGGCTCCCTGTTCTCTGTGAGCCCCCATAAGTCCTAGCTAGTTGATTCTGTGGTCTGTGATCTCTTGTTCTAATGTGGCTGGACTCCTCTGGATCCTCTGATTGCCCTTACTCCTCCTATGCAGAACATTCAAAGCTCCACCTAACACTTGGCTATGGGATGCTGATCTGCTCCCACCAGTTGCTGGATAAAGTCATTTTGGTGACTTTAATGAATACTGTGCAAGACTTCAGTCCCAGAACACTGCACACAAGACAAAGTAGGTCAAAGGTTTTGAGGCTGAGATCATGTTTGAATTTTTCCACTTGATGTCTTGCTTGGTTACAGAAGATGGCTAGATCAAGTTCCCTGTCCTTCACTACTAGGAGTCTTTGCTAGTGTTGCTTTCATAGACTCCATGGGCCTTCCATTGCACTAGGCTTGCACATTGCTCTCAAAATACCCCCTCCCAATTCTCATCATTACAACCAATATTTCACCTCCTTCCCCACAACATAAACACTCTTGTTTCCAAACATATGTATGCCCTGTCAACCAGTGAAATTTATTACATTTCCCCTTCCCAGGGAGATCCTTGCTTCCCTATTCAGATCTGCAATGCCAAATATTAGTTAGCCAACTAGATGAAATATGATCAGGGTTAAGACCAAAATTTCCAAGGTTGAAGAATAAATGTACAAAGGCAGAATAGGTGAGAGAAAGCTGGGCCTCAACTTGGTGCAGTCTAAATGAGTTTGATAAATGTATATAGGCTTCTGGAGAAGAATATGTATTCTAAGGTATTTGGGCATAATACCATTTTTGAAATGTTAGTTCTGTGACAATTTAATATAAGTATATGAAACATAGTAATTACTCTCTCCCTTCACACATTCTCTTATCTCTCCTTCACCCCTGTCAAGTTAATTCCTCCCTTTACAACACACACACACACACACACACACACACACACACACACAGGGGGAGAGAGAGAGAGAGAGAGACAGAGACAGAGAGACAGAGACAGAGACATACACAAACACACACACACACAAACAAAACTTGACCATACAAACACACACACACACACACACACACACACACACATACACAAACACACACAAAAATTGTGCAGAAGCTGTCTCACCACTCTTGTGGTAAATAAGAGGCCTATTAAAGAGCCAGTTTAAGGAACACAGAAGAAATAGGGATGGAATTATTGCAAGAAAGGGATATAGAGTTGCCTGCAAGCTTAGTAGGTAACTTGGATAATAGAGACTTAGAAGTAGAGATGTTGGCTTTACATTTTTATTGTTACTGGATCTAAAGAGGAAGAAGACCCAGATTACAAAAGCAATACAGAGGCCATTGAGGAACCTCAATTTTGAAAATACTTGGACAGACCCACTCAGGACCAAGATTTAATAGAGATGAATTGAAAAATATCTATGACCCAGCACATTGATGTAGGCCTTCACAATGAGTCATTGAATGAAAATATGATAATCATAGAATATTCAGCTTCAGAAGAATTCAATCTAGGAACATTTTCAAACAAGCAAAGAAAGAATCCCATTCCACTTGGCTTATAAGGCTGTTGGTCAAGGTGGCAGATAACTTTACCTATCCTACTATGAGACAAAAGCTTTATAATACTGTACAATTGGACAGGAAATCAGCCACTTAAATATTAGATCATATAATCCATTTTTGATAACTGGTTATCTCTCACTGATGTTCCTCTGCATGTTAGGGACTTAAAATAAAAGTCAAGGCCCTGATAAAAAGAACTGGAGATGTGGGAAGTTGTATTTAATGCCCAGTTTGCATTCCCAGATCAAACTGTGTTTACAGAAGAACTAAGAGAAAAAAAATACTTAGCAAATTCCAGGAACATTGGTCACAGTCCTGAGCTCCATGATATGGTGTGATCTGTATGAAGAAGGAGAAGCTTGAGTGATCTAGATGATTTAAAAAAGCTGGTAAACTGGATTTAGAAGGTTATAATGCAAAATGGGTTAATAAGGGAGTTAGAAGCTAGGAAAAAAATACCTCTTACAAACCTCTCAAAAACAGATTGGAATAGACATTTCCCAACCAGGAATTTCTAGAAACAAAATTAATAGGCAACTCAACAACATAGCAGTGAATATGTGAAGGGCATGAAGGGCAGACCAACAATTTATCACCTGAGTAAAAAGAAATGGCAACAAGGAATTACAAATACTGTTCCCACTGCTAAAGTAAAAGGCATTTCAGGTTAGAAACTTCCTCATATAGGGTGTTAAAGTTGCCTACAAGGGAGACCATACATTGTGAATGGAGTCCTTATGTATGTTGATCCTTCTAAAACACATAATAATTGGGTGGTAGTAGATACAGAAAATGAAAGTAAAGTGATTCATGATAACTCCCCAAGTATCAGAGATAATGAAGGGAAGAGTATGGATGTATAGAGAACCATATCAGTGAAACAAATTAAATTCGTAGTAGCATTTAATAAGAACCACTGCATGTGTATAATATGTGTATCTTGCCTCTACAAAAGAATGTTGTTGGCATGGATTCCCTACTAAAAGATACCCTACAGGGTGATCACAGACAAGATGCCTAACAGCTGGGACATGGAATCTTAAGAGGCCACCAGCCACCTACTAAAGAGAGGTAGAACTCCAAGTGGAAGGGATAAGGACACCAAATCACCTACAGAAATTTCCATCCAAAATTGGGCCTGTCTAAAAGAACTGCCATGACAAAAATGGAGCTGAGACAGAAGAAATCTCCAACCAGTAACTGGCACAACTTGAGACCCATTCCATGGACAAGGATGAATCCCTGACACTATTAATGATACTCTGTTATGCTTGAAGAATACAACAGTATAACAGTTCTCTGAGGTCTCTACCAGGCAAATGACTGAAACATGCAGATATTCACAGGCAAATATTGGATGGAGTTTTGGAACCATAATGCAACAGTTGGGGGAAAGAAGTAAGGTCCTAATGAGGACAGGAATGCCACAGAAAGACCAACAGAATCAACTAGCCTGGACAACTGAAAGATCTAACAGACCAAATTACCAATCAAAAAGCATATATAAGCTATACCAAGTCTTCCTCACATATACATATGCATATACATATACAGTAGAAGTACAACTCAGTCTTTATGTGGGTCCCCCAACAATTGGAGCAGAGATTTTCCCCTCAGTCTGTAACTTGACTGTGTTATCAGGTCAAACAGGGCTGCCTTGTCTAGCCTTAGTGTGAGAGTATTTGCCCACTACTGCTGAGAATTGATGTGCCACATTGGGGTGATAACCAGGGTGTCCCACCCTCTTAGAGAATAAGGTGAGGGGGATAGGAGGTGGGACTTTATGAAGTAGGGACCAGGACAGGGGCAATGTCTGGGGTATAAATAAAAATAATACCTTATAGTCTACATTTGGTAAATTATGACTGACAGTTAAAAAATTAATAACAAAAATAAGGGGGAAGACAAAACGGGATCCTAGAAGGATGGTAAGTATTAAACAGTTTAAGATTCCTGGGAGTCAGGTTAAAATTACTGAAATTATTCAGTATCTTGAAAGAGTAAAGGCCATTTTCCTGTCCCAGAACCTTTTTACCAGGCTAGTATGACCAAAAGCAGGGCAGATAGCTCCAGAATAATGACAGCAGATTACATAAAGGGAGTTAAATAAAATAGTTCCCTACCATTCATGCACCTATGCCCAATATTGCTCAGATAAGGGAGAAACTGGTACTGATAATTTTATTGTGTATTTTTGCACTGAAAAACATAAGTGAAACTGGTCTGATGTTCTATTTCTTTGTTGGCTTTTTGTGTTGTTTAGGTTATCAGTATAACTGTGGCAATATAGAATAAATTAGTTAGTGTTCCTTCTGATTCTATTTTATGACATAGTTTGAAAGTATTGCTATTAGGTCTTTTTGAAGGTCTGATAGAATTCCCCACTAAACCCATCTGGTCCTAGACTTATTTGTTTGTTTGTTTAGGAGACTTTTAATGACTGCTGGTATTTCTTTAGGGGTTATGGGACAGTTTAGATGGTTTATCTGATCTTAATTTTACTTGGGCACCTGACATCTGTCTAGAAAATTATCCACTGTATCCATATTTTCCAGTTTTGTTGGGTATAGGCTTTTGTAGTAGGATCCAATGATATTTTAAATTTGTCCAGATTTTGTTGCTATGTCTCCCTTTTCATTTCTGATTTTGTTAATTTGAATACTGTATTTGGTGCTCTAGTTAGTTTTGCCAAGGGTTTATGTGTCTTGGTGATTTTCTCAAATACCCATGTCCTAGTTTTTTCTTTGTTTCTACTTGGTTGATTTTGACCCTGAGTTTGATTATTTCCAGAAGTCCACTCATCTTGGGTGTATTTGCTTCTTTTTGTTTTAGCACTTTCAGATGTTCTTTAAAGTTGCTAGTGTATGCTCTTCCTAATTTCTTTATGGAGGCACTCAGAGCCATGAGTTTTCCACTTAGCACTGCTGTCATTCTGTCCCATAAGTTTGCGTATGTTGTGATTTCATTTTAACTTAATTCTAAAAAGCAAAATATGTTAATTCATTTTTTTATTTCTTCCCAGACCAAGATATCATTGAGTAGAGAGTTTTTATATATATATATATATATATATATATATATATATATATATATATATATATAAACTTTCTATTGTTTTTGCTGTTTTTGAAAACCAGCCTAAATCTGTGGTGATCTGAAAGGTTGCATGGGATTATGTCAATCTTCTTGTATCAGTTGAGAGTTGTTTTGTGACTGATTATGTGGTCAATTTTAGATAAGGTACTATGAGGTGCTGAGAAGAAGGCATAATCTTTTCTTTTAGGGGGAAATGTTCTGTTGATATCTGTTAAATTATTTGGTTCATAACTTCTTTAAGTTTCCTGTGTCTCTGTTTAGTATCTGTTTCTACTATTTTTACATTGGTGAGATCTTGCAGATGAAGTCTCCCACTATTATTGTGTGAGGTGTAATGTGTGCTATGAGTTTTAGTAAAGTTTCTTTTACAAATGTAGGTGTCCTTGCATTTGGGGCATAGGTGTTCAGAACTGAGAGTTCATCTTGGTAGTTTCTTCCTCTGCTGCATATGAAGTACACTTCCTCATTTTTGATAACTTTTGGTTAAAAATCAATTTTGATATTAAAATGGCTACTCTAGCTTGCTTCTTACAAACATTTGCTGGGAAAACTTTTTACTAGCCTTTCATACTTATGCAGTGCTTGTCTTGGTCACTGAAGTGTGTTTCCAATAGGGAGAAAAATGCTTGGTCCTGTTTATATATCCATTGTGTTAGACGATTTCTTTTGATTGGGGAATTGAGTTCATTGATGTTAATAGATATTAGGGACTAATGATTGTTCATGGTTTTTTTTTGTTGTTGTTAAAACTGGAATTATATATATGTAATACTTCTTTTGTGTTTGCTATGAGAAGATTATTATTATTATTATTATTATTATTATTATTTGCCTTATCTCTGGTGTAGTTTCCCTCCTTGTGTTGTAGTTTTCCTTCTATTATCCTTTGTAGGGCTGAACTTGTGAAAGATATTGTTTAAGTTTGGTTTTGTCATGGAATATGTTCATTTCTCCCATCTATGGTAATTGAGTTTTGCTGGATATAGTAACCTGGGCTGATATATTTGTTCTCTTAGGGTCTGAATGATATCTGCCCAAGATCATCTGGCTTTTAGAGTATATGTTGAGAAGACTGGTGTAATTTTGATAGGTCTGCCTTTATATGTTACTTGAATATTTTCCATTACCTCTTAATATTCTTTCATTTTTCTGTGCATTTAGTGTTTTGATTATTATGTGTCTGGAGGAGTTTCTTTTCTAGTCCAGTCTATTTGGAGTTCTGTAGGCTTCCTGGCCCTGGCATTCCCCTATACTGGGGCATAGAACCTTCACAGGACCATCCTTCCATTGATGACCAAGTAGGCTATTCTCTGCTACATATGCAGTTAGAGACATGAGTCCCACCATGTGTTTTATTTGATTGGTGGTTTAGTCCCAGGGAGTTCTGGGGTTACTGGTTAGTTCATATTGAGGTCCCTCCTATGAGGCTACAAACCCCTTCAGCTCCTGGGTTACTTTCTCTAGTTCCTTCATTGAGGACCCTTTGCTCTATCCAACGGATGGCTGTGAGCATCCACTTCTTTATTTGTGAGACACTGGCAGAGCCTCTCAGGAGACTGCTACATCAGGCTCCTGTCATAAGCTTTTGTTGGCATCTGCAATAGTGTCTGTGTTCGGTGTCAGTCAGTGGTTAGGAGGTAGCAGGAATCTTCAGGATGAGATAGAGACCCAGAATAAGAAAAGCTCCCAAGAATCAATGCAGGTGTTCTTACCTGTGACTCATTACACAGGGGACATGGAGCCTGAAGAAGTTAGCTTCTGTATCCAGGCAGGAACATAAATTGAGCAATAGAGACACCAACCCACACACAAAATTTTCAACCCAAAATGTATCCAGTCTATAAGAAATGCAGGCACAAAGACTGAGGAAATGGAAAACCAATAACAACCCAAACGTGAGACTGATCCCATGGCAAACACTAAACCTTAACACTATTAATGATATTCTTTTATGTTTGCAGACAGGAGTCTAGCACGGCTGTACTCTGGGAGGATCCAACCACCAGCTGACTCAGACAGAGACACTAAGAGCCAAACAGCTTGGGGATTCCTATGGAAGAATAAGAGGAAGGATTGTCAGTCTTGAAGGTGCTAGGAACTCCACAGTAAAACCAACAGTGTAAACTAACCTGGACCCATGGTGTTCTCAGAGTCTGAACCACCAACCAAGGAACATACATGGGTTGGACCTGGGCCTCCTTGCTCATATGTAGCACATGTGCAGCTTGACCTTCATGGGGGTCTTGAACAACTTGATCAGAGACTATCCCAAAAGTTGTTGCCTGCATATTACCCAACTATTATCTAAGAAAATGTATAAGATAGAAGACCTTTAGTGCATTGTACAAACTCATCTTCTTCAGCCAGAGGGCAGAAACTATTGGAAATAAAAATTAATTCAACCATTAGAATGGCAGAAGACAGGAGCTTCTCTGTTCATGACTGTTCTCTGAGAAGCTCTACCAGCAGCTGACTGAGACAGATGCAGATATTTACAGCCAACCATTGGACTTCAGTTAGGGAATCCTATGTAAGAGCCAGGGGAAGGATGGGAGGAACTGATGGTAATTTCAACCCCATAGGAAGAATAACCAGTATCATCTATCCCAGGAACCAGCAAGCTCCCAGAGTCTAATCCACCAACCAAAGAGCATACATTTGCTGGGCCATGTTCTCTGGTACATAAGTAGCAGAGTACTGATTTGTCTGACCTCAGTAGGAGAGTATGTGCCAAATCATGTAGAGACTTAAAGCCCCAGAGAGTGGGGTTATGAGTGAAGTAGGGTGAAGTAGGGATGGGTGAGATAGGGTTGGATGGGTAGATGGATGAAGAGAGTGGGAGGGTGGGTCAGTGAAGTGGATGAGTAGGGGAGTACCCTCTCAGAGTTAAAGGGAAGGTGACCTTGGGTGAAGAACCCTTGGAGATAGTCTGGAAGGGGGGCAGCATTTGTAAGGTAAATAAAACAAACAACAACAAAACCAAAAAAAAAAAAAAGACAGAATGTATATTGCAGGTAAATGGATAGAACTTGAGAATATCATCTTATGTGACATAACTCAGACTCAAAAGGACATGCATGGTATACGCTCACTCATAAGTGGATATTGCAGTAAAATAGGTATCATGTTACAATCCACATAGCCAAAGATTCTAACAAGAAGGAAGGACCAAGTGAGGAAGCTTCATTCTCACTTAGAAGGGGAAATAAAATATTCATAAAAGGCAGATGGAGAGAGGGAGCTAGGAAAGAGGGATGTTGGGCAGGGATTATCTGGGGGGTTACTGGGAGGGGCATTGAGCAGTACGTAAAATGAATAAGTAAAAAAAAATAAATTCAAAAAAGGGAAAAAAGTAAGACTAACTATATTTTCATTTTCTCTCACTAGCTCCACATTTTCATTGACAGTCTAAAACTATATTTTTTCTGACTAAGTTAGTATTGAAGTTTTGTATAGATTAGCCCAGTCATTATTTTATCTTCTGCACTTGCACCCACAATAGCCCATTCGTTCCCTTTCCTGACCTTTGGTTAATTGTTTTTACAGACTCTTGAAATGTGTTCTGAGTTGTAAATGGCTGTTTTTTAACTCAGAAGCAATTAACTCATGATTCGTGAAGACTGGCAGAGTTCTGATTGTTGTTTTCCTATCAGATCAGGCTCTAATAGAAGTCCTATTATAAAGGGCTTAGTAATTACCAGTATAATTATTGGAATTCTTATAGGATCATCATTAAGAACTAAGAAATCATCTGTCTATATACCATCACTTCAAGACAGTGCATCTTTGTTTTTCCACAGAAATCTGCCCAATGGCAAATTCAAGGGATTTTACTATTAATTTTATAAGGCAGAAGGACATATTGACAGCAGGAATCATTTCCTGAGATTTTGTCCTTTGGGCCTTGCTTCTCAAAGGCTCTTTTATTAAAGTTCCATGGTAAAACATCTCTGGAAGATCACTGCTAGCTTTTAGCCTTTGCTAGATGACTCCTGATGAGTATACAACCATAGATCAGCAATTGGTGATGGTAGGCAAGGGAATTCAAAATGTGAAGTCCATTACTATTTCTACCTCCACTGTCATGGAAACTGCATATGATATAAAAAGTTAGATGGAAAGCATTTTGGTCAATCCTTTTTCTGGAAGAACTCAAAAACAAACCCTGAAAAATATTATAGTTAAAGTTGAGAGCGATAGTGTCTACAACCCAGTCATCAATCCTATGCACAGATTACTGGGTCCAGCATAATTTCAATCTACTGGAACTCCTCACTAAGCTAATATACCTGACTTTCTTGTCAAACATAAACAATCACTAGAAGAGATACCTACAATTCTTTCTGATGCTTACATAGTAAATGGGTTGTACCAGGAAAGGCTCAAAATATGAGTAGAACAGTAGCAAGACAAATGAACATGGACAGTATGTATATGGAAAGATAAGGAGAAAGTACCCAATGGGCTGGGATGCATGTTTTATGGAAAGTAGTGAATCAAGAATAGTGACTACTGACAATCAGTATTGCTAGTTGGACATTATTCCAGTACTTGACCTTATATATGGCCTAGTGGAAGCATAGTAATTGACAGGTAATTGTATAGCGTTTGTAGGGCAAAGAGATTTGAAAGAAAGCATACAGAAAGTTATAACAGAACCTTGAGTTCCTGATGGATTATTATGTGGCAGCATATTGTCTTTTGAATTCCAGGAGTTATCAGAAAGCTGGTACCCTTATTATGGTGAAGGCCACCTGCCTTAGCTACTTCTTGAAGTGGCTCACTGGGTTGTATAAAATCTGGCAAAAATGGAGTAAGAATATGATTATAAAAATAGGCAAAGCTGCTGGTATTCCAATAAAATATTCTAATACCAAGCATGCTGTCAAGTCTTGTGAGCCTTGTTTGAGTCTTGTGATAGCATACATACAACCTGTCTCATTAGGAGTTGTCATGTAAATTATCTTCCCCCAACAGTTAGTAAAGAGATAACTTATAAATATACTGCTGCAAGCCTTATACATGCCTTTCCTTGCAAGAAAGCTAAAGGGAATGCTATCATCAAGGGTATTGCATAACTCACACTGTATTTGCCTGCATATATAGACTTGACAGTGACAATGGCACTGCTTTCATAAAAGTAGATGTGCAAACCTGAGCTGAGAACAATCTGATGATATGGTACTTCTACCAGTTCTAACACAGTACTAACATGGGTAGGTAAATGTCCTCCAATAAATTATACAACTGATAAATGAGACCCCAATACAACAATGGATTACCCATCACATTGTCCAGGGAGGCCCCAGAGTCCATCTCAGTGAAAAACATTGTTGCCCCTGTTGGGTACACACTGTATATAGACTGTAAAACTATACTGCTAAGAACCCCATATACTATAAGCAAAGGTGAGGAAGAAATGAAGATAAGACAAAGCTGGAAACTTTATTTTGTTGGCTTGCATATTTGTATTGGATAAAGTTTCAATGATTATCACTAGAGTACAGTTGTCAACTGTCCTGTTTAATAATGCGCATGAGCATTATACTATGAACATACTACACAAGCTATTCCTGCTAGTGCAAGAGTGGAGTGATTAATTTATCTACAGCCAAGAACTTTCTCATTGGATTCAAGGCCAGATTTAAAATGAGAAACCTGTATCTGTTATTGTTAGGTAAGACAAGGCCCAGTGGCAGGTGTAAATATATGACCCATTGAAGAAATCACTATGCTTGTGTTGTTGGGAGGATGTGGTATACTGGCAAAGGTGCCTTTCAAGTATCTGTGGTTTTGCTCATATGTTATTGCTACAGACAGACTTAAAGGGATATATTTATGCTTGCTGTGTTTTTCTTTTGGATTTTTGTAGTCAATGGAATATCATTGAATCACATCAATTTCCATGTTCTGGAGATAAAGGAGTGCATAGAAAGGCATGTGTATGGAGCCCATTTATTGAGCTGAAGACATGTAGTAATACATCTTTTTGAAGATCTCTAAGGCTCACAAAACACTGGAGCAAAGGCTTAGAATTTTCAAAACCTATTTTTTAATATGGGCTCTCAAACATTTTGACCATCCTTCTAGCCCAAAGTCCAAAGGTAGGGGAGAGAAAATGGTAACTAGGACAAGGGAGTCTCTGTTTCTCAGAATACCAGCAATACAGTTTGATCATTACAGGATAGCAAACACAAATTAACATTGGTGGCACAGTCCACCATAAACAACCCAAGCCTCCATAGAATTAGCAAAAGTCAACAGGAACAACTGGAATGTGCCAAGATGCCTCTTTCAATGACATGACAATAAGTGAAGACATAAGACCAACAAAGCATTGTAAAGCTAGCTATGCAAGGGCCTTGTCATTGAGAGGCTTATTGACTAAGACCTCACCTTAAGCTCACCACAATAGGACTTAAGCCTTTGTTGGATGTTATCAAGGGAGATGCAAACTGATGCAAGGTGAGATACAAATAGCTTTGCAGGAAGTAGAGGAGGCTTCTATAATTGATTGTTAACTGCTTATTCTAGTTATTGTTACTCAATGTCCCCACAGCAATTCTTTGGCAAAAGAGAACATTAATGTGGATTCATCTTTCTTCATCTCCAAGTAAAGTTCCAACATCCTATTATGAAGCTATTGTGGTGTGAACCTGAATCACAGATTTATTTACAATTTGTTGCTTTTATTTATTTCATGTTTAATCAGGTTTCTATGACACTGGTGTAGAAGACAATTGAAGTTACAATCTACTGATTATTATTGGAAGATATATTTCTGATGGACAGAAAATTACTAATCGATTATTGGTCATGTGCTTTTATCCTTTACCTACTTATATGAAGTAATGCCTCGAAATCAGTTTGAGTGTTTATGAAAATCTCCTCATACAAACTGGAAAGGCCCAGTGGGATCCACATAAACACTACTTAGAAATCCAGATTTGACAGGGGAGTTCCAGCATCCCTAATAGCTCTATGATTTCTTAAAGTATAGGCAAAAACTTATCCTGGGAACTTTAGTCATACAATCAGAAAGCATAACAGAGGTAGAGATAATTTGGTCCTTTGTGGACTGGGCTAAATTTTTGTGTTCTTTACCAAATACAATGTTAGTGTATATTGTTACAATAAACAAAAAATAATTATAATAAACTGACTCGTATAAAAGTATCATTAAATAATCATTATAATTACAAGTATTTAATAAAATATCTTGCAAATTATTGACTGAATTGTGTATACTTTAAAATCCTTAGAAATTGAGGAAATAAATTTCATTCAAAACAGTAAATTCAAAATTATAACCACTCAATAAATTCCCAGATAACATATGAAGCATTATTTATTGTTAATCACATCAGAGATAATTCATAATGCTTCAGTAAACACTGAATATGACCATCTTCTGTTAAAAAGCAATTCAACCTGTTTTTCAATTTTAGCAAGATAATTGATAATTGAATTGCACCATGTATAACTATAATTTTTTTTTTCTGATGGAGATTGATATGTTAATCAGTGGACTAAATGTGAAAGACCTGTCTTCAGAATGTGCAGACACAATTCTAGTGGCTTGGGGCTCAGATGAAAGAAAGATATGCAGGAAGGACACTTCTATTACATTTTTTTTCTTTTCTTTTTTCTTTTTCTTTTTTTTTTTTTTTTTTTT
>NC_034613.1:107388628-107430087 GCF_900095145.1 Mus pahari | reverse complement strand
TGTAGTCCTGGCTGTCCTGGAACTCACTTTGTAGACCAGGCTGGCCTCAAACTCAGAAATCTGCCTGCCTCTGCCTCCCAAGTGCTGGGATTGAAGGCGTGGACCACCACAGCCCAGCGACACCTCTATTACTTATGAGGTTGACATTTTTTATGTTCTTTTTTTTATTAGATATTTTCTCCATTTACATTTCAAATGCTATCCCAAAAGTACCCTATACCTTGCATCCCTGGAATGAATCCTACTAGATCATGATGGCTGATTGTTTTGATGTGTCCTTGGATATAGTTAGCAAGAATTGTATTGAATATTTTTGCATCAATCTTCATAAAGGATATTGGTCTGAAGTTGATTTTCTTTGTTGGGTCTTTATGTGGTTTAGGTATGAGAGCAATTGTGGCTTCATGGAATGAATTAGGTAGAGCACCTTCTGTTTCTATTTTGTGGAATAGTTTGAGAAGAACTGGATTTTGGTGTTCTTTGAAGGTCTGATAGAACTCTGCACCAAACCCATTTGGACATGGGCTTTTTTTGGTTGGAGACTGTTAATGGCTACTTCTATTTATTTAGGGGATATGGTTCAGTTTAGATCATTAATCTGATCCTGATTTAATTTTGGTACCTGTTAACTCTCTAGAAATTTGTCCATTTCATCCAGGTTTTCCAGTTTTCTTGAGTATAGCCTTTTGTAGTAGGATCTGTGGTCAATTTCTTGTTCTCCTGCATGAGATACACATCGGCCTGGAGCTCTGCAATTAAACTACCTCATGTTTTTGCATCAAGATGGTCATCTCTCGTGATTCCTGGGCAGGCATGCATCATCTTGGGTTTGGAGTGGGAAGGGCTCCCCACGGAAGCCTTTCAAGTGTGGTTTAGCTTCTACATGAATGTTGGCTTTCTATTATTTATGTTGTTGTTGAAGATCAGTCTTAGTCTGTGGATATTAGATAGGATGCATGGGATAATTTCAATATTTTTTTATCTGTTGAGGCCTGTTTTGTGACCAATTATATGTCCAATATTCGAGAAGGTCTCATGAGGTGTTAGAAGAAGGTATATCCTTTTGTTTTAGGATAAAATGGTATTTTGATATCTGTTAAATTCATTGCTTTTATAACTTCTGTTAGTTTCCATGTTTCTCTGTTTAGTTTCTTTTTTCAGGATCTGTCCATTGATAAGAGTGGGGTGTTGAAGACTCCCACTATTATTGTGTGAGGTACAATATGTGCTTTGAGTTTACTAAAGTTTCTTTAATGAATGTTGTTGCCCTTGCATTTGGAGCATAGATATTCAGAATTGAGAGTTCATCTTGGAAGATTTTACCTTTGATGAATATGAAGTGTCCCTCCTTGTCTTTTTTAATAACTTTGGCTTGGAAGTCGATTTGATTCGATATTAGAATGGCAATTCCAACTTGTTTGTTTGGACCATTAGGTTGGAAAATTGTCTTCCAGCATTTCACTCTGAGGTAGTGTCTGTCTTTTTCCCTGAGGTGGGTTTCCTATAAGCAGCAAAATGTTAGGTCCTGTTTGTGTAGTCAGTCTGTTAGTCTATGTCTTTTTTTTTTTTTTTTTTTTTTTTTTTTTTTTTTTTTTTTTTTTTTTTTTTTGACAATGTTTCTCTGTGTAGCCCTGTAGCCCTGGCTGTCCTGGAACTCTGAAGACCAGGCTGGCCTCAAACTCAGAAATCTGTCTGCCTCTGCCTCCCAAGTGCTGGGATTAAAGGCATGTGCCCCACTGTCTGGCCCAGTCTATGTCTTTTTATTCTGGAATTGAGTCAATTGATATTAAGAGATATTAAGAAAAAGTAATTGTTGCTTCCTGTCTTTTTTCTTGTTAAAGTTGTATTCTTTTCTTGTGGCTGTCTTCTTCTAGGTTTGTTGAAGGATTACTTTTGTGCTTTTTCTAGGGTGTAATTTCCATCCTTGTATTGGTGTTTTCTCTTTATTATCATTTGGAGGGCTGGATTCGTGGAAAGATATTGTGTGAATTTCATTTCGTCATGGAATACTTTGGATTCTCTATCTATGGCAATTGAGAGTTTTGCTGGGTATAGTAGCCTGGGCTGGCATTTGTGTTTTCTTAGGGTTTGTATAACATCTGTCCGGGATCTTCTGGCTTTCATAGTCTCTGTGGGAAGTCTGGTGTAATTCTAATAGGTCTGCCTTTATATGCTACTTGACATTTTTCCCTAACTGCTTTTAATGTTCTATCTATATTTACTGCATTTGTTGTTCAGATTATTATGTGTCATGAGAAATTTCTTTTCTGGTCCAATCTATTTTGAGTTTTGTAGACTTCTTGTATATTCACAGACATCTCTTTCCTTATGTTAGGGAAGTTTTCTTCTTGAAATTTTTTGAAGATATTTGTTGGCCCTTTAAGTTGAAAATCTTCATTCTCATCTACTTCTATTATCCATAGTTTTGGTCTTCTCATTGAGTCCTGAATTTCTTAGATGTTTTGAGTTAGGATCTTTTTGCATTTTATTTTTTCTTTGATTGTTCTGTCCATGTTCTCTATGGAATCTTCTGCATCTGTGATTCTCTCTTCCATCTCTTGTATTCTTTTGCTGATACTCGCATCTATGTTTCCTGATTTCTTTCCTAAGGTTTCTATCTCCAGAGTTGTCTCCCTTTGGATTTTCTTTATTGTTTCTACTTCCCTTTTTAGATCTTGGATGGTTTTGTTCAATTCCATCACCTCTTTGTTTGTGTTTTCCTGTAATTCTTTCAGGTATTTTTGTGTCTTCCTTAAGGACTGCTACTTATTTAGCAGTATTTTCCTATAATTCATTAAGGGATTTTTATGCTTCATCTTTAACTCCTTCTACATATTTAGCAGTGTCCTCCCGTATTTCTTTAATTGAGTTATTAATGTCCTTCTTAAAATCCTCTACCAGCATCACGAGATATGATTTTTAAATCTGAATTTTGCTTTTTGGGTGAGTTGGGGTATCCAGGACTCATTGTGGTGGGAGTGCTGGTTTCTATTGATGCTGAGTGGTCTTGGTTTTTGTTAGTAAGTTTCTTATGTTTGCCTATTGCCATCTGGTAATCTCTGACATTAGTTGTTTTAGCTGTCTCTAGGTGGAGCTTGTACCTCCTCTGATTCTGTTAGTCTCTGTCAGCAGTCCTGGGAGTCCAACTCTTTTGAGTCTCAGTGGTCAGAGTACTCTTGGTAGGCAATCTCTCCTCTGGCAAGGAAAGTGCACAGAGGTCTGGAGCTCACTTCTGCCTCATGGCTGAAGATGTATTTTCAAAAGGGACCCTGTCCCAGAAGCTATGTTGCTTCTGCTGCCTGCACCCTCTCCTGTGCCGACTTGTCTCTGAGGGAACCGGGATATAAGATGTAACATGTTTTTTAATCTCTCCTTTTAGTATAGGAACTCCAAGTTCTCTAATTATTAGTGGATTCATGTCTAAGTCCAATGAGCCTTTATGCTCAAACTGATATTTATACTTTTATTTTTTATTTTATTTATTTATTTATTTATTTATTTATTTTGGTTTTTTCGAGACAGGGTTTCCCTGTGTAGCCCTGGCTGTCCTGGAACTCACTTTGTAGTCCAGGCTGGCCTCGAACTCAGAAATCCACCTGCCTCCGCCTCCCAAGGCTGGGATTAAAGGCATGAGCCACCACGCCCGGCTCAATATACTTTTAACTATCTTTTTTCTGAATCATTTGTATGTACAGAGATTTCAAACTCTCCAGCTTGCAAAAAGCCAATCACATGGCTTCTCAGCTTCCTTAATCAAGTAAGAAAATATCTCTAAAACTCCTTTTCATATCTCTTTCACTCTCATATGCATCGTGATATATGATGATAAGTATATATAGAGAGAGATTCTATAAATATCTACATAGAAATATAGGAAAAACTATATAAATATTTCACCATCTCAACATATTAAAACATGTTACATATATCTATATGGATGAATGACAAATTAGATAAATAAAAATATAGAAAATCTGAAACTCTACAAACCTAGTCAATGCTGAAACAAAATAAGTCATTGATCATCACAAATATGCAGTATTATTATGAGATAGTAAGTGAATGAAGCCAATCTGAAAACATGTCACATTGTTTGATGACAATTTGGTGACCTTTGGAAAAAGTAATTATGCAGGATGGAGAGATAACTCAGTAATTAAAGAGCACTTGCTGCTCTCATGAAGGATGTAGGTTTGATTGTCAACATCCACATGCCATTTCAGAACTGTCTGTGTCTATAGTCTCAAATGATCTAACATCCTCTTCTGGTCTTTATGTCTACCAAGTATGCACATATTTCACAGACATACATGTATACAGGGAGAACATTCAAATATAGTAAGTAAGAAAACAAACTAAATTCAATTTTGAAGAAATTTCATAAGCGAATGGTACCAAGAGAGGAAGCATAGAAGGATGAATGGTCTACAAAAAGATGATTTCTAGAGCAACAAAACTGTTGTGCATATTATTTTGCTCATCATGAATTTTCAAAGAATACAGAATAGAATATTATTCTAAGAGTACACCCTAAAGGAAATTATGGGTGACACAAACTGTGTAGATTCATGGATGTTGAAAGTATACAATATTCCATTTGGTCTATGGTGTTGAGGATGAAGGAAAGTCTAAATACAGGACAGCAGGAGGTATATGGTTACTCTGATGATTTGACTCATTTCTGCTGTGTGCCTAAAATTACATTTTAAAGAACAATGTATTTAACTCTCAATTTTGTATACTTGTATTTAACATGAAAACAAAAACCACCGTATAATATTTAAATGTACTTTTAATCATTTTACAATTATCATGAATTTAGAGAAAATATGCCTGTTTATTATACAGTAGTTGTTTGGTACTTTCAATACTTTTGAATTTTCTTGTGGTACTTAACGAAAAATAAGAGAAATAATAAGTGACTTTTGACAACTTACAAATATTTTTGACACCATTGATTATAATTTTCTTTCAACTTCAGATTCTAGACTTCTCTGTGATATTTAAATGCCCATAATTTCTCACACATTTTGTGATTTGCCTACTGATGGGGAAAAAACAATTTAGCAACTTAAGAGTTCTTCAAAGTTTGGTGCACAGATTTAAAAATCACTATTTATGGAGAGAATCACACATCTATTATATTTTATGAGTTATACTATAATCATAAGAAATCATAAGTAATATTTTTGTATAAGTATCATTTTATTATTTAGTTGATGCTAATATTTCTGTGTATGAAGTTATAATAATGTTTAGTAATATAACATAGAAATTTTATTATGCCCATTTATATTTTGGATTTTAAATTTGAACAAAGCATAAGATGAAAGGACTCTGTTCCCATCTTTAATATGTTTGGCAGTTGATGCTGTTGTTGGCGGGGAACTCTACTCACAAAACTTAAAATATTAATTACATGGCTCCTTATTGGTGAATTCTCATGACCTATGTCTTATTGATTAAAAATGTTTCTTTTTTATTTTAAGCATTTTATGGTATAAATCCCTTTCTTTCCTATCATAAATACATCTCTAAAATACATGTTTATCAAACATTTTATTGTGAAAAATAATCATATGAAACAATTTTATAGTTATTATTAATATATTCTTTTCTAAGTATTTTGCCATATTATGCTCATAATGTGTAGAAAATCACTGTTTCTACTACTATATTTTTACACATTTATTTTTAATTTTTGATATCCCAAATATGCATAAATACAAACAACTGCAACTACAGTGAGGAAAAAATGCTGTCATATAGTGTTAATTATCCATATTCAAATGTATAATTTTTATGTATTATATATCATTTAGTGAGTTTTTAAATATAAATCCATCAAAATATAAATTACATGACATAATGACCCATGTGATTTTCAAAATTCAATACTTTTAATATATTCACAGCAGTTTATAGGCATCTGCATAAACATATTTATTATCTCAGTGACAAACCCAACACCATACAATTCTTCTTCTTTACTTGATTACAAATACTAACCTGCTTTATTGATTTCTCTATTAGCGATATTCTCCATAGCAGAGTTGGAAACTATCTCTCTCTCTAATACCATTTATAAACATAGGAACTACTATAACAAATTAAAAGATGCTTTTCACTTATGAAATATTTTTATGAGTGAATCTTATTGAATTAAAATTTATAAAATTATTTATTTGTTCCTCAATTGAAGTTATTCTGACTTATATCAGTCTATAATGAATTGTTGTAAACAATCATGGCCACATATTTCTACTGAAATAGACTGTTATTTCTCTTGAATATATATTTAAGAGTGAATTCTTTTCTCATATGGCAAATCTATATTTATTCATTGTATAAAATATCTTTACATTTCCCAAATTAATTATACCATTTTACCATTTTACTCTCTCAAAGCATTGATCATATCTATCTATCTATCTATCTATCTATATATATATATATATATTACATTTTTAGGCAACTGTAGTGTCTTCTTAAGAAATAATTGGTTTCATTACCAACTTATTCATTCAGTCATTTCCATTGTTGTTATAAAGGTTTTTGGTGTTTATTGGAGGTTAAGTCTTCTATAAGATGCATGAACACAAGTGTTTTCTACCATTCTGTGTATTCTCTTTTTATTTTTTTAATTATTTAAAGTTATACTTTCTTGCTTATAAAATGCAAAGATTTTTTTAACTTGCTCAAATATAAATTATATATTATTTTATTGTGCAGTCTTAAGATCCAGGAATCTTTCTTTAACTCCTATATGTTTTTCTTTTTGTGGGTTTAAAATGTGTGATCTAGTTAAGACTTAGATGCTTTTTTTGGTTAGTATTTCTACATATTGTGAAGTAAGGATTCATTTTGTTCTTTTCTAAATTGTTGCAGAAGTTGCCTTACCATTATCTGTTTAAAAATCTCTTGTCTCCCTTAAAAAAAAGAGGGGCTGCCAGTTTCATTAAACTCATCAGTAGGTACATTTTCCTATCTTTCTGCACTGACTTCACTATAGTTGATTTTTTAAAACTTTTGAAACTGAAAAATTGAAACTTTCCCATTTGATTTGTGTTTTTCTAAATTATTAGAGCCTTTCTGAATCCTTTAAAACTTTTCATGTATTTTAAAAATCGTCTCACATATTCCCAGACAAGAAATTATAAAGATTTGTATAAAGAATTTAGTAGTGAAAATTTGATGAATCTATACAAGATGTAACTAAGTACTGATTATATGTTCAGTGTTGGAAGTCTTTGAACTTCCTTCTAGTTTTTCATAAAATATTTCATAAATTGCTTTTAAGCAGTTCCTTCTGTTGTAATAGAGCATTAGAACTTATTCTTACTATGTAATGTTGCTTAAAAACCTATTTCCCAACATTCCTCTGGTTCTCTATTTCTCTATTTTAGTCTCTATCTGTTGGAAATATGTTAGAGAAGGAAAATAAATGTAATAAAAGGCAATATTTCTTATGCCATGTTTGCTCCATTTTGTTTAGCATGTATTCTAGTTCAATTCAGATTTCATGTTTTACTGTCTTGGTTTGAATACAACTATTTCATAGATACATGTATTGACAGTTGAAACCCTGTCTTGCAGTAGTATTCAGAAGTATATGTGTCATGTAGATACACTGGCTGAATTGGACATTTAGAGTTGGAGCCTATGCAGAAGAAGTAGAGCTGTCACTGAAGGTCATGAATATCTTGGCTACTTCTTGTCTTTTTGTTTCTCAAGTACTATGAGTTGAGCATCTCTTCCCTGCTATACCCTCTTTGTCCATAATGCTGTCACATAATAGCATCTGAAATAATTGGTCTAGACTACCGTAGATTAAAACCTGAAACCATGATTCAAAATAAGCATTCTTTTTCTTAGATCATTGTAACAGTACGTATGACTAACAAATTACTGCAAATAAAAGGATTACTTTGCTTTTTGTGGATAATCTTTTTCTCAGATCATTGCAAAAGAAGTCTGGCTAACACATTGCTACAAGTAAAAGGATTCAATTGATTTTTGTGGATGAATTGTATTGTGGGCATATAAAATAGTTGTATACATGAGTGCATTATATTATATATATGAGTTGATTACATGTCTTGATTATTATATATAGTACTAAAATAGGCATAATACTGAATGTGTCTTTCTAATGTACTAAATATAAATACTATCTTGGAGATACCAATATCTCTCTATACACACATGACTGTATAATATATATATATATATATATATATATATATATATATATATATATATATATAGTGTCTAACTGTGTTGGAACCTCTCCTATTCAAGAACCTCTCAATCTCTTCTTTAGCTATAGTGCCTGATGGAGCAACATGGTGATAAAAAGCTGAGAATTAAGATGGTCTTTGAAGTGAATGGTCCAAAAGTTGATTGTTTTCTTCTGAAACACATTTCTTTAAACTCCATTAGATCTGATATGTTTACCTACTCCTCAATATGTTTGTTGTATGTTTAAAATATATATTTTTCATTCTTTCATGATCACACTCTTATTGAGACAATGAGTTCTTTGCATATAAGATATTATTGCATTTTATTGGATAGCCTACCACTGCTAATTGCATTCTACTTATACTTTTGGACACTATAGGAATAATCGAATAATGAATTTAGGAAACCACTGGGTTTCCTGTGAGAAAGCTGTAAGCTATACTTGCATTGATAATCTGAGTTCCATAACCCATCTCTAAAATCCTGATCTACAGTAATATTTTCAATCTTCCAGAATCAAAGAGCACAGGCATTGCTCAGAAATTACTGAAAGATGTGATTATTTCCTTTACCAGTGAAAAAATTTACCCTGCTAAAGATAAAACATCCTTAGGGGTTCTGAAATTGTTTAGATGGTTTTTTTTGACCCTGACATAACTTTTATACCTGGTATCTGTCCAAAAAAAATTCCATTACATCCATATATTCCATTTTTGTTGAGTACAGGCTTTTGTAGTAGGATCTGATTTTTTTTTTTAAATTTCCTTATTTTCTGTTGTTATTTTTCCCATTTCATTTCATATTTTGTTAGTTTGGGTACTGTCTCTTTACCCTCTAGTTAATATGGCTAAGGGATTTTCAATCTTGTTGATTTTCTCAAATAACATGTCCCTAGTTTGTTGATTCTTTGTATAGATCCCTTTGTTTGTCCAATAAATCCTAAGGAAATAGAAGCAGTCATCATGGTATCTTCTCTAATACTGAACATATAATTGGTCATAAAACAGCCTTCAACTGATACAGCAAGACTGAAATATTCCCATGCATGCTATCAGATCACCATATACTAACACTGGTCTTAAATACCAGTAAAAACAACAGAAAGAACACATACACATAAAAACTGAATAACACTCTACTCAATGGTTACTTGGTAAAGGAAGGAATAAAGAAAGAAATTAAAGACTTTTTAGAACATAGAGAAAATGAAGACATATCATACCAAAACTTGTGGGATATAATGAAAGCAATGGTAAGAGGAAAACTCATATCTCTAAGTGCCTCCCAAAAGAAACTGGAAAGAGCTTATACTATCAGCTTTATAGCACTCCTGAAAATTCTAGAACAAAAAGGAGCAAATACAGTCAACTGGAGTAGTCAGCAAGAAGCAATCAAACTCAGGGCTGGAATCAACCAAATGGAAACAAAAAAAGAACTATTCAAAGAATCAACAAAACCAGGAGCTGGTTTCTTGAGAAAAGCAACAAAACAGATAATCACTTAGCCAGACTAACAAGAGGGCACAGAGACACCATTTAAATTAATAAAATCAGAAAGGAAAAGGGAAAGATAACAACAGAAGCTGTGGAAATTAAAAACAAATCATTTGATCCTACTATAATACAATACACTCAACTAAATTGGAAAAGATGAATGAAATGGACAATTTTCTAGAGAGATATCAGGTGCCAAAGTTAAAGCAGGAGCAGATATACCATCTAAACTGTACCATAACCCCTATAGACATGGAAACAGTCACTAATATAAAAGCCCAGGAACAGATGGGTTTAGTGGAGAATTCTATCCGACCTTCAAAGACCTAATACCAATACTTTTAAAACTATCCCACTAAATAAAAACAGAAGGAACACTGCCTGATTTGTTCTATGGAGCCAAAATTATGCTTATACCTAAACCACACAAAGACCAAACAAAGAAAGAGAACCTCAGACAAATTTCTCCTACAATTATTTATGCAAAAACACTCAATAAAATTTTTGTCCGCCTAATCCAAGAACATATCAAAACAATCATTCACCATGATCATGTGGGCTTCACCCCAGAAATGCAGGGATTGTTTATTATATGGAAATCCATCAATGTAATCTACTACATAAACAAACTCAAAGGAAAAAAAAAATGACCAATTCATTAGATGCTAAAAATGTGTTTGACAAAATTTAGCATCCCTTCATGTTAAAAGTCTTGGAAAGATTAGGATTTCAATGCCCATACCTAAATATAGTAAAAACAATATACAGCAAAACAGTAGCCAAGATCAAACTAAATGGAGAGAGACTTGAAGCAATCCCACTAAAATCAGGTACTAGACAAGGCTGCCCCCTCTCTCCCTATCTATTCAATACAGTACTTGAAGTTCTATCTAGAGCAATTAGACAACAAANGNAGGTCAAAGGGATACAAATTGGAAAGGAAGAAGCTAAAATACCACTATTTGCAGATGATATGATTGTATACTTACATGACCCCAAAAATACCCCCAGAGAACTCCTAAAGCTGATAAACAACTTCAGCAAAGTGGCTGGATATAAAATTAACTCAAACAAATCACTAGACTTTATCTACTCAAAGGATAGACAGGCTGAGGAATAAATTGGGAAACGGTATCCTTCACAATAGTCACAAATAATATTACGTACGTTGGTTTGACTCTAACCAAGCAAGTGCAAGAACTGTATGACAAGAACTTCAAGTCTCCAAAGAAAGAAATTGAAGATGATTTCAGAAGACGGAAACACCTTTCATGTACATGGCTTTGCAGGATTAATATAGTAAAAATGGCCATCTTGCCAAAAGCAATCTAGAGATTCAAGCAATCAATTTTCAAATTCATTTGCAATAACAAAAATCCCAGGATAGCAAAAACTATTCTGAACAATAAAAGAACTTCTGGGGAAACCACCATCCATGTTATCAAGCTGTATTACATAGCAATAGTAATAAAAACTGTATGGTATTGGTACAGAGACAGGCAGGAAGATCAAAGAGGAAAAAAATAGAATTGACGACCCATAAAGGAACCCACAAACTTATGGTCACCTGATATTTGACAAAGGAGCTAAAACCACATAGTGGAAAAAGGACAGCATTTTGAACAAATGGTGCGGGTTCAACTGGTCAGCATGTTGAAAATGCAAATGGATCCATTCTTATCTCTTTGTACAAAGCTTAAGTCCAAGAGGATCAAGGATCTCCATATAAAACCAGAAAAAAAAGGGGAGAATGACCTCGAACACATGAACACAGTGGACAATTTCCTGAACAAAACATCAATGGCTTATGCTGTAAGATCAAGAATAGACAAATAGTACCACATAAAATTGCAAAGCTTCTGTAAGGCAAAGGACACTGTCAAAAGGACAAAATGACAACCAAGAGATTTGGAAAATCTCTTTACCAATCTTACAGCTGATAGAAAGCTAATATCCAATATATACAATGAACGTAAAAAGGTAGACTCCAGGGAACCAAGTAACCCAATTAAAAAATGGGGTACAGATCTAAACAAAGAATTCTCAATGGAGGAATATCAAGTTGCTTAGAAGCACCTAAAGAAATATTTAACATGCTTAGTCATCAGGAAAATGCAAATCAAAACTACACTGAGATTGCACCTCACAACAATTTAAAAAGCTAAGATTCAAAACTCAGGTGACATCAAATACCATTGTGGATGTGGAGAAAGAGATACACTCCTCCATTGCTAGTGGTATTGAAAGTTGGTACAACCACTCTGAAAGTCAGTCTGGTGGCTCCTCAGAAAATTGGGCATAGTATTACCTGAGGACCCAGTTAAACCACTTCTGGGCATGTACCCAAAGATTCTCCAGCATATAACAAGGGCATATGTTCCATTTTCTTCATCACAGTCTTATTTATAATAGCCTGAAGCTGGAATGAACCCAGTTGTCCTTAAGCAGAGGCATGGATATAGAAAATGTGGTACATTTTTTAAAAATGGAGTACTACTCAGCTATGAAAACAATGGATTCATGAAATTCTTAGGTGAATAGATGGAACTAGAAAATAGACTGTAGTTGAGCAGGAGGGTTTACTTGCTCATCATCCAGTTTCTTGAAAGAGGGTAACTCTATAGAAAGTCTTTTTTTGCTTGTTTGTTTTTCTTAATTTTTATTATTTTTTTTATGTCAAACATATTAAAATTACTTAGCATTTTCAGAATCAAATAATACATAAAAATTGTTTAACTTTTATATTCATAAACTTTCATACCCCAAAATATCATGAACAAATATTTAATACTATCCATAACTAAGGATACTATATCTAATGTTTCCATGTATACAAAATATTCTTTTGGAGTTAAGCATAGTAAAACAGTATAAAATATTAAAAATGAACATTAAGAAATATATTTAAAAGCCCATATATGATACTACCTGACACAATGGTAGAATATTTAAAAATACATTATATATCTATGTGCATTGTCTAACATTCAGTTTATTTTAAAAAGACTATAAGTGTTCCTAGGAGAAAATTTATTTTATCTGTAAGTAGATTTTATTTTAAAGATTTCAAAATGGCAAAATCTCTTTGAAGTTACACTTTAAGAAAATGCTAATTTCATGCACAGTGATAAAAATTATCAATATTATTTCCATAATATTTGTAGAACATTATTTTAATACTATAACTGTTAATATTCAACAAACATAATAATTATTTTAAGATACATTTCACTGTTATGTCTCCCTTTTCATTTCCAATTCTATTAGTTTGGATACTTTCTTTGTGCCTTCTGGTTAGTCTGGCTAAGAACACATCAAAATGATCATTCACCATGATCAAGTAAGCTTCATCCCAGAAACGCATGGATTTTTTGATATATGGAAATCCATCAATGTAACCCACTGAATAAACAAGCTCAAAAGGAAAAAAGAAAACACATGTCCATCTCATTAGATACTGAAAAAGAATTTGACCAAATATAATACCTCTTCGTGTTTAAAGTATTCAAGAGATCTGGAATTCAAGGTCCATACCTAAACATCATAAATTCAAAATACAGCAAACCAATAGCCCACATTAAATTGAATTGAGAGAAATTTGAAGAAACCCCACTAAAATCAGGGACAAAATAAGGCTGCCCACTCTTGTGCTACATATTCAATATAGAACTTGAAGTTCTAGCCAACACAATTAGAGAACAAAAGGAGGTCCAAGAGATATAACCTGGAAAGGAGGAAGTCATATAACACTATTTGTGGATGATATGATAGTATTCATAAGCAACCCCAACAATCCCACCAGAGAAAACATGTAGCTGATAAACAACTTCAGCAATGTGGCTAGATTTAAATCTAACTCAAACAAATAAGTACCATTTCTCTATTCAAAGAATAAACAGGCTGGGAAAGAAACTAAGAAAAGGACAACCATTACAATAGTCAGAAGTAATATAAAATATCTTTGTGTGACTCCAACTAAGCAAATGAAATATCTATATGACAAGAACTTTAAGTGTCTGAAGAAAAAAATCAGAAAAGACTTCAGAAGTTTGAAAGACCTTGCATGGGCATGGATCAGTAGCACTAACAAAGAAAATTGACCATCTTACCAAAAGCAATCTACAGATTTAATGTCATCTCAATTCAAACCTAATTCTTCACAGAGAGAAAGAGAAATTTTAAAGACATCTGTAATAACAAAAATAAAACCAGGATAGCAAAAATTATTCTCAACAATAATAGAAGTTGTAGGGGAATCTCCATCCTAGAACTCAAACTATACTACAGAGAAATTGTGATTAAATAAATGCATAGTATTGTTATGGAGAGAAAGGGGTAGATCAATGGAATAGAAATGAAGATCCAGAAATAAATCTACACATCTATGGTCACTTAAACTTTGACCATGATACCAAAACCTTTCACTGGAAAAAAGACAGCATTTTAACAAATGGTACTGGTTCAACTGCTGGTCATCATATAGAAGAATGTAAATTGATCCATTCTTTTCTCCTTGTACAAAGCTCAAGTCCAAGTGCATCAAGGACCTCCCCATAAAGCCAGATACACTGAATCTAATAGAAGACATATTGCAAAAGAGACACATTGGCACAGGGGATTTTTTTTTTCTGTGCAGAAAACCAATGGCTCATTTTCTAATATCAACAGTTGATAAATGGTACCTCATAAAATTGAAAAGTTTCTGTAAGGCAAATGACACTGTCAACAGGACAAAACTGCAACATACAGATTGAGGAAAGATTTTTTCCAACCCTTCATCTTATAGAGTGCTAATATCCAAGATAAAAAACAGACAAACAAACAAGAACTTAAACTACAGAGAACCAAATGGGGTACAGAGCTAAACAATTCTCAAGTGAGGAATTTCTTTTTTAATTACAGCAGTTTTTATTAGATATTTCTTCATTTACATTTCAAATGCTATCCCCAAATCTCCCTATACTCCCCCCCTCCTTGCTTCCCAACCCACCCATTCCCACTTCCTGGCTCTGGTATTCCCCTGTACTGGGGCATATGATCTTCATAAGACCAAGGGCCTCTCCTCCCATTGATGGCCGGATAGGCCATCCTCTACTACATATGTAACTAGAGACACAGCTCTGGAGGGTACTGATTAGTTCATATTGTTGATCCTCCTATAGAGTTGCAGACCCCTTTAGAGACTTGGGTACTTTCTCTATGGCACAGAAACACCTAAAGAAATGTTCAACATCCTCATTCAGGAAAACACAAATCAAATCAGCTCTGAAATTTCTCCTCACACTAATAGTATGGCTAAGATAAAAAACAACCCTGAGATTCCACCTCAAACCAGTAAGAATGGCTAAGATTAAAAATTCAGGCAACATCAGATGCTGGCCAGAATGTGGAGAAAAAGTAACACTCCTCCATTGTTGGTAGGATTGCAAGCTGGTACAACCACTTTAGAAAACAAACTGGTGATTCATCAGAAATACTATTGAAGACCCAGATATACCACTACTGGGCATATGCCCAAAGGATGTTTCAATATATAACAAGGACACATGCTTTATGTTCATTGCAGCCTTGTTTATAATATCCAGAAGCTGGAAACAACACACATGTTCCTCATCAGAAAAATGGGTACATAAAATGTGGTACATTTACCCAAAGGACACTACTCAGCTATTAAAAATAATCACTTCATGAAATTTACAGGCAAATCGATGGAAATAGAAAATATCACCCTGAATGAGGTAATACAAGCACAAAATAACACCTATGGAATGTATTCACTGTTAAGTGGATATTAGCCTCAGAATACCCACAATACAACTCACAGATCACATGACGTTTAAGAAGAAGGAAGACCAAAGTGTGGATGCTTCAATCCTATATAGAGGAGGGTACAAAATAATCATATGTGGTAGAGGGAGGGAGGGACTTGGAAGGGATAGTGGAGAGTAATTGAAAGGGGGGGCAGGATCAGGTATGGGAAATGAAAGAATCGATGTACATAGTATCAGGGAATTGAATACAAATATATAGCAGGGAGGATGGAGTACTTGGTGTATCCACTAGAAAGTTCCAGGCTTCAAGGAAGTGAGAGGTTTCAGGATCCATTGGAGATGACAGCTGAAATACTCATCAAAGTGGAGACAGAACCTATAGAGACTACTTCTGGTAGTTAGGCACAATCCCTAGTTGAAGATTGGGACCGCCTACCCATCTCAAAAGTTTTAACCCAGAATTTATCCTGACTAAAGGAAATACAAGGACAAAAAGTGGAGTGAAGACTGAAGGAAATGCCATCCAGAGACAGCACTACCTGGGAATCCATCCCTCTGCAGAACCAAACCAAAACACTATTGCTGATGCCAAGAAGTGATTGCCGACAGGAACTTGGTATGGCTATTCCCTGAGAGGTTCTACCAGGATCTGACTAATACAGATGCAGATATGCACAGTCAATTATTTCACTGATGCTGAGAACCCAGATGGAACATTTAGTGAAAGGATTGAAGGAGCTGAAGAGGTTTGCAACCCCATAGGAATAACAAAAATATCATGTACTCGGACTTACTTGAGCTCCCAGGGACTAAGCCACCAACCAGATATTAAACATGGAGGAATCCATGGCTCCAGATACATATGGAGCAGAGGATTGCCTTATCTGGCATCAATGCAAGAGGAGCCTTTCATCCTGTGGAGGCTTGTTGCCTCAGCATATGGAAATGCTAGAGTGTTGAGGCAGTTTTTTTTGTGTGTGTATCAAGGAATATCCTCGTAGAGGGAAATGGGAGGGGGAATAGGACTGGAGGTTTGTGGAAGGGAGATTGGGAAGGGAGACAATATTTGAAGTGTAAAACAATAAAATAGCCATTTTTAAAAAGATGAAAACCCTTAAAGCATATTTAGAAGGATGATTGAACCCCAAATCTCTCTGATCATGTCTAGTCTAACTAGCCGATTTGTCTTGGGATGTCCATCTCAGCCTCCTGAATTCTGGAATTAGCTTTTATGCTTGCCTAAATTTTACTTAAGTTCCATGAATCTGAATTTTAGTCCTTAGTCTTACAGAGCAAATTGTTTTTCACTAAGCCATATCCCCAGCCACAGTAAAGTTTTTCACAGATAGCAGGTTTGGGCCTACTATGTTGTTGTTGATGATGATGATGATGATGATGATGATGATGATGATGATGATTTTGGTTTTTCGAGACAGGGTTTCTCTGTACAGCCCTTGCTGCTCAGGAACTCACTGTGTAGACCACTCTGGCCTCAAACTCAGAAATCCGCCTACCTCTACCTCCCGAGTGCTGGAATTAAAGGCATGTCCCACCACACCTGGCTATGTTAATTATATATATATATATATATATATATATATATATATATATATATATATATATATATATATATATATATATATATATTAAACAAATTAAACAAACAAAGTATACAAGTCAAAGAGGTACAAACTGCGTAAAATACCAGAGACAAATAGCCAATTCCACACACAGAAAGAAAAAAGTTACAGCTTCAGATGAAGATAAGTAGAAAACAAATACAGAGGGTCATCAATTTTAATAGTTTATTTGTAGAAATTATTTTAATAAACTTTACCTAAATGAAATGTAATGGACAAAGGAAGAAATATTATTTAAATTAAACATTTAAAGATTTTATACATATCAAAAATTATCAATAATTATCATGAACTACTTTATACCATCAAACTGAAAATAGATAATACAAATGTGCGAATGGAAACATAACATTTATACATAAGACATAAATTGTACACTTGACAATAGAAAATTATAGGTCATAAAACATTTGCGAAAGAAACAGCAGCAATTTTTCCAGAGGTCAGTTTAACTGAATATTAATTTAAAAAAAATCTTAATAAAACAAAGTGATCAATACAGAAAACCAAAGCAATGTAATTGCGTTTTATTTATTTAAAGAATGAAATGTCAGTTGAACAACTGAAAAGCACTCTTGAATTTTATTTCATAACAGAGCAATTATTTCACTAGCTCTGTACTAGTATTTCATAAAATTTGGTATATAATTATGAATCAAACTTATTAGACACAGAAAGAGAAGGAAATTCTTTTAAAAACTACACTTATTTATTTTAGTGTGTGTGTGTACATATATACACTAATGCAACAGATGTTTGTGAATGTCAAGAAAAGCTCTGAGTTTTATTTTATTTATTTATTTTTATTTTGCTGTGTGACTCACTGGTATTGAATTCGGGATTTCATGCTTCTAATATCCATTGACAATATTCTGGACTTACTGAGTCATATCACTGGCCCTCAAGTCAATCTTTAGAAAGAATAGCAATAAATTTGTTTATTTCAAATCATGGTGCAGAGTGCTAGTAAGGAAAATAGCATTCTAATGCCATCATATTTATGTATGTCAAAAGGACAAATTGGGAAGTAAGTTCTGCTTTATTGCTTTTGTGTTGCAGTGATGAAATACTTACACATGGCAACTTCAAAAAAAAAAAAAAAGTTTATTTGGGCTTCCAGTTCCTGAGGAACTTTCCATAATAACATGGGAGGTGTGGTAGCAGAATGTTGAAAGATCACACATTCAACTGCAAAACGAAGCAGAGATTATGAAATAGAAGTGAAATGAGGTAATACAGTCTCATAGCTTGCCATCATGGCATGGTTCTTGAAGCAAGATTCTATCTCCTAAAGATTCTTCAACCTCTGAACACCTGGCCACCAACTGAACATCAAGTGTGCAAGCCTCTAGGTAAGATTTCTTCCTGAAATTATCACAAATTCTTTTCCTTCCACAGCATGGATTTTGAAGATCAAATTCAGGTCATCAGGTTTGTCAGGCAACAAGTTCATTTGCACTCTGAATATTGATGCTAGCCCATTATTAAAATATCTACAAATTATGAGATTACTATGCTGCCTACTAGGCTAAGGTATCAGATATTGTGTGTAACTTGGATACATATAATCATTAGGTTTAGTGGGAAAATGATGAATGGTTTTCTATTGACATTTACAATGAAGAAAAGATGTGAACTACATCCAATTTCTTCTATTATACTAGAATTCTGAGCCAATGCAAAAATAAAAGAAAATTAATATATACTTGTTTGTAAAGAAAGTCATAAAATATTAACTGAATGGGATTTACTGTATACAGGCCTAAATAGAAAAGAACATTCACATAAACTGTCATTTGATTTGAGATTAGTAAACAGTGATGTATAAACATTATTCATAAACTTATTGGAATAATAGAATGGTAGTCAGTGCAAGACTTACAAAAATCCAGACATAGGAAATACAATATCAGCCAAAGTTGCAAACAAAGGCAAATTTTATGTAACTACATATAATAATCAATATAGCTCACTGATAGATCCTCAATGTATAGCATGTAAAAGCCATTCAGTAATTGCCCCCTGTGTGAAATAATGAACAAATCAGTTAAAGAGCTATATAGCCACTAATTTTCAAAACCTATGTGATGATAGTAGCTCCATTAGTAATAGAGTCCACATATATAACAGATATGGAATAAATACTATAGAAGAAAAGACTACATGACCGTGAAGATAGGAAGTAAAAATCATTATTCGAGGAAAAAAACTGTAAACCCAATTGTATTACCTAGTATGGATATTTGAATGTGAGGACAATCACTACATTTCCAATTATTATTCTTCATTGAAGATATTGCCAATATTATTTTCTTGTCATAAAAACAAATTTAGTTGTTTGTGCTTTATAATTGGAGTCTCTTAAGAGTATAAGTCACTCATTATTTATGTTCGATAGACTAAGCTGAAATATGTAGATACCATGAGAAACTCCTGTTGATGAAATTGACCGATAATGGCAGGAAAACTCATGTTTACAAATTCTTCGTGTTTATTACAAATAACAAATAAAAGTTTCAATTGTATTTCATTCATACAATTTTCATGTTATGTCAATGCATAGGAAGTTTAAAATAAAGGGAAATTTCTTTAAGTAAGGTGAGTAGTTTTATTCAGGAAATTATGTATAAGGTCTCTATAATACGATCTCCATTTTCACAGTTTAAATTTTAGTAAGAAACTTAAAGGATGATATTTGCCTTATGAAGTCAAAAAGCAAAAGTAAATCATAGTATGGCAATGAGATCAATAAAAATTTATCCAAAGAAACCCTTTATCTACCTTTAAAGGGTTTTAAAATCTAAATTGAGTAATATAACAAATTTTAATTTCATTATCTTCTGTATGATTTTACTTTAAGGTTCAAGAACAACATAATACCTCCTTTAAACATCCTCTAGTGTAAGTTTTGTTTTCAATGTGTGGCTCTAATTAATTTGTGACATTATCCAGTTTCAAATTGTCATTAAAAATATTTACCATGTTTGGTATCAGAAATGATTCTTTTGCATAATTTTATTACAGAATCTTTGCAAGATGTTTTTTTATTTACTATTCACATCATGAAACTAAATTTTAAATCACAAACATAATTTAAAAGACCTTCTGAAATAATGCCTTTAAGACTCTTTCTAGAAATGAGGTTTCTTCTCTTGTATGCCAAATTTAGACCTCCTTGTAATAAAATTTGAGGGGAAATAAAAGAAAGAGAGAAAAAGGTTAGTAAGCTGTTTTGATTTTAAATTTTGGCAGGTTTCTCAGCTTGGATGTATGCCAAGAGGCCAGCAGCTGTGTTCATCCTTGGCTGAGCAAGACATGGTGCTAGAGTGCACAAGCTGAGAACTGTAGTTTGTACAACAGAGAATGCAAGGCTGAGTCTCTGCTAATTAGAATTCCTGTAGGCTTTATCAACAGGACTGCAAAATACAGTAATTAAGGCATGACTGCAAAAACATGTCACTTTGATGCTTAGAAGATGATGCAACTAGCTTAAAGCTATATATATATTTGCAACAATCAAAGCCAAAGCCAAGACTAAGTTTTTTGTTTGTTTGTTTGTTTGTTTGTTTGTTTGTTTGTTTCGAGACAGGGTTTCTCTGTATAGCCCTGGCTGTCCTAGAACTCACTTGTAGACCAGGCTGGCCTGAAACTCAGAAACTCACCTCCCAAGTGCTGGGATTAAAGGCGTGTTCCACCATGCCTAGCTAATTTAATTTTTGAATAAAAAATATGATGGGTTTGCTTACTTACTTAGTTTTGTGGAGCTGTTTTCTAGAACAAGGAGTAAATGGAATAAAATATATTGATGTCTTAATATTTTAAAATCTCAAGATGTGTGATAAATAGGGTAATTGTTATCTAACAAAAATGTTAATGTTTGAGGTGCTTTAAACTCAGAGGCTATTGTTCACAGAATTGAACAACAACAACAACAAAAAATCATTGGTAGATAGTAGTTTTGATTTTAGATACCAAAAATAATAATTATTTGAATAAAAAATGAAATAGGAGAATCTTCCACAATAGAAGTATTTTAAAATGAGCTTGATTTGGTGACATTCCCACAAGAGACAAAATAAATTAACATCTTGTTCAGACCTTATTCTTTCTCAGGCAGAGAGAAAATGGCAGCAATATTAGCTTAATAAGCATGTTTTTATTTATGTAAAATACCTTTTTATTAAACAGCTAATCAACAGCTAATTTGTCTTTTGTAATGGGTCTTGAATGGATGTGAGTTTGTGTTGCTAATATATGAAAAAGTAGAAACAGTTGCCTGCTAAAGACATCCACTACTACTACTACTACTACTACCACCACTACTACTACTACTAATAATAATAATAATAATACTAGTACTACCACCACCATTAATTTTGGTCAATTTCTAGTGAAAATTTCATATCTATTTACTTTAATGTTATAAAAGGAATAAGCCTAATTTTTCTTTTTCTTTGGAATGGAGGTAATAAATAGAAAACTTCAAGTCTAATTTTATCATGGGAAAAAACTCTAGAACATCAGAATGATAGCACAAATCAGATTTTGTATTGAATTCTAGCACTCAGGAATCTGAGGAAGGGAGATATAAAGTTCAGATTAGATTGCTTGGGCTAGAAAATAGAACTCTATCTAATGCACAAACACAAGGTAATTCTTTTAAATGAATACAGAACTTAATTACTTTAAGGAGTAAATGGTCTCTATGATATGACTTGTGTAATGTTCCTCTTGGTTTCTGAAGGTCATGTGCCTCTTTCTTCTTTTGCTCATTCCTTGCCCTCTTTCATTGGGTAAAAGCAGTTATGACCACCATGATTCCACTAAGAAAGTCTAGAGTGTCTCAGTATTTTTTCAAGCATCCTCAGTGATAGTCACTCCTCCTTCCTTTCATTTTTACCTCCCTTTCCTTCCTTCACAGTTAATGCTCCCACTCAGGCTTTCCCCCTTCATAACACTTGTGTCATACTTTTTCCCTTTCTAGAGTACCTTCTCACAATAGTCCTTTTTTACTCTCTTGATTTCTTCAATTACTCTAAGTTTTAATCTTATATCTAAGTGTTCTCTTTCATGTTATAGTAAATTATGACTCACAAATGNCTATTCTGAGCTACCAGAAAGGCTAAATGGCTCAGCCAGTTGGGGCTATTGCCTTGTAGCCTGGGGATGTGAGTTCAAATTCTAGTTTCCACAATTTAGGAGGAATGAACTGATTTTTGCAAGTTGTGATCTGACTGCTACATTCATGTGCCCATAAAACTGCATAAAGTCACATGCTCACATGAATAAATGTCATATTTCTAAATGAGAAGTCAATTTCTTTTAGAATAATACATAATTTATGTAAGAATTGAAGTAATTTTCCATTTTTCTTTTGTTAAAATGTTGCTTTTATTCATACAGTATATAGTGTTTATATTTCCCATCCCCTAACTCCTCTGAGTTCCTCTCCAACTCCCTCTAATCTGAATTCACATGGTGTCTGTTCCTCCTTTGAGACCAAATAGGCATCTAAGGAATAATAAAACAAAACAAAACAAAACAAAAATCTAAAATAGGACAAAACAAACAAACTAGAATGGTACAAACCAACCAAACAACCAAATGAAAGAAAAAGAGCCAAAGAAAAAGCACAAAAAAAATAAAGATACACACACACACACACACACACACACACACACATACACACACACACTCACACACACACACACATACACACACATTCCTACAACAACAAAAACAACAAAGCCAGAAACCAAGACATACACACACATTCCTACAACAACAAATAGCAAATAGCTTGTAAGGTTAATAAAAAGGAAAATGAAGGTAAGAACAATGAAACAATGCTCTTACAAAATATTATGAAACAAAGGATCCATCCCCCCACCCAGGATGACACTGAGGTGATTTTGTGTTGATCAACTTACTGGGCATGGTCTCTTCCCTTAAGAGTGGTACACTGGAAAGAATTAATATTTAATTTATAAGTTTTTTAATCAATTGGACATAGCCTTTGGCTTAGGGATAGGAGCTTTTGTCTGCTTTTGTCAGTGCAGGGACCCCATCTGTCACAGATACATGTAGGCCCAGCATAAGTTGTTATAGTTTCTGCAAGTTCATTTGTACACTGTTCATACTATGTTTAGAAGGCCCTGTTTCCTCAGTTTCCCCATCATCTCTAGGTCTGACAGTACTTTTACCTATTCTATCGCCCAAAATTCACTGAATCCCAAAGGGATGTATTTGGCCAAGTCATTCTATTTAGGGTTGAATGTTCCAAGATCTCTAATTTTATGCATGTTATTCAGTTGTGATTCTCTGTATTTGTTCCAGTATACTGAAGAAAGAAGCTTATCTGAGGATTGCTGAGAAAAGCACTGATCTATGAACATAGCAGAATGTTGTTAAGAATCATTTTATGGCTATATTCCTATAACAGAACATTAGTATTTGGTTTTCCCCTAGGTCCCTGGTGTATCTATTCTCAGGTTATTGGATACATGAACAGTTAGGTCCCTGGTGTATCTATTCTCAGGTTATTGGATACCTGAACAGTGTCAAACATGGTTTCCATTTTAAAGAGTATGCCAAAAATGCAATCAGATTTTGGATTGTTATTCTCACAAACAATGTGCCATTACTGTACAAGTACATCTTTCTGGCAGATCATAATTGTAGATCAAACTTTGTAGCTGGTTCATGTTTAACTTTGACAATATGCAGACAAATTTCCAATACCATGAACACTACTCCATATGGCTGAAAGCTTTAGGTAGGTACCAGATGTACTTCTCCTTGTTCAATGTACTGTACAGTTGTTTCCATAAAATAAAAATAGGGCCTTATTGTAAGTTTGTGGAGAGTCATCAACAGCCTTGCCAATAACCTAGTATTTTGGGGCACCCCAGTAAGGCTCCTTTGATCCTTTAATTAATAACTTGATTAGTTGTTACAGATTTCTAAAACTGGAGATTTACAACTAATCAAGATTTGCAACTAAACAGATTTCCATCTAATCAAGTTATTACAGATTTCCAAAACTACTGGAGGCTGCATTTGGTGACAAGAGATGATTAGTTGGGACTCCATTTTCCATGTTATTTAGGTAAATTGTGTATATAATACATATATATATATATATATATATATATATATATATATATATACACATTTCATTCTACTTTTCCACTTTAAGGTAGGTCCTTCAGCATACTCATAATAGCTTTTTCAAGTCCCTATTTTGTGTTTTAATTTTATTGTATTTCTCAGAACCATCCATAGTAAGATTTTTTGGTTCTGGTAGTGACATAGTGTCCTGCGTGTTATTGATACTTTCTTTCTTCTTTTTCCCTCGTTTTTTTTCTTTTTATTAGATATTTTCTTTATTTATATTACAAATGTTATACCCTTTCCCAGTTTCTCCTCTGAAAACCCCCTATCCCATTCCCCCTGCCCTCTGCTCACCAACACACCCACTCCAGTATCCCTGTTCTGGAATTCCTCTACACTGAGCCTTCTCAGGACCAAGGGCCTCTCCTCCCATTGATGTCCAACAAGGCCATCCTCTGCTACATATGCATCTAGAGCCATGCATCCTTCCATGTGTACTCTTTTATTGGTGGTTTAGTCCCTGGGAGCTCTGGGGATACTGTTCAGTTCATATTCTTGTTCCTTCCACGGGGCTACAAGCTCCTTCAGCTCATCCAGTCCTTCTTCTAGCTCATCCATTGGGGGCATTGTAGTCAGTCCAATGTTTGGCAGAGATAATCCAACTCTGAATTTGTCAGGTACTGGAAGAGCCTCTCAGGAGACAGCTATATCAGGCTCTTGTCAGCAAGCACTTGGTGACATCCACAATAGTGTCTGGGTTTGCTGACTGTATATTGGATTTATCTCCAGGTAGTACAGTCTCTGGATGGTCTTTCCTTCAATCTCTGCTCCACACTTTGTCTTTGTATCTTCTCTAATGGGTACTTTCTTCCCCCTTCTAAGGAGGATGAGAGTATCTAAGGTTTGGTCTTCCTTTTTCTTGAACTTCATTTGGTTTGTGAATTGTATCTTGGGTATTCTGAGCTTCTTCTGGGCTAAAATCCACTTAACAGTGAGTGCATACCTTATGTGTCCTTTTGTGATTGGGTTACCTCACTCAGGATAATGTTTTCTACTTTGATCCATTTGCCTAAGAATTTCGTGAATTCATTGTTTTTAATAGCTGAATAATATTCCATTGTGTAATTGTACCATATGTTCTGTATCCATTCTTCTTTTGAAGGACATCTGGGTTCTTTGCAGCTTCTGGCTCTTATAAGTAAGGCTGCTATGAACACAGTGGAGCATGTGTCTTTATTACACTTTGGATCATCTTCTAGGTGAAATTAAAGCAATCCCACTAAAATCAGGGAATATACAAGGCTTCACACTCTCTCCCTACCTATTCAGTAGAGTTGACAAATTGTAGCCATAGCAATTAGACAGCAAAGGGAGGCCAAAGGATATAAATTGCAAAGGAATAACTCAAAATATCACTATTTGCAGATGAAATGATAGTATACTTAAGTGACCCCAAATCTCCACCAGAGAATTCCTACAGCTGATAAATAACTTCAGCAAAGTGGCTGGATATAAAATTAATTGAAACAAATCAGTAGCATTCCTATAATCAAAGAATAAACAGGCTGATAAAGAAATTAGGGAAATGACACACTTCACAATAATCATAAACAAGATAAAGTATCTTGGTGTGACTCCAACCAAAGAGGTAAAAGATCGGTATGAAAAGAACGTCAAGTCTCTTATGAAAGAAATTGAAGAAGACCTCAGAAAATGGAACCATCTCCCATGCTCTTGGATTGGCAGGATTCATATGGTAAAAACTGCCATCTTGCTGAAAGCAATAAACTGATTAAATGAAATTGCCATCAAAATTCCAACTCAATTTTTCACAGAGTTAGAAAGAGCAATTCTCAAATTCACCTGGAATAACAAAAAGCCTAGGATAGTGAAAAGTATTCTCAACAATAAAAGAAATTCTGGGGGAATCAACATCCGTGACCTCAAGCTGTACTACAGTGAAATTGTGATTAAAACTGCATGGTACTGGTACAGTGACAGACATGTAGATCAATGGAATAGAGCTGAAGACCCAAAAATGAACCTACACACCTACAGCCACTTGTTCTTTGACAAAGGTGCTAAAACCATCCAGTGGAAAAAAAGACAGCTTTTTCAACAAATGGTGCTGGTTCAACTGGTTGTTAGCATGGAGAAGAATGCAAATTGATCAATTCTTATCTTCTTGTACAAAGCTAAAGTCCAAGTGTATCAAGGACCTCCACATAAAATCTGATACACTGAAACTAATAGAAGAGAAAGTGGTGAAGAAACTTGAGCACATGGACACAAGGGAAAATTTCCTGAACAGAAGACCAATAGCTTAAAATATAAGGTCAAGAAATGACAAATGTTACCTCATAAAATTACAAAGCTTCTGTGAGGCAAAGGACACTGTCAATAGGACAAAACACAAACTAACAGATTGGGAAAACATCTTTACTAACCCTAAATTCGATAGAGGGCTAATATCCAATATATACAAAGAACTCAAGAAGTTAGACTTCAAAGAAGCAAGTAACCCTATTAAAAATGGGGTACAGAGCTAAACAAAGAATTCTCACCCAAGGAAACTAAAATGGCTGAGAAGCACTTAAAGAAATGTTCAACATCCTTAGTCATCAGGGAAATACCAATCAAAATGACCCTGAGATCCTACATCAGAATGGCTAAAATTAAAAAAAACAAAAAACAAAAACCAAAAAACCTCAGATGACAGCAGATGATGATGAACATTTGGAGAAAGAGGAACACTCCTCTATTGTTGGTGGGATTGAAAACTGTAAAACCACTCTGGAAATCATTTTGGCAGTTCCTCAGAAAACTAGACATTGTACTGGAGGATCCAGCTATACTGATTGCTTTCTTAGATCTCTCTGGGAATCTGGGTTAAGAATCAGGATCATTGTAATTATATATGCTGCTTTCTAGTTCTCTGGTTTTGAGGTGCCTGTTCTGTTCCTTAAATTTTGTTGTTCTTTCTAGTTCTTTGTTTGTTTGTTTGTTTTGTTTTTTTAATTTTTTTTTAGATTTTTTTTTCTTCACTTAAATTTCAAATGCTATCCCGAATGTCCCCTATACCCTCCTCCCGCCCTGCTCCCCTGCCCACTCACTCCCACTTCTTGGCCCTGGCCTTCCCCTATATGGGGCATATAAAGTTTGCAAGACCAAGGGGCCTCTCTTCCCAATGATGGCCGACTAGTCCATCTTCTGCTATATATGCAGCTAGAGACAGGAGCTCTGGGGGTACTGATTAGTTTTTAGCAGTGTGTGGTAGATGTGTGTTGCCTCATTGTCAATGGTGTTGAGACCCTGCCAGTTGTGGCCACTAGGTGTCCTGGTAGAATATTTTGTTGAAATTGGGAACTGACAAGAAGGAAATGGGGATGGATCAGAGGTGGCATGGGCAGGGGAGGGAATGGCCGGGCTGGATGTACCAGGTCAACACAGACCCTTGATAATATTAATGTTCTAGTGGGGAGTATATATAACCTAACGTTTTTTAAAGAAAAAGAGGTTCTCATAATTTTAACATCAGTTTGATAGAGAAGGAGAGAGAGACTACAGCAGGCTAGGGATTGAAATTTGGGGAGAGGAAGAAGAGTTATTATTGCCTACCTGATTTCTAACCTTGCAGGTTCCTGTTGAATGAATTAAATACATTTAATTCTTCAAAATTA
Organism: Mus pahari; assembly: GCF_900095145.1. NCBI lineage: Eukaryota > Metazoa > Chordata > Mammalia > Rodentia > Muridae > Mus > Mus pahari. The sequence continues at coordinate 107,402,146 of NC_034613.1, read as the reverse complement.
TACCCTCAGATTTTGTTTTATCACTTAAAAAGACCTGGCTAGTTTTGTGTCAACTTTACACTGGCTGGAGTTATAACAGAGAAAGGAGCTTCAGTTGGGGAAATGCCTTCATGAGATCCAGCTGTAAGGCATTTTCTCAATTAGTGATCAAGGGGTGAGGTCCCCTTGTTGGTGGTGCCATCACTGGGCTGGTAGTATTGGTTCTATAAGAGAGCAGGCTGAGCAAACCAGGGAAGGCAAGCCAGTAAAGAACATCCCTCCATGGCTTCTGCATCAGCTTCAGCTTCCTGACCTGCTTAAGTTCCAGTCCTTCATCCTTTGGTGATCAACAGCAGTATGGAAATATAAGCTGAATAAACCCTTTCCTCCCCAACTTGCTTCTTGGTCATGATGCTTTGTCCAGGAATAGAAACCATGACTAAAACACATGTTATGAAAAAATGTGATTAAAAAAGAGAAAAAATAAATGTGTGAGAATATTGGAACTTAGCAAATTAGCAAGATATAAGGTTAATATATGAAAAATACCAAAAATTTTTATAAAATAGCAGTAATGTAAACAAAACATAATAGAAAAAATCAAATTTACAGTATAAACAGTACTAACATTTTAGTCGAAAATATTTGAAACCTGATTTAAAAAAAATGTTTTCACCAAGTAATTATATCAACTCTCAGTCATCATACTAATTTTCATAATTATAGAAATTTGTTATTGTCCACAGTAAAAAGTGAAATGTGCATTTGAGACTACTTAATATCCTTATGTTTCAATTAGGATAATTTTCTGTGTGAATTAGGTTGTTTTGTCTTTGATATAAATACATATGCTACTTAGAATTTAATGATATACAAAAGTACATGCAGCTTTGTGCTTTACATTGATCTTGGATTTTCTGTGGCAATCCTTCAGTAAATAATTTCATTCAAATAATGAGTTTCATGTAATCAGGAAAGTTGATAATTCTTGAAGATATGATGTTTCAGATATTTGATAATATAGCATTTCCTTTAAAAATATGCATTGTAGTAATGCCACACATTTACTATTTATTTAATCTGGCTTATAAATTCAATTATGCTCCTTTCAAATTTATATGTTGAATTACTAACTCTAACAAACTCATAATGTAAACTGATTTAGAATTCAGATAACTGACTGTATAATTAGCAGTATAAGAAATTTGGACACAGTCATGGCATCCATGAAAAGAAGATATAGGACACATAGGGAGAAGACTTATATGTATAATCCAAGTAGTTTAGAATATATATTTCTGACAGTATTCTCAGTTGGAACCAACCAATCTCATACATTGTTCTCATACTCTTGGCTACCATAACTTGAAATAATACATTCTTAATATTTTTTTACTCAGTCTGTGATATGTTGTTATGACAGTTCCCCAAAATATACAAACATGCATGATATGTAATAAAACATATATTTCTTAGAATAAACAGGGCTTCAAAATTATCTCTTTATATCAGCAAATGCAAAAAGTCTGCAGTGATTGAATAACACAGGATTTTGTAAGTTCAAAAGGAGCAAAGATCAGTCAGTCACACATAGGGTAAGACATAAATCTCTAGGGGATATATTAGAGTAGTACAAATGTTAGAAATCCATGTCCTTAAATGGATGACATAAAGATGGCTAAATACTTCAGCTGTTGATACCTTGTTTATTTTGAGACTTCTTTGTATATCAAACTTTTGAGAATTCCTCCCCACAGAATTCCTTTAACACTAAAAACTGAGTCTGTCACATGCAAACGCTCTTTGAGTAAGTTTCTTTTATATTCTGATGACAAAACATTCAAAATAAACTATTTGAAATAGGAAAGCATATTTTGCTCACAATTTTGGAAATGTTAGTCCCTGCTCATTTTCACTTCATTCTCCTTTATTCTGTACCTGTGGTGGGGTAGTACAGAATGAATGCAGGGCATGATAATGAAACCATTTTCCTCCCATTTCAATTAAGAAAGGAAAGGCAAGAAAAGAAAAAGGGAAGTTGTACTGGCTAGGTTTGTGTCAACTTGACACAGCTGGAGTTATCACAGAGAAAGGAGCTTTACTTGGGGAAATGCCCCCATGAGAGAGTCTCCTGTCCCTGCTGGATATTTCCTCAAGTAGTGATCAAGTGGGAGAGGCCCCTTGTGGGTGGGACCATCTCTGGGCTGGTAGTCTTCGATTCTATAAGAAAGCAGGTGAGCAAGCCAGGGGAAGCAAGCCAGTAAAGAACATCCCTCCATGGCTTCTGCATCAGCTCCTGNTTTCTGACCTGCTTGAGTTCCAGTCCTGCATCCTTTGGTGATCAAAAGCAGTATGGAAATGTAAGCCAAATAAACCCTTTCCTCCCCAACTTGCTTCTTGGTCATGATGTTTGTGCAGGAATAGAAACCCTGATTAAGACAAAAGTTATAACATTTTTTTCCTTTTTTAAGTTTATTATTCTCTCATATATTACATCATGACCACAGTTTCCATTTCCCCTTATCCTCCTTGCCCTCCTAAACTTCCTTCCCATCCACTCCTTCCGCAATATTCCAGCCTCCGAGGGATATCAACCAAATATGGCAAATTAAGTTGCAATTAGACTAGGAATCTCCTTCCCCTCTTTCTAAAACTGGTAAAGAGAACCTAGTGAAAAGAAAAAGTTTAACAAAGGCAGGCAGAAGAGTCAGTGATAGCATCTGCTCCCACTGGTGAGAGGAGCGGGTTCTCATTGATAGGCATGGCTTCTCCAGAGGAACTCAGCCTCTCAGAGAGTAAAAGCCAGGCTGCAGACAAGGAATGCCCTTAGCCCAGGAAGACACTGTGAGATCCTCCCTGGTGTCTGCACAAGGAAGCCTCCTGCAAAGCTGACCTGGGAGTCCCAGATTCAGGCTCTGAGTGCCTTGCTTATAGAACAGGCTTGGTCAATAGTGAGGATCAATGCATAAAAAACGAGTCCTGGTAAACCAGACCTACTGAAACAAAGGAATAGCATTTGCATCTCCCTTACAAATTATTTTACATCACTCTTTGTTTTCCAAATCTTGCTTAAAAGGCCCTGGTTCCTCATTCCTTTTCCTCAACTCAACATCAAATGATATTTTATAATAAATGTCTCACCCACAAAAAGAGGAGAGAGAGAGAGAGAGAGAGAGAGAGAGAGAGAGAGAGAGAGAGAGAGAGAGAGTCTCAGAAAATGTCCAAGCTATGCAACCATAGCATATATGCAGAGGACCTAGTCTTCATGCAGGTGTCATGATTGTCAGTTGAGTCTCTCTGAGAACATATGAGGCCAGGTTAGTTGTTTCTGAATTTTTATTTCCCTGTGGTTTCCTTGAGCCTTGTGATTCCTACAATATTTCCTCCCCCTCTTCAGTTGTGCCTAATGTTTGGCTGTAGTTCTTTGCATCTGCTCCCATCAGTTGCTGGATAAAGCATCTCTGAAGACAAATGGGCTAGGTACAAATCTGTAACTATAACAGAATATCATTAAGAATAATTTCTTTGACTTTTTTCCCATTTGGTTTTATCCTCGGACTCTGGGTCATCTAGTTTCTGGATCCTGGCGTTCCAGGCAGTATCAATGATGGTCTTCATTTCATTGCATGGATCTCAATCTGGAACAGTCATTCGTTAGCCACTAGAACAAATTCTGCATCACCTTTACCCTGGAATAGCTTGCAGTCCAGGGAAATTATAGGTAGAACGTTGTGGCTAGGTTGGTGTCCTAATTCCCAAATAGAAGTCTTGTCTGATTACAGGGGATGGCTAGTTAAGGCTCTCTATCTCCCATTACTAGGAGTATTAGCTTTGATTACCTTGGTTGATTTCTGGAAGTTTTTATTGCATTAGGTTTCTTTTCTTTTCTTTTCTTTTCTTTTCTTTTCTTTTCTTTTCTTTTCTTTTCTTTTCTTTTCTTTTCTTTCTTTCTTTTTATCTTTTTCTTTTTCTTTCTTTCTTTTTTTTTTTTTTGAGACAGGGTTTCTCTGTATAGCCCTGGCTGTCCTGGAACTCACTTTGTAGACCAGGCTGGCCTAAAACTCAGAAATCTGCCTTCTTCTGCCTCCTTGCATTAGGTTTCTAACTCATCTCCAAAATGCCCTCAATTCCAATAATTTCAGAATTCTCTACCTCCATCTCCCAACCTCTTGATTACTCCTGTTTCCATGCCCACCCCCTTCACCTCACCCTATTGCAATAATTATTCTATTTTCTCTTCATGGACAACCCAGCTCTCCTTGTTACTTAGCCAGAACTAAAGTAACTGTTTTCTCTTCACTCTTGTTCACCAGCTCCAGTAATGGCTGACACAAAGTATTTTTATCAATTATCTGACATTCCTTAACTCAATGTTTTCTAGTTTTTCTTATCAATGACTAATTGTGGGACAAAAAGGAAAAGTTTTCAGTCTCCACTTCCCTTCTCTTTTAGCTTTATATTTACCACAGCCTATAAGAGAGCAGTCTTTGATTTTTATACCAAAACAACCTCTACAGATCTTTTTCTCTTGAATAAAAGCTACTATTGTCATTGAGTCATTCATTCCCTTGCCTGCACTTGCTTCTCCCTGACCTTACTTGGGCCTGGTATACCCATTAAAATCACATCTTCTTTGACCAGCTTTCTCAGAAATTGCTGTTATGAATAAAAGATTCAACCTAAGTGCCTTTGGGTAGACATTTCCATTCTGAATTGTAATATTCCAACTCTTCTGTGTGGTTGCCTTTATTTCTATCTGTTATTTGCTAAAAACTTGGAGACATTATTTCCTTGTAGGAAAGACAAAGAAAAACTATTGAATTTCTGAGGTATTTTAGTTGTACACATTAATGTTATGTATCAGGTTCTATCTAGTCCTTTCGCACTAACTCCCTTCAGAAGATTCTGAACCTCATGGGCTAAATTTAAAACTCCATAAAAAGAGCCAACATTACTCTTTATAGTTTGGCCCTTATCTACCACTTTCAGTCATGTATAGTGGTTTTATAACTTTGTAGTTGTTCTCAGGGATTTCTGGAAGGAATTATGAAGGAAGAACTGATAAAGTGGAAGTACAGAATCTCACCTTTGGAATCTCCTCAACCTGTTCCTTCATCTATTTTACAAGCTAGACTTTCATCATTTTTTTCTTTTAATAGAATACTATCTCTAAAGCTCAAGATTTTTCAAAACTACTGATATATTTACACTCCTTCATTTTAATAAGAAGGAAACCTGATTTTTGGTGAGGCAGAAATTTATTAATAAATGTAGGTACATAGTGGAAAAGTTATAAATAAAAGACACATAGTCTAATTTGCAACCGTTTTTCAATGGCTGTTTAACCTAGCAATGTGATACTACTTAATTTTTATATATTTAATTTAATTACCTAGTAAATGATATGAATTAAGTTGTTTGTGAAAAAGAACAGGTAATATAAACTAATCATTAATTTTTATATTTTCAATGAAACATCTCGGGCTATGCTTGTAGCTCTGAGTCTTGAGGTGAATCTTTTTCTCATTTTTTAGAATATAAACTCAAATATCCCAAATATTTAGGTGAATTGGACTACAACTTCTAACAATTATTAGAGTTTACAACTTCAACAAAATTGTTAGACGTTCTGACTTAGTTTCCTTCTCTTTAAAATTGCATACAATAATGTTGCAAATGAAGTTATTGGGAGGAGAGGTGAAATGAAATAACTGAAAGTACCTCACATAATAATATCTAACAACACTTCTTAGTCAGCATGACTTCTATCTTGCATCTTTTTCCATCATTTCCATTTTTATTAACATGAATTCACATATCTATGGTTTTTAAGCATATCTATATTAATCAAACTTGAATATTTTTAAATTGTAAGTAAGGAAAAAGAATCAGTAAGTAACAATTAGTATGTATTGTATTCCATTAAATTTTCTTTGTTGATAATAGCTCATATTTCAGAATGGTATTAGCAAGCTGGCATAATATAAAGTCTCAGATTCAACTTCCTTTCACAGAAAGTTCAATAAGCATTATCTACAGAATAGAGCACTTTTGAAAAGTGACAGTACTTGGAAACAAGCATGAGCTAGCCATGTGACTGAATGAAAGCTGGATAAGAAAAGTAAGAATAATTTCACTATTATACTACAAAACTACCCCAAAATCCAAAGTTAGATTTAAAAAAAATATGTAAAGGATTTACTGGGGTACAATTTTTACAAAGGGAAATGAAATCCAGAAGTCATTGTATGGTTTTTACAGAATTTTGAGATGCTTCCAATGAAAACCAGTCCAGTTTCAGAACACAGAGAATGCTAAAGGAAATGGCAATTCAAGGTCACCTATATCAGGAAGAAATCAAGAAATATGTAGAATTCATAGTGAACAGCATATACAACTTAGTGTTGGTCCTTCCAGATATTTCACAAGACTAGCGATAATGGACAATCTTAGGTAACACTCATAAATCTGAGTGGGAAATGATTCAAAAGAAGGTTGTAAAGTATATCCTAGACTGTCTTTAGACTCTCAGTTTCCCCATCTAGCTTCTGAGCCTACACCAATTACTTCACCCAGGAAAGAAGATACTTACCAGTGACTATCACAATAATATACAGAGGTTATCAGAGTGTTGGAAGTTGTTTTCTTCATCAATTTTTGTGTTAATGTATTACACTGGCTTGAAGTAGGAGGTCAACCAATGGCTTCTGTCCATCACAAAGCCCATTGAAAGATTCTGATCATAACAGTGAAATTACAAAGCCTTTGTGATCCAGAAAAATGTAAGAGCTCTACCATACTGAACAAGTCCTGGCTGTATACTGGCTATAAGTGACTCAGCTAATGTTTAAGAAGACATATAGATGCAAATAGAAATGAGAATGGAGAGTCGATGGCATGGTGGTGAATATTGGGAGACAAAGAAATTGCAATCCCTTTTACAATCTTCCAGGAAAATAACAGTGGGAAGAATAACATCAGACTCTTTAGAGGAGGCTTACATAATCCTGATTCCAAAGCCTGACAATGTCACTACAACAACAATAAAATTACAGACAAATATCCCTGGTGAACATGATGCAAATTCCACAAAAATCCAGCAAATTAAATTGACTTATACATTAAAATGGTCATAAAACCATTGGATTTATCTTTAATATAAAATGTCTGCTGTGTTTTATATAAAAATGAAAAAGAGGCCAGGGATAATGTTTGGTGGAGGTATGGTATGGTGTGGGTGAGAGAGGTGCCTCTGTGTGTTTATGCTGAGACATCCCTTCCCCTTGAGGTACCAGCCATATGATGGATATCATATAGAAACAGAGTTTACTTAGGACATGGGCAGAGGATAGGCAGAGGGTAGTAGAGACCAAGAAAGGCAGAGAGAGAAAGAGAGAGAGAGAGGCCAGCCACGAGCCTATGAAAGAGAGACAGGTAGGGAGGGGAATGGGGAGTGAAAGGACAGAGAGGGAAAGAGTAAGAGAGCAAGAGAAGAGAGAAGAAGAGCAACAGAGTGAGGAGGGGCCAGCAGATCCCTTTATAGTGAGTCAGGCACACCTGACTTTTGCCAGGTAACTGTGGGGTAAAGCTTAGATGAAATGCCAACAATGTCTCAATACATGACAAAAAATAAGCAGGATAAATCACAGAAACTAAAGAAAAAAATTACTTTTATCTGAGTAATGTAATGTTTAATCAGTGGAATTCTCAATTAAGGATAAGATATTGTCATCAATATATTTTGGAAAAAAATATATACCGATTTGGAGAAGAACGGAATTGGGTCTTTATTTCACAGCATACACAACCATCAACTTAAAACTTATTAAAAACTTAAACTTAAATTATAATTCAAGAAACTCTAAAGCCATTGGAAGAAAAGAAAACATAAGAGCAACAGGAGAACCTGGGTGATTGCAGTTTTGAATGTAACTTAAAAGCATAGCTAACACAAGAAAATATTAAAAATAGATTACATGCATCAAAATTTAAGTGTTTTCTTATAAAATTATATATGACTAATTGTGTACAGAAATGTTCCTGATTAAAATTAGTATATGAAATATATACAAGTGAAAGATGATTGTCAAGGAGTACAAATCATTAGTCATATACTGCAAATTTAAAAATAATTACTGTACATTGATGGAGAGATAATAATAATAAAATACTTTACATGTAAAAGAATCAATAAGAGTAAAATTTGTGTGTTCTTATCAAAAAAGGTAAATATTTGAGGTGATGGGTAAGCACTTAATTTAATTTAGTTAAATTATTACTCACTAGAATCATTTGTATCCATGTAATTAATTATGAATTATTTTAAAATAAAACTTTATATTTATGATTTATACTAATTATTGATTTCTCTTTTCAATGTAATGGTCTTCAATAAGTAAATAAAAATTCTTTTGAATGTATGATTCATAATTTAACTTTTTATTTGGTAATTGGGCTTTCTTTTTTATTATATATTTTCCTCATTTACATTGCAAATGCTATCTCCAAAGTCCCCTATACGCCCCTCCCCGCCCCGTTCCCCAACCCATCCACTCCTGCTTCCTGGCCCTGGGCTTTCTTTCTTTACTGAGCATTAGCCACTTTTCAGTTTGATTTTGAATCTCTGATTTCATACAACAGCAAATACACTTGTACTAAAATGAATAAAACCTGAGGTAAAGACAGCCCATATAATTAAAATAATTCTGAGTCTTTATTACATTGCTTATCTCTCAGTGTCTTGAAAAACTAATCTTTGTATATGTACATATGTATGTATGTATGTATGTATGTATCTATATAATGTGCACACAATAACAAAGACAATTTGAATAGTGATCTTCACAGATATTCTTTATTCTCTACACTTAACTATATTCATCAGCAGATATCCCCATGCAAGTTTTTATAGTTAGCATATAATAAAGCACCTATAAATGGCCTAGTCTTATAAAAGAAGTTTGGAATTCTTACCCTCTGGTGTCATCTATTGGTTAGATGGTAAAATTACAAATATTGTTTTGCATAGTTTTTTTGAAAGAACATGACTCCTAATTTTAGCATTTCTATAAGAAAATTTTTAATTTTAGTGTCTTCACTTGACATTGTTTGATTACCTTATTAGTGACTATATAGGATACCCAAATTTCAAGAGTGCAGATGATAACGTTCACTCCAAAGTTGTTCCACTGGAAGAGAAACACACCAAGATATTATTGTCAAATACAAGGCAAACCTTTTACTTTCACTATAACACATTAACATGCAGTGCAAGTTAAGAAATGTCTTCTTAAGTATTTAATGACAATATTGTAAAATATATTTATCTTGAACTTCATACCAGTATAATACTATTTCACGTATTGGGACATTTTCCTTATGCATTTGTTTTAACTTTTAAAAATGACATAAGATACTAAAGGAAAATTACCAATAAGAAAAAAAATTACCCATTACATATGCTGAAATTGCTGTTCACAAATATTTCTTCATAGCAATAATTTATCAGTTTTGGAATAACTCAATAAAATAACAAAAACTTTTGAAGAAAATTTTTACGAGATTGAGTATTCATGATATATCTGTTTGTCATCCAATTTCTATATGTTTCATAGAATTTCATAGGAAAAGATGTTGTATATGGAAATAAAAAAGGAAAAAATGTTTTTTCAGATGATATATTTCAGGGAAGCCAGATAGATCACTGTGTTTGCTATCTGACTTGAGAATGACTATTATTCGTTATTCTGGAATAAAATCCCATTTTCCTTTCTTTAGCATTTATAATGCAGTGTTTAATACTTCTGCATTCAGTATTGAAATTTTTGAGTTCTTTATTTTGAAACATGAAAGCTTAAAAAACAAAAAAACAACAGTGGACCAAAAAATAAAAAAAATATCATAAACTGTTAGTGAAAATGCCCACGAGCTTGCCCCATTATTTCTTTCTAAACATGTTGATTTCCAGTTTGTCTATTTTTTTCTGAAAATTCTATCAATTTTTGTCATTTTTGGTTATATAAATTTCTGTCACTTGTAAACAACACATTTTCTTTATCCTTTCATCTGTCAGTGGACATCAAGGATGATTATATTTCCTGTATGTTGTGACAATAAACAAGTAAACATAGATGTCAAAGCATCAATGCATATGTTGACTTGGAGTCCTGCAGGTATATATCTGAGTGGTATTGCTATATTCAGTTTTGAGAAGTGATCCCATACTGATTTCTCTAATCATAGTGTTCATACAACTTTACATTCTTGCCAGTGGGAAGAGTCTTTCCCTAGTTTCTCACTGACAGTCTCTGTCTGTCTGTCTGTCTGTCTGTCTGTCTCTCTCTCTCTCTCTCTCTGTGTGTGTGTGTGTGTGTGTGTGTGTGTTACAGCAGAGTCTCACTACATTTCTGGCTGTTGCTCTGAAATTCCCTATGTACACTAGGCTATCCTGACAGTAACAGAGATCTTCCAGACTCTGTCTTCTGAGTGCTGGGATTAAAGACATGCAAAACAATACCTGGATTTTTTTTTTAAGATAGTTTCTTTATTTACATTTCAAATGTTATTCCCTTTCCTAGTTTCCCCTTTGAAAATCCCCTATTCCACCCCCCTACCCCTACTCAGCAACACACCCACTGCTGTTTCACCTGGCATTCCCCTACATTGGCACATTGACCCTTTCCAGAACAAAGTGACTCTCCTCCCATTGATGTCCAAAAAGGCCAAACTCTGCTACATATGAGGCTGGAGCCATGAGTTGCTCCATGTGTACGCTTTGGTTGGTGGTTTAGTCCCCAGGAGCTCTTCAACTCTGTTTGTACTTTTTCTAGCTCCTCCATTGGGGNCCCTGTGCTCATTTCAATAGTTGGCTGAGAACATCCAACACTGAATTTATCAAGCACTGTCACAGCCTCTCAGGAGACAGCCATATCAGGTTCCTATCAAGTACTTGTTGGCATCGACAATAGTGTCTGGGTTGGTGACTGTATATTGGATAGATACCCAGGAGGGACAGTCTCTGGATGTTCTTTCCTTCAGTCTCTGCTTCACACTTTATCTCTGTATATCCTCCCATGGGTTTTTCTTTCCCTTTGTAAGGAAGACAAGAGTATACATAGTTTGGTCTTCCTTCTTCTTGAGTTTCATTTGGTCTGTGAATCGTACCTTGGGTATTCCAACCTTATTGGCTAATATCCACTTATCAGTGAGTATATACCATGTGTGTTCCTTTCTAATTGGGTTACCTCACTCAGGATGACATTTTCTACGTCCATTCATTTGTCTAAGAAGTTCATGTATTCATCGATTTTAATAGCTGAGTGTTGGTGTCTCCCACCCCCACTAACCACTCCCCCTCCACAGGAATACCAGAGTGCTACCCAGCGTCCCGGAATACAGAGTCCTCAGACTGCCGACTGTCAACGCCCACTTGTCGCCCGGACCAATCTTCACTGCCCTCTCATTGGACCCGCCTTCTGGACACAGCGCCGCTGAGGACCGGACCACGCGCCATTGAGACAGATTGAGAGAAATGCGACATTGAGAGACACACACAGAGAGACAATGGGACACGCAGGGGAGGGTTGGGTTCTCCCTTGTGTAATTAATAAATAATGTTCTTCCTTGTAGCTCATCCCTATTTTAGGAAGTTTAGCTCTTCAGTACGAACCCAGTCCAAGGTGTTTTCTGCCCACGCAGACATGGCGCCTGTGGCATGATGCAGAAACACACATGTGGCACCCACGTGGCTTGAGAGGCATAAACTTCAGGCACTGGCAGAGCTCCAAACTTATCGTGAGTATGTAAGGGTGCACCCCAGGATATAAAGGTATTTAGAGGCACAAAATTGATTTGAGCAATGAAGTGTTTAACCTGACACCTCATTTCCTCAATGGGCAGTGCACAGGGATGAGACATCAGGCGTTTGTCCACCGTCCTAGACTGCATTCAGGCAAGAAAGAATTGGGTTTAAAAGAAAAAATTTTAAAATCCTCCTGGCCACGGCCTAGAGAGTAAATCTATGGTAGTATCCTAGAGACAGACCAAGGTACAGAGACATCTGGTTTTCACTGTTAGGTCTGGTGCACTAATTTTCTATGTGTCAAGTCATGTGCTTTCTTATTGTTGTCTGTATGAGTGGCCGTTGTGTGTTTTCCATGTCTATATGTATTACAGCTTGCTAAATTCGTCTTTGCTTTCGCAGTCTTGCCGCTGCAGCCCCAAGGCCGCAGCTTAGCCAGGGATTAAACCCGGCAGGAGGGCTCCTGCAAAAACTGCTTTTTTAAGCACCTTTAAACTCTGAATTATAGAGCAAAAAAAAAAAAAAAAAAAAAGTTAATTGTCGTTTTTTTTTATAGAGATTTCTCATGATTAGTGTTGTTAGTAAGTAACAAGGGTCTGTATTTGTAACTTTTTAGCTAAGCAATGTAAAGTTCTGTGGTCTAAATTTAAAATTCGCGTAGCCGCTTCATTGAGTTCTTTGACTTGCTTTAAGGTTATTAATGTTCATTAAAGGTTATCTTGGTTACAAACAGCTAGCTTTAAATTGGTTAACTCACGGTTAAGGTCATTCAAAAATTAATAAGGTGTTTTAAACTTGGGCTTTGCCTTCCCACGTGGTGAGGATTAAGCTCAAAATGGCCTTGGCTACTTTTTCCTTTGTCTCACAAACAGCAGGTTTTTCTTTTGTTTCAAAAACCCGCGCCAAAAAAGTTCTTGTGGCCACACCCCCTACCTTCAGGGAGGCGGTCCACATGTTGCTAATGGTAAAAACTTAATTCAGGGTTTATAGGAGATCAATCAGGCATTACAGAATGGCTTGCCTACTTCTGATAAAATTATTAAAGAGTTTGTTTTTTCTTGATAAATGTTAAAGGTTTGCTTTTGGTAAACTGATTATTACTGATAATGTTTTACCTCTAAGTATAGCTTATGCAGCTTACACTTTATAAAAATAATTTTTATTGTCTCTGCTTTAATACAATAAGCTAAGAGATTAAATTTTCAGTGTGGTAAGTATTAGCTACGACCTCTACAAAAGGTTTACCTGGAATCCTGCTCTCAGAGACCGTATCCTTTTCATGTTTAAGGTTTTAGTTATGCTAAATGAAATTGTGATATAAAAAATTTTACAACAAAAAATTAAATTGATTCAAAATGCTTGTTTATTTTTTTCAGGCTTCCAAAAGATGTTAATGTGCTAAAATCTTATTTTAAGGCTTCAAATTAATTTAAACCTTTCTGTTTTATTTTAGAGATACAGTTTCTTTGGTAAAAAACAAAAGTCCTTGCAAAAAACAAAATAAGCTTTTCTAATTGCTATCAGTTGTACTCATTGGTAACCATATACTAGCTGCTTATTTTAGTTATAGTTATTAAGTGCCCACAGCAATTGTTTGTCATAAAAGTTCATTGATGTAAAATCATTTTTTTTCTAAGTATAATCTTGACATCCTATTGTAAAGGTGCTGTGGTGCTAATTAAAATTAAAGATTCCCCTTTCCAAACTACAATCAAATTGGGTATTGCAAAATTTTACTA
>NC_034613.1:107383950-107387035 GCF_900095145.1 Mus pahari | reverse complement strand
CCCACACACCTGGGGCTATGGTCTAAACTGAGACTTGCTAAATTGCAACCAACTGGAGTACTAGCTGGCTTTCCCAAAAAACTTATTATCCTGTTCTTATTCAACTGTTTGGCTTTTCTCTCAGGCAGGTCAGCTACACCCAGACTGGACAGAGTACAGCATGTGCCATTTGGATTCACCTCACTACAGGAGCCGTGGCAACTCTTCAGCATCTAAACATTAATTCGTGGTTTGGTCTTAAATAGTACTGGCGTTAGGGCAAAATGCATTTTTCACGAAATCTGTTAAAACAAGACCCCCCAAATCAGGTTTTCCTAATTGAGGATTTACTAAAGGATCCCTAGTGGTAAAATTGAATTCTGACTGGCCTTGCACTGAAATTCTTCCTCAAACTGCCAGCCCCCATCCTTAGACTAACAATGGGTCAGCTGCTAAGCCACCACAGCTCCTGGGCGTGCCAGTCTAACAAATTTAAATTTTTAAATAAAATGGGTGGAGATGTTGGTGTCTCCCACCCCCACTAACCACTCCCCCTCCACAGGAATACCAGAGTGCTACCCAGCGTCCCGGAATACAGAGTCCTCAGACCGCCCACTGTCAACGCCCACTCGTCAACAGGACCAATTGTCACCGCCCTCTCATTGGACCCGCCTTCTGGACACAGTGCTGCTGAGGACCGGACCACGTGCCATTGAGACAGATTGAGAGAAATGCGACATTGAGAGACACACACAGAGAGACAATGGGACACGCAGGGGAGGGTTGGGTTCTCCCGTGTGTAACTAATAAATAATGTTTCTTCCTTGTAGCTCATCCCTATTTTAGGAAGTTTAGCTCTTCAGTACAAACCCAGTCCAAGGTGTTTTCTGCCCACGCAGATACGGCACCAGTGGTGTGATGCAGAAACACACAGCTGAGTAGTATTTTGTTGTGTAAATGTACAACATTTTCTGTATCTATTCCTCTGTTGAGTGACATCTGGGTTTTTCCAGCTTCTGGTTATTATAAATAAGGCTGCTATGGGCATAGGGGGGCATGTGTCCTTATTACATGTTGGGGAATCTTCTGGGTATATGCCCAGGAGTGATATAGGTGGATCCTCTGGTAGTATTATGTCCAATTTTTTAAAAGAACCACCAAACTGATTTCCTGGGTGGTTGTAACAGCTTACAACTGCACCAGCAATGGAGGAGTAATCCTCTTTCTCCACATCCTTCTCAGCATCCACTGTCACCTGAGTTTTTGATTTTAGCCATTCTAACTGGTGTGAGATGGAACCTCATGGTCATTTTTGATTTGATTTTCCGTGAAGACTAAGCATGTTGAACATTTCTTTAGGTGCTTCTCAGCCATTCAGTATTCCTCACTTGAGAATTCTGTGTTTAGGTCTATATCCAAATATTTAATAGGGATATTCAGTTCTCTGGGGTCAAACTTCTTGAGTTCTTTGTATACATTGAATATTAACCCTCTATCAGATGGAGGGCTGGTAAAAACCTTTTCCCAATCTGTTGGTTGCTGTTTCGTCCTATTGACAGTGTCCTTTGCCTTACAGAAGCTTTGTAATTTTATGAGGTCCCATTTGTCAATTCTTGATCTTAGAGCATAAGCTATTGGTGGCATATTCATTATTCTCAACTATAAAAGAACTTCTGGGGGTATCAGCATCCCATACCTCAAACTGTACTACAGAGAAGTAATGATTAAAAACTGCATGGTATTGGTACAGTGACAGACAGGTAGATCAATGGAATAGAACTGAAGATGCAGAGATGAACCCATATACCTATGGTCACTTGACCTTTGATAAAAGAACTAAAACTATCCAGAGGAAAAAAGACTGCATTTCCAACAAATGGTGTTGGTTCAACTGGTGGTTAGCATGCAGAAGAATGCAGATAGATCCATTCTAAATCTCCTTGTACAAAGCTCAAGTTCAAGTGGATCAAGGATCTCCACATAAAACCAGATACACTGAAACTAATAGAAAAGAAAGTAGGGAAGAGCCTCCTTGAGCACATGGATTTCTTTTTTTAAAAAAAGACGGCCTTTCTGATTAAAGTGAGGATTCTCAAAGCTGTTTTTATCTGTATTTGTCTGAAGCAAAGGATAATTTCTGATTTTTAAAATGTTTATTCGCCATATTTGTTTCTTCTTTTGAGAAATGTTTGTTCAGTATTCACTTCATTAGCCCACTTATTTAAATTATTTCATTTTAATAAATGTTTGCATTTTGCAGTTCCTAGAATGTACCCAATATTACTCATCGGTCTGATGTGTAGATGGCTAGAATATTTCTCCCACTCTTGTTATTGTTTTCTTTACTGAGTATGCTTCTCAAAGTCATGTAATATTATATGTTCATTCTCAAGATTACTTCCTGTGCTAATTATAATATTATTCAGAAAGCAATTGACTATGTTTACATCTTGAAGTGTTCATTTTTGCTTTTATCTAACAGTTTTACAGTTTCACATCTTTTATTAAGGTGTTTAATACATTTGGTATTTGTGTTGTGCAGTCTAAAGATTCAGATTCAGGTGCATATCCACTTTTCCTAGCAGCATTGGTGCTTGCCTTCACTTCAAATATGCTGTAATAGTATTTTTTATATTAGGTATAAGATACCCCTGGTTACTTAATTAATTAACTTAATTAGTTTTTATTTCTTAGTTAATACATTTACAAACAATAATGTGTTAATAACAGGTTCCTTGTATTAAAAATACCGCAGGACATTTGTCAAACTCACTGGGAATCTAGTCCATATATTTACGCTTATTATAATAAAGGAATAATACATTGTTACTCTTAAATTCTCTCTCTGCTCATATTGGCTGGTGACTTCAGATTCTATTCATTTGTTATCTAGTTCTACCACAGTTTATATTATATGGAGCAATTGATTATGGTGTTGGGAATGCAATTTACACACTAAATACAATGAATTAAGTTAAATTTCATCAGTTAGCCGATGGAGGCATCCAAAAACAAAACCTCTCTTTTTAGACACCATCTATAAGCTAGGTGATGGGGATTGACTATTGTTATTGTTGTTGTTGTTGTTGTTGTTTTTCAAGACAGG
>NC_034613.1:107382013-107383085 GCF_900095145.1 Mus pahari | reverse complement strand
TGATACCCTCCAGATCCATCCATTTGCCGAGGAATTTCATAAATTCATTGTTTTTAATAGCTGAGTACTATTCTATTGCGTAAATGTACCACATTTTCTGTATCCATTCCTGTGTTGAGCGAACGTCTGGGTTCTTTACAGTTTCTGAGTATTATAAATAAGGCTGCTATGAACATAGTGAAGCATGTGTTCTTATTACCAGTTGGAATATCTTCTGGATATATGCCCAGGAGAGGTATTGCTGGATCCTCTGGTAGTACTATGTTCAATTTTCTGAGGAACTGCCAGACTGATTTCCAGAGTGGTTGTACAAGCTTGCAATCTCACCAGCAATGGTGGAGTGTTCCTCTTTCTCCACATCCTCGCCAGTATCTGCTGTCACATGAATTTTTGATCTTAGCCATTCAGACTGGTGTGAGGTGGCAACTCAAGGTTGTTTTGATTTGCATTTCCCTGATGATTAAGGATGGTGAACATTTTTGAGGGGTTTCTCACCCATTCTATATTCCTCAGTTGAGGATTCTTTGTTTAGTTCTGTGCCCCATTTTTAATGGGGTTATTTGGTTGTCTGGAGTCCTTCTTCTTGAGTTCTTTATATATAATGGATATTAGTCCCCTATCTGATTTAGGATTTGTAAAGATCCTTTCCAATCTGTTGGTGGCCTTTTTGTCTTATTGACAATATCTTACAGAAGCTTTGAAATTTTATGAGGTCACATTTGTCAATTCTAGGTCTTACAGCACAAGGTTTTACAGTTCTATTCAGGAATTTTTCCTCTGTGCCCATATATTCAAGGGTTTTCCCCACTTTCTCCTCTAAGTTTCAGTGTCTCTGGTTTTATGTGGAGTTCCTTGATCCATTTAGACTTGACCTTAGAACAAGGAGATAAGAATGGATCAATTCTCATTGTTCTATATGATAACAGCCAGTTATCATGTTGTGCCAGGACCATTTGTTGAAAATGCTGTCTTTTTTCCACTGGATGGTTTTAGCTCCCTTGTCAACAATTAAGTGACCATACGTGTGTGTGTTCATTTTTTGGGTCTTCAGTTCTATTTCATTGGTCTACCT
>NC_034613.1:107378170-107379200 GCF_900095145.1 Mus pahari | reverse complement strand
TCTTTGAATAGTTCTTTTTGTTTCCACTTGGTTGTTTTTAGTCCTATGTTTGATTATTTCCTGTCCTCTACTCCTCTTGGGTGAATTTGCTTCCTTTAGTTCTAGGACTTCTAGGTGTTCTGTCAGGTTGCTAGTATATGCTCTCTCTAGTTTCTTTTTGGAGGCACCCAGGGCTATGAGTTTTCCTCTTAGGACTGTCTTCATTGTGTCCCAGAATTTTGGGTATGTAGTGGCTTCACTTTCATTAAACTCTAGAAAGTCTAATATTCCTTTCTTTATTTCATCCTTGACCAAGTTATCATTGAAAAGAGTGTTGTTCAGTTTCCACCTGAGTTTTGTCTTCTATTGTTTATGCTGTTACTGAAGATCAGCCTTAGTCCGTGGTGATCTGACAGAATGCATGGGATAATTTCAATATTTTTGTTTCTGTGGAGGCCTGTTTTGTGACCAATTATATGGTCAATTTTGGAGAAGGTACCATGTGGGGCTGAGAAAAAGGCATGTCCTTTTGTTTTAGGATAAAATGTTCTGTTGATATATATTAAATCCATTTGTTTCATAACTTCTGTTAATGTCCATGTGTCTCTGTTTAGTTCCTGTTTCCAGGATCTGTCCATTGGTGAGAGTGGGGTGTTGAAGTCTCTCACTANTATTGTGTGAGGTGCAATGTGTGTTTTGAGCTTTACTAAAGTTTCTTTAATGAATGTGGCTGCTCTTGTATTTGGCGCATAAATATTCATAATTGAGAGTTCCTCTTGGTAGATTTTACCTTTGATGAGTTTGAAGTGCCCCTCCTTGTCTTTTTTGATATCTTTGGGTTGGAAGCTAATTTTATTTGATTTTAGAATGGCTACTCCAGCTTGTTTCTTTGGACCATTTGCTTGGAAAAATGTTTTCCAGCCTTTCACTCTGAGGTAGTGTCTATCTTTTTCCCTGTGGTGGGTTCCTGTAAGCAGCAAAATGTTGCATCCTCTTTGTGTAGCAAGTCTATTAGTCTATGTCTTTTTATTGGGGAATTGAGTCCATTGAT
>NC_034613.1:107374575-107377208 GCF_900095145.1 Mus pahari | reverse complement strand
TCTTTAAGGACTTCTACCTCTTTAGAAGTATTCTCCTGTTTTTCTTTAAGGACTTGTACCTCTTAGCAGCATTGTCCTGCATTTCTCTAAGTCAATTATTAATACCCTTCTTAAAGTCCTCTACCAGCATCATGAGTTATGCTTTTATATCCGATTCTTGCTTTTCGGGTTTGTTGGGGGTATCCAGGACTGATTGAGGTTGGAGTGCTAGGTTCTGATGATGGTGAGTTGTCTAGGTTTCTGTTAGTAAGGTTCCTATGTTTATATTTCTCCATCTGATGATTTCTGGATTTAGTTGTTGTAGTTTTCTCTGGTTGGAGCTTGCTCCTCCTGTGATTCTTTTAACCTCTGTCAGCAGTCCTGGGAGTCTGGCTCTCTCCTGAGTCTCAGTAGTCAGGTTACTCTCTGCAGGCAATCTCTTCTCTAACAGAGAAGGTGCACAGAGGCCTGGTGTTCAGATCTGCCTCCTGGCTGGAGCTATAGGCCCAAAACAGGGCCTTTCCCAGAAGATGTATTGCCTCTGCCATTTACACACTCACCTGCACAGACTAGACACCAAGGGACCCTGGACACAATATGACTCTTTCACCTGCTCTGTCCAACAAAGCCCTCACAGGTGGCCACCCTTCCTCTTGCAAGGAAGGTGCCCAAATGTCTGGAGCCTGAAACAGGGTCTGTCCCAGAAGCTAGGTTGCTTCTGTCTGTCCCAAACCTGTGTAGCTTCTGTGGTCCACACTCTCACCAGTGCAGATTAGAGCCTAGGCAAACCGGAGCAAAGATGGCTCTCTTACCAACTCAGACAGTGAGAACCCTTCTGGGCAGACACATCTCCTCTGGCTGGGAAGGTGCCCTTATGTCTGGAGTCAGAAAAGGGATCTTTCCCAGAAGCTGTGTTGCTTCTGCCGGCCGCCCTCTCCCCTGCAACTCACAAGAGCAAAGATGGCTCTCTTACCAGCTCAGGCAGTGAGAACTCTCACAGGTGGACACCTCTTGTCTGGCGCGAAAGGTGCTGGTTGTCTGGAGCCAGAAAAGGGATCTTTCCCAGAAGCTGTGTTGCTTCTGCAGGCCTCCCTCTCCCCAGCAATGCACAGAGGCAAAGATGGCTCTCATACCAGCTCAGGCACTGTGAACCCTCCCAGGCAGACACCTCTCCTCTGGCAGGACCCTAATTTCTTTCTCATCCTATTTATCTTTTTTGATTAGAAAGGCCATTGATTTGTTTGAGTTAATTTTATATCCAGATACTGCACTGAAGCTGTTTATGAGGTTTAGGAGTTCTCTGGTGGACTTTTTAGGGTCAATTATGTATGCTATCATACCATCTGCAAATAATGATATTTTGACATCTTACTTTCCAATTTTGATCCCATTGTTCTCCTTTTGTTGTCTAATTGCTCTGGCTAGGACTTCAAGTACTATATTAAATAGGTAGGGAGAAAATGGGCAGTCTTGTCTAGTTCCTGATTTTAGTGGGATTGTTTCCAGCTTCTCTCCATTTACTTTGATGTTGGCTATTGGTTTGCTTTGGTTGCTTTTATTATGTTTAGGAATGGGCCTTAAATTCCTGATCTTTCCAAGATTTTTTCATGAATGGGTGTTGGATTTTGTCAAATATTTTCTCAGCATCTAATGAGATGATTATGTGGTTTTGTCTTTGAGTTTCTTTATGTAGTAGATTACATTGATGGATTTCTGTATATTACACCATCCCTGCATCCCCGGAATGATACCTACTTGGTCATGATGGATGATTGTTTGGATGTGTTCTTGGATTTGGTTTGCAAGAATTTTATTGAGTATTTTTGCATTGATATTCTTAAGGGTATTTGGCCTGAAGTTCTCTATGTTGTGTCTTATGTGGTTCAGGTATCAGAGTAATTGTGGCTTTGTAGAATGAATTGGGTAGAAAACCTTCTGTTTCTATTTTGTGGAATAATTTGAGAAGAACTAGAATTAGGTCTTCTTTGAAGATCTGTTAGAACTCTGCACTAAACTCATCTGGTCCTGGGCTTTTTGTGGTTGGGAGACTTTAATGACAGCTTCTATTTCTTTAGGTAATATAGGAGTGTTGAGGTCATTAATCTGATCCTGATTAACTTTGGTATCTGGTATCTGTCTAGAAATTTGTCCATTTTTCCAGGTTTTCCAGTTTTTGTTGAGTATAGACTTTCGTAGAAGGATCTGATGATGCTTCGGATTTCCTCAGGATCTGTTGTTATGTCTACCTTTTCATTTCTGATTTTGTTAATTAGGATGCTGTCCCTGTTCCCTCTAGTGAGTCTGGCTAAGGGTTTATCTATATTGTTGATTTTCTCAAAGAACCATTCCTGGTTTGGTTGATCCTTTGAGTAGTTCTTTTTTGTTTCCATTTGGTTGATTTCACCCTTGAGTTAGATTATTTCCTGTAGTCTACTGCTCTTTGGTGAATTTGCTTCCTTTTGTTCTAGAGCTTTTAGGTGTGCTGTCAATCTGCTAGTGTATGCTCTCTCTAGTTTCTTTTTGGAAGCACTCAGAGCTATGAGTTTTCCTCTCAGGAATTCTTTCATTGTGTCCCATAAGTTTGGGTATGTTGTGGCTTCATTTTCATTAAACTCTAAAAAGTCTTTAATTTCTTCCTTGACCAAGGTATCATT
>NC_034613.1:107367157-107374015 GCF_900095145.1 Mus pahari | reverse complement strand
AATTCATCTTGGAGGATTTTACCTTTGATGAGTATGAAGTGCCTCTCAACGTCTTTTTTTTTTTTTTTTTTTTTTTTTTTTTTTTGATAACTTTGGGTTGGATGTCGATTTTATTCGATATTAGAATGGCTACTCCAGTTTGTTTCTTCAGACCTTATGCTTGAAAAACTGTTTTCCAGCCTTTTGCTCTGAGGTAGTGTCTGTCTTTTTCCCTGAGATGAGTTTACTGTATGCAGCAAAATGGTGGATCCTGTTTGTGAAACCAATCAGTTAGCCTATGTCTTTTTATTGGGGAATTGAGTCCATTGATATTAAGAGATATTAAGGAAAAGTAACAGATGCTTTCTGTCATTTTTGTTGTTAGAGTTGGTATTCTGTCCTTGTGGATGTTTTCTTTTAGGTTTCTTGAAGGATTATTTTCTTGCTTTTTCTAGGGCATGCTTTCCATCCTTGTACTGGTGTTTTTCCATTATTATTCTTTGAAGGGTTGGATTCATTGAAATATATTGTGTGAATTTGGTTTTATCATGGAATTGGAATACTTTGGTTTCTCCATCTATGGTAATTGAGAGTTTAGCTGGGTATAGTAGCCTGGGCTGTCCTTTGTATTGTCTTAGGGTCTGTATAATATCTGTCCAGGATATTCTGGCTTTCATAGTCTCTGGTGAGAAGTCTGGAGTAATTCTAATAGGCCTGCTTTATTATGCTACTTGACCTTTTTCCCTTACTGCTTTTAATATTCTGTCTTTACATAGTGCATTTGTTGTTCTGATTATTATGTGTCAGAAGGAATTTCTTTTCTGGTCCAGTCTACTTGGGGCTCTGTAGGCTTCTTGAATGTTCATGGGAATCTCTTTCTTTAGGTACGGGAAGTTTTCTTCTTTAATTCTGTTGAGGATATTTGCTGTCCCTTTAAGCTGATAATCTTCAATGTCATCTACTCCTATTATCTGTAGGTTTGGTCTTCTCATTGTGTCCTGGATCTCTTGGATGTTTTGAGATAGGATCATTTTGCATTTTGCATTTTCTTTGATTGTTGTTTCCACGTTCCCTATGGAATCTTCTGCACCTGAGATTCTCTCTTCCCTGTCTTGTATTCTGTTGCTGATGCTTTCATCTATCTTTCCTGATTTCTTTCCTAGGGATTCTATCTCCAGAGTTGTCTCCCTTTGGGTTTTCATTATTGTTTCTACTTCCATTTTTAGATCCTGGATGTTCAATTCCATCTCCTTTTGGTAGCATTTGCTAACGCTTTCCTGTAACTGTTTAATGATTTTTTGTGTTTCTGCTTTAAAGTCTTCTATATGTTTACCTGTGATTTCCAGTATTTCCTTCTTAAAGTCTTCCATCATCATCATGAGAAGTGACTTTAGATCCATGTCCTGCTTTTCTGGTGTGAGGGTATATCCAGAACTTTCTATGGTAGGAGTGTTTGTTTCTGATGATGCCAAGTAACCTTGGTTTCTGTTGCTGCCAAGTAACCTTGGTTTCTGTTGCTTCTCTTCTTATGCTTGCCTCCTGCCATCTGATTATCTTTAGTGCTTGCTGCCCTCAATATATCTGACTGAAGCCTGTCCTTCCTATGATCCCAGTTGATTCAGGACTTCTCAGAGTCCAAATTTCTCTATGATTCTTTGATTGTGGGCTCCTGTGTACCTGAGATTCTGGGTGTGTCTGAGTTCTTGGCAGTCAAGCTCCTCTGAGACACTCACATACTAGTGTCACCCAGCTCCTGTTATCCTGGGATCCTGTTTCCCTAAGATCGTGGGTGTGTTACAGTGGGTGGAAGTGGTGTCTCCTTTGAGGACCATGGAGTTGTCTGGTCTGTTTGAAACCATGGTAAACCTGAACTGATTAAAAGGAACCTGATCCTCTGGTCAGGAAATGCTCTGGGGCCCTTGTTCCTACTGTCAAAGGCCTGTCACTATTGGATTGGAGCAGCTGTTGTGCTCCACTCATCAGTGATCCTAATATCTTTTGGGAAGTTCCCTAGGGACTGTTTGGGTGTCCACTGAATCCCTGCCCTAGGTGATTTGGTGATGGTGCAGACAGGAAGGGGCTTGTTTCCCTGGTCAGGCCTGTTCTCTGCTCCCCTAATGCTGTCTCAGGTCCTGTGTGCAATTGGATTGGAGCAGATGTTGTGTTCCACTCACCAGTGATCCTAAGATTGTGTGGGCAGTCTTCTAGAGCCTGTGGGGGTGCCTGCTCACTCTGCGACCTAGGTCACCCAGTGCTGGTAGAGACTGGAAGGGCCATTATTATTTTTTATTAAACATTTTATTTACTTACATCACAAATGTTGCCCACTCCCTGCCCCCTTGCAGAGTTCTTTCCCCTATAATATCTCCTCTTCACCTCTGAGTGAGTGCCCCATCCCCTGCAGTAAATTCCTTCACCCTGTGGTATCTCATCTCTAGAGGATTAGGCACATCATCTCCCACTGAGACCAGATATGGCTTCCCTCTGCTGCATAACTGCCTGGTTGCTCAGTTTTTAGTAGCTCCAAGGGGTCCAAGTTATTGAACACTGTTAGTTTTCCTGTAGGGTTTCAATCCCTCAGTCCTTCCTATAACTCCTCCACAGGGGTCCCAGACCTGTAAAGAACGCTTTCTTGGGAGTACCTGCATAGGTCTCAGTCACCTGCTGGTAGAGCCTCTCAGAGAACAGACATAATAGACTTCTGTCTGCAAGCACAACAAGGCATCAGTGAGAGTATCCAGAATTGGTGCATGCCATTAGATGAATTCCAATTTGGGCCTGTCACTGATCAGCCATTTCTCCAATCTCTGCTCCATTTTTCCCTTGCATTTCTTTTAGACAGGAGCAATATTGGGTCAAATGTGTTATAGATGACTTAATGCCCTCATTTTTCCACTGGAGTTCCTTTCTGACTACTGGAGTTGGTCACCTCAGGTTCCATATCCCTACTGTTGGACACTTGGATAAGATAACCCCCATTGAAACCTAGGAGCCTACCACATGCCAAATCACTGGGATTTTGGGTTTTCTAGGGGTTTTCCATTTCCCACACTATATCAACTGCATATTCAATTCATACTGCTGGCCTTCTGGGCCTCTAATCTGTCTTCTACCATACCTTCTCCTGCATTCCTGTCCCATCCATTCTCCCACCAATATCACTCTCTCTTTCTGCCTCCCATGACTATTTTGTTTCCCTTTCTGAGTGGGATTCAAGCATCCTCACATGGTCCTTTCTTGTTTAGCATCTTAGAGATTGTTGGGTATGTAATGTGTATTCTGTATTTCATAGATAATATTCACTTATCAGTGACTACATAACATGCATGTACCTTTAGATCTGGGTTGCTTCACTCAGGATGGTATTTTCCAGTTCCATCCATTTGCAGGAAAATTCACTATGCCCTTGTTTTTAAGAGCTGAGTAGTATTACATTGTGTAGATGTACCAAATTTTCTGTATCTTTTCTTCAGTTGAAGAACATTTGGGTTGCTTCCTGTTTCTGGCTATTACTAACAAAGGCACTATGAACACAGTAGAGCACCTGTCCCTGTGGTATAGGAGACCATCTTTTGGGTATATGCCCAGGAATAGGATAGCTGGATCTTCAGGTAGAACTATTTACAATTTTCTAAGTAACTGCCATATTGATTTCCAGAGTGGTGGTACAAGTTTGCAATCGTAAAACTGATGGATGAGTGTTCTTTCTCTACATCCAAGACAGCATGTGGTGTCATTTTCATATCTTAGTCATTCTGATTGGTATAAGGTGGAATCTCAGGGTCATTTTGATTAGCATTTCCCTGATGATTAAGGACTTTTAACATTTGTTTAAGCATACATAGTCAATGCTACCAGGAGGAATTCATAAAATTTAAATCTACCACATTATCATGATACCATCTGGAAAATCAGGTAAAGTTGATTTCAGAAAGAAAATATATTTTTATTGTTGTTTTAGTTTTGCTCCAAGTACTTTTATTCATTTATTTTGTTTTAACAAATTCAAAAGAACAGAAGATATTAAAAATATTGTATAAATCATTTAAGTATCATTTAGTACTTTTCTTTAGGTTTTCTAAATCATCTTTAACTATATAAAATACCAAGATAAGCTTTTGCTATGGAAACAGAATCTGGTGAGAACTAGAACATGTGGGAAATCTTTATTCTGCTTTGCCTATAAAGGTTGCTGGAACATTTAATAAGCTACACATCAGCAAACTATTGTGTTTCATCCCCCATGCCTTGGTTAATGGGACCCTCACTTGGGACCACCTCAACAAACTAGAATTTGACACCCTATGTTTCACATTTTTTCTTTTAAAAGATTATGGGTTTAGTGAGTGTTCTATCAGACCTTCAAAGAAGACCTAATTCCAACTCTCCTCCAAATATTCCACAAAATAGAAACAGAAGGTACTCTACCCAATTCNTTCTATGAAGCCACAATTACTCTGATACCTAAACCACACAAAGATCCAACAAAGAAAGAGAACTTCAGACCAATTTCCCTAATGAATATCGGTGCAAAAATATTCAATAAAATACTCACAAACCAAATCCAAGAACATATCAAAAGGATCATCCAACATGACCAAGTAGGCTTCATCCCAGGGATGCAGGGATNGTTTAATATANNGAAATCCATCAANNTAATCCACTATATAAACAAACTCAAAGNCAAAAANCACANGATCATCTNNTTAGATGCTGAGAAAGCATTTGACAAAATCCAACACCCCTTCATGATAAAAGTCATGGAAAGATCAGGAATTCAAGGCCCATACCTAAACATAATAAAAGCAATCTACAGCAAACCAGTAGCCAACATCAAACTAAGTGGAGAGAATCTGGAAGCAATCTCACTAAGATCAGGGACTAGACAAGGCTTCCCAATTTCTCCCTACCTCATCAATATAGTACTCAAATTCCTAACCTGAGCAATTAGACAACAAAAGGAGGTCAAGTTGATACAAATTGGAAAGGATGAAGTCAAAATATCACTATTTGTAGATGATATGATAATATATATATAAGTGACCCTAAAAATTTGACCAGAGGACTCCTAAACCTGATAAACAGAATCATTGCAATAGCTGGATATAAAATTAACTCAAACAAATCAATGGCCTTTATCTACACAAAGAATAAACAGCCTGATAAAGAAATTAGGGAAACAACACCCTTCACAATATTCATAAATAATATAAAATACCTTGGTGTGATTCTAACAACGGAAGTGAAAGATCTGTATGAGAACAACTTCAAGTCTCTGAAGAAAGAAATTGAAGAAGATCTCAGAAGATGGAAAGATCTCCCATGCTAATGGATTGGCAGGATCAATGTAGTAAAAATGGCTATTTTGCTGAAAGCAATCTACAGATTCAATGCAATCCCCATCAAAATTACAACTCGATTCTTCAATGAATTAGAAAGGGAAATTTGCAAATTCATCTAGAATAACAAAAAATCTAGGAAAGCAAAAGCTATTCTCAATTATAAAGGAACCTCTGGTGAAATCACCATGC
The DNA here is from genome assembly GCF_900095145.1 of Mus pahari. Lineage (NCBI taxonomy): Eukaryota > Metazoa > Chordata > Mammalia > Rodentia > Muridae > Mus > Mus pahari. The sequence continues at coordinate 107,368,505 of NC_034613.1, read as the reverse complement.
CTGACCTAAAGTTGAACTACAGTGCAATTGTGATAAAAACTGCATGGTACTGGTAAAGCAAGAGACAGAAATGAACCCATGCACCTATGGTCACTTGATCTTTGAGAAGGGCACTAAAACCATCCAGTGCAAAAAAGACAGCATTTTCAACAAATGGTGCTAGCAAAATTGTCAGTTATCATGTGGAAGAATGAAAATAGATTCATTATTATTTGCTTGTAATAAACTCAAGTCTAAGTGGATCAAGCAACTCCACATAAAACCAGAGACACTGAAACTTAAAGAGGAGAAAGTGGGGAAAATTCCTGAACAGAACAGCCATGGCTTGTCCTGTAAGATCGAGAATTGTAAAGTGGACCTCATAAAATTGCAAAGCTTCTGTAAGGCAAAAGACACTGTCAATAAGATAAAAAGACCACAACAATGGAAAGGATCTTTACCAATATTAAATCAGATAGGGGACTAATATTCAATATACATAAAGAACTCATGAATATGGACTCCAGAAAATCAAATAACCCTACTAAAAATGGGGTACAGAACTGAAGAAAGAATTCTCAACTGAGGAACACCGAATGGCTGAGAAACACCTGAGAAAATGTTCAACATCCTTAATCATCAGGGAAATGCAAATCAAAGCAACCCAGAGATTCCACCTCACACCAGTCAGATATGCTAAGATGAAAAATTCAGGTGACAGCAGATGCTGGCAAGGATGTGGAGATAGAGGGACACTCCTCCATTGTTGGTGGGATTACAAGCTTTTACAACCACTCTGGAAATCAGTCTGGATATTCTTCAGAAAATATTACAGAGTTATACCAGAAGTTCCATCAATTCCTCTCCTGAGGAACATGTTCCAACTGGTAATAAGAACACATGCTCCACTATGTTCACAGCAGCCTTATTTATAATTGCCAATACCTGGAAAAGAACCCAGATATCCCTCAACACAGGAATGGATACAGAAAATGTGGTACATTTAAACAATGGTGTACTACTCAGCAATTAAAAACAATGAACTCATGAAATTCTTAGGCAAATGGATGCATCTAGAGGATATCATCCTGAGTGAGGTAATTCAATCACAAAGGAACACACATGATATGCACTCACTGATAAGTGGATATTAGCCCAGAAACTTAGAATACCCAAGATACAATTTACAAAACACATGAAACTCAATAGGTAAGCAATACCACTTCTGGGCATATACCCAGAAGATCTTCCAACTTTTAATAAGGACACATGATCCACTATGTTCATAGCAGCCTTATTTATAATAGCCAGAAGCTGGAAAGAACCCAGATGTCCCTCAATAGAGGAATGGATACAGAAACTGTAGTAC
>NC_034613.1:107347721-107366497 GCF_900095145.1 Mus pahari | reverse complement strand
AAGAGAGGCCCCTTGGTCTTGTAAACTTTATATGACCCAGCACAGGTGAAGGCCAGGGCCAAATAGTGGGAGTGGGTGGGTAGGGAAGCAGGTGCAGGGGGAATGTATAGGGACCTTTTGGGATAGCATTTGAAATATAAATAAAGAAAATATCTATTAAAAAACATAAAAATACAATGAAGTAAGACCACAGTGTGGGTACTTAGCTCCTTCTTAGAATGGAGAATAAAATACCCATGGAAGGTGTTACAGAGACAAAGCTTGGATCTGATATGGAAGGAAAGACTCTCCAGAGACTTCCCCACCTGTGGATCCATCCCATATACAACCACCAAACCCAGACACTATTGCAAATGATAGAAAGGTTTTGCTGACAGGTCCCTGGCATAGCTCTCTCTTTTGAGGCTATTCTAGCTAGTGCCTGGCAAATACAGAAGTGGATGCTCACAGTCATCTACTGGATGGAACACAGGGCCCCTAATGAAGGAGCTAGAGAAAGTACCCATGGATCTAAAGGGATCTGCAACCCTATAGGAGGAACAACAATATGAACTAACCATTACCCACCTGAGCTGTGTCTCTAGATGCTTATGTAGCAGAGGATGGCCTAGATGGCCATCATTGGGAGGAGAGGCCCTTGATCTTGTGATGATCATATGCCCTAGTACAGGGGAATGCCAGGGCCAGGAAGCAGGAGTATGTTGGTTGGGGAGCAGGGCAGGGGGAAGGCATGGGATACTTTGGGGATAGCATTTGAAATGTAAAGGAAGAAAATATCTAATTAAAACAATGAATAGTCATGTAATAAATATAGGATAAGAAGTACTTCTCAAAACACCTTTCAAATGTTTTGTATATATTCCCAGTAGCAGGATTGATGAATCAAGAAGTATTTATATTTTTAAGTTTTGAATAAGTCCCATATTGTTTCCACAACTCCTGTATGAACTCATTATGATGTCTTGAATAAAAAAATGTCCCCATAAGTTTTATATTTGAATCATTTATTCCTAGTTGGTGATGATGTTTTGGTGCATTGTGGAAACCTTGGAAAAAGTAGTTTTACTAGAGGAAGTACATTATTAGTTTAGAGCTTTAGATTTTTATACTCTTTACCAACATTCTGTTTGCCTTCTCAGCTTCCTTGTTGAATTTGAAGATGTAAATTCTCAGCATTGTTTCTTTCACTATGCCTGTATCTTGCTGCTATGCTTCCCCAACATGATGGACTTTTATTCTTCTAGAAGTATAAGTCAACATAAACTCTTATATGTTGCCTAGGTAATGATATTTTATTATATAAAGAGAAACATGTACATACACAATGATATCATGACAAACAGTTAACAAGGTCTCCTGTTTCTTCACATCATCGCTAGTACATTTAATCTTTATTCTTTGGCTAAGGTTACTTTTACTAGATTAAGGTAATAAACAATTGTCATTTTGATTTGTATTTTTCTGATAATTAGCGATGATGTTCATATCTTCATTGGCTATTAATATGTGTTGCTTTCAGCAAATATTTGTATCTATTGCATATTTAATATTAAGCATCTTTTTTTCCTACTTGAGTTGTTTGAACTCCGTACAGATTATGATTAGTGGCCTTTTGCTGTACATAGAGTTTATAATTATATTCTCATTCTCTCAGTCTATAAGTTGTCATTCCCTTGCTGCATTGAATATTTTCAGTTTCGTTTAATTGCATTTATCTGTTCTTACTTTTGTTTCCAGTACATTTGGATCATGCCTCAAAATACTTCCCCTATTGAAATATACTGAAACATTTTCCATCTTGATTTGTCTAGTATAAATGTGACTTTTATCCTGAAGATGTAATTGTCTTCTCAGAAGCTTATCGTTGAATGAGTCCACACTTTCTAGTTAATTCTGATTTCTGGCCTGCTGTTTCAACTCAGCTGTTCTAGCTCAACATTTGATCTCAGCTGACTGATTGATGATTTAAATGAATTTTAATGATTAATTCATGATTTATTATCTGCCATAGAATCTAGCCTGGGTTCCATGTGCTAATAGAAAGAAAAATGTATATTTAGTATTTGTCAGATATAATGCTTTACAACTCTATGTTAGATCCATTTTATCTAGAGCATGATTATCTTTTCTAGGTTTTTGGTTTTTTGTTTGTTTGCTTGATTTCTTTTTTTAATTGTTTCTGTGTATGTTTTCTGTTGGCATCTGTCCACTGTTAAATGTGGGAAATAAATGTCCCCAGTAGTATTGCCTTAGTGTCTGTATTCCTATATATTTATCAATATCTAATATAAATGGCTGAGCACTGCAAGATTGTTCTAATCTGCTTGAAATGCCTGACAAAATGTACTAAACTGGGTGGCTTCAACACTAGGTATTTATGTTTTAGAATAAATGAACTGGAAATCGAAAATTGAAGTACCAAAAATTTGGTTTCCATTTTCTTCTGACATTTTCTATGCAGAAAGACATCAGGAGAAGCAGAAAGAAAGGATTTGATATAGGAACAGAGAAACAAAAAATAATACATGTTTTTGATGTCTCTTTCTTTGAAATCACCATTTTTTCCCTTTGGTGATTCACGTACCTACCCACAGTTAAATTTGGGCATCTCTGAATAGTCCTATCACAAATATAGTCATATTATGGGTTATAACTTAAATATGAATTTTAAGAGAACAAAATTCACTGTTTAATACTTATTTATTATGTTTTATTTTTCCATCATAATAATCATGTAAACTGGCATCTTACTTCAGTGTATATAATGATATCAAGGGAATATTAAAATGCGTAACAAATTACTTCTTAATTTTTGTTATAGAAAAGGTACATGTTGAGTGAGGAGATTGTTCAGAGAGCAAAGTGATTGCCATTCAGGGATGAGAACATATCTTCATATCCCTATCACCCATATAAAAACATGACTGTAACCAAAGAACTAGGGAAACACTAATAGGAAGTTGGATGGGAGCTTGCCAACCAGGTAGTTTGAATGAGTCTATGAACTCAATAAAAAATTGAGTAAAATGAGAGATCCTGAATAAAAAAAAAAAAAAAGATGGGAAGTATTGAGAAAGTCACCTGATGTAAAACTTTGGCCTGCTCACACATGCAGATACACACAAACACACACACACACACACACACACACACACACACACACAGATGCTCACTCTCAATAGACTAAAGTAATAATTGTACCAAAGTCAAACTTTATGTGTTAATGACTTTTTAATTGGAGTTTGTAATAAAAATATGGTTAAGTGGTTACTTAAAATAGGGACTCACAAATTTTTGCACCACCAACAAGCTTATCCAAACATGAAGCTCTCTGGATAACTTGAAGGCAGTTCAGTATGTCTCAGAGTTTTCTCCTCTCTTAAGCAGAACGTGAAGGCAGTTCAATATGTCTAAGAGTTCTCTCCTCTCTTAAGCAGAGCTGGTTTGAATCTCCTCTTCCAGAAGTTGTTCACATCTGGTGAAGTTCCTTTGAGAATCTTTCAAGTTTCCATTTTTCATAAGTGATATTTTCTTTGCCTCCTGAGTTTCATGATTAACCCCCTTATGGAAAAATGTTTCAGTTCAGATGGAACTAATATAAAAAACTCATTATACATTAATCCAAATACACACACACACACACACACACACAAACACACACACACACCACATACATACATACTTTATGAATGTAATATCTGTTAGCATAGATTATTCTGATTCTGCTTTTAATATTGGATATCTACTATTTAAAAAGTGTCCATGAAAAACAAATATAGAGGATTTGATACAGAGTTGTACATCCAGGAAATTCTTAGATATTCATTTTACAATTTAAACATTTTCTACATATACAAGTAATGGGCACTTTGATCATGGATGAGATTGTTCAAGAAAATATAAACAGTACAAGTATAACTAGTTTATGGAAGCAATATTGAGGAGTTCAATGTCCAGTGGATATTTGATAATGCTTAATAAGATTTTCAAGGATCTATGAAAAGTGTTCAAAGAATCACATTGATACAATGATTACTAAAGAAAGAAACTTAGTAGTCTTGAGAACATATATACAATATTATACTATGTAAAATATGACAGAGACATTAATTTTCAGATTCAGAATTTGAAATAAGACTGCAATTTTGGCTCTGAGCAGACATTGGATGCTAGCTCTGCACCAATTCCAAAAACACTCAGAGGAAGCTGGACTCCCAGGACCTCTAAGAGGCCCAGGATCATAAGTAAGGAGAACACAATATCTCCCCCAACACAGGGAGTAACTGGGACACCTGGAGATCCAGGGACCCAGAAACCCCCACCTGGCCAGTGACACCTGCTCCTTCCAGTCTGAGACAGTGCCCTGAGAAGACCTTGGGTGCTACCTCCACAACAAGTCTCACAACACCCAGAAGAAGCTCTATTTCCAGGTGCTCTAACATACTCAGGACCATAGGATTATAAGATCACAGGATCTCAAGAACTTGGTCACACCAGGATTAAAGAATCACAGAGGACACTTGAATCCCAGGAGTTCTAACACCCAGAATCACAGGATCACAGAGACAGCTGGACTCTGAGGAGTTCTGACACAACCAAGATTACAGGAGAGTTAGGCTCCAGTCAGAGACAGTGAGTGCAGGTAGTACTAGAAATAAGTAGATGGCCAGAGGCAAGTGATAAGCACAAGCAACAGAAACAAAGGATAATTGGCAGCATCAGAACCCAGTTTACCCATCATAGCAAGTCCTGGGTACCCCATCACACCATAAGAGCAATAGTCAGATTTAAAAATCACTTCTCATGATATGATAGAGGAATTTAAGAAAGACATAAATAACTCACTTAAAGAAATACAGGAGAACACAGGTAAACAGGTAGAAGACCTTAAAGAGGCAACAAATGAATATATATATATATATATATATATATATATATATATATATATATATATATGAAAACACAATCAAACAGGTGAAGGAACTGAACCACACCATTAAGGATCTAAAAATGGAAGTACAAACAATAAAGAAATAATAAAGGGAGACAACCCTGGAGGAAGAAAACCTAGGAAAGAGATCAGGAGTCACAGATGCAAGCATCACCAATAGAATAGAAGAGATAGAAGAGAGAATCTCAGGTACAGATGATTCCACAGAAAATTTTTGACACAACTGTCAAAGTATGCAAAATGCAAAAAGTCCCTAACACAAAACATCCAGGAAATCCAGGACACAATGAGAAGACCAAACCTAAGGATAATATGTATAGAAGAGAGTGAAGATTCTGAAATTAAAGGACCAGTATATCAAAAAAATAGAGAAGAAAACTTCCCTAACCTAAAGAGTTGTCAATAAACATACAAGAAGCCTACAGAACTCCAAATAGATTGGACCAAAAATGAAATTCCTCCTATCACATAACAGTCAAAATATCAAATGCACAAAACAAAGAATATTAAAATCAGTAAGGGGAAAAGGTCAAGTAACATATACAGGTAGGCCTATNAGAATTACACCAGACTTCTCACCAGAGACTATAAAAGCCAGAAAATCCTGAACAGATTTCATAAATATCCTAAGAAAACACAAATGACAGCCCAGGCTACAATACCCAAGAAAACTCTTTATTAACATGGATGGAGAAAACTAGATATTCCATGACAAAAAATAATTTCACAATATCTTTCCACAAATCCAGCCCTACAAAGATGATAGATGAAAAAGTCGAACACGAAGAGGGAAACTACACTCCAGAAAAAGCAAGAAAGTAATCTTCTTCCAGCAAACCCAGATGAAGGTAGTCACACAATCATAATTCCACCTCTAATAATAAAAATAACAAGAAGCAACAATCACTTTTCCTTAATATCTCTTAACATCAATGGATTCAATTTCCCTATAAAAAGACATAGACTAATTTACTGGATATGTAAATAAGACCCAGCATTTTGTTGCATAAAAGAAATAGATTTCAATAACAAAGACAGAAACTATCTCAGAGTAAAAGTAAGAAAAAATTTCTTCTAAGCCAGTGGTCCCAGGAAACAAGCTGGAGTTGCCAACCTTACATCCAATGAAATGGACTTGCAACCAAAAGTTACCAAGCATGATGAGGAACAACACTTCATATTCATCAAAAGGAAAAACTTCCAAGAAAAACTCTGAATTCTGAATATCTTTGCCCCAAAGGCAAGGTCACCTACATTCATAAAAGAAATTTTACTAAAGTTCAAAACACACATTGTACCTCACACAATAATAGTGGGAGACTTCAATACCCCTCTCTCATCAATGGACAGGTCACTGAAACAGAAACTAAACAGACAGTGAAACAAACAGAAGTTATGAAACAAATGATTTAACAGATATTCATAGAACATTTCATCTTAACAAAAGAATGTACCTTCTCCTCAGCACCTCATGGTATCTTCTCCAAAATTAACCATTTAATCAGTCACAAAACGGGCCTCAAGAGATACAAGAAGATTGAAATAATCCTGTGCATTCTATCAAATCATCACAGACTAAGCCTGGTCTTCAATAACAAAAAAAAAAAAAAAAAAAAAAGGAAAGCCCACATACATGTGAAAACTGAACAATGCTATACTCAGCAATAACTTGGTCAAGGAAGAAATAAAGAAACAAAATTAAAGACTTTTGAATTTAATGAAAATGAAGGCACATGTTTCCAAAACTTAGGGGATACAATTAAAGCAATGGTCAGAGGAAAACTCATAGCTCTAAGTGCCTACAAAAAGTAACTGGAGCGCTTACACTAGCAGCTTGACAGCACATTGGAAAGCTCTCGAACAAAAAGAAAAAAGAAACAAATACACACAACAGCAATAGACAGCAGGGGAAAAAAATAAAACTCAGGGTTGAAATCAACCGAGTAGTAACAAAAAGAATTATACAAAGAATCAATCAAACCAGGATCTGGTTCTATGAGAAAACCCTTAACCCAACTAACCAGAGGGCACAGAAGCAGTATCCAAATTACTAAAATCAGAACTGAAAAGGTACATATGACAATAGAAACAGGAAATTAAAAAAAAAAACAAAAAACAACAACAAAAAAAAAACCATCAGATCCTACAACAAAAGCCTATCTATACTCAAACAAAACTGGAAAATCTGGATGAAATTGACAATTTTCTAAACAGAGACCCAGTACCAAAATAAAATTAGGTTGAGGTAAACAATCTAAACTGTCCCATAACCCCAAAAGAAATACCAGCAGTCATTGGAATTCGCCCAACTAGAAAAAGCACAAGACTAGATGGGTTTAGTGCAGAATTCTATCGGAGTTTCAAAGAAGACCTAATACTGATTCTCTTCAAACTATTCCACAAAATAGAAAAGAAGAACACTACATAATCCATTCTATGGTGCCACAATCAGGCTTAAACCTAAACTACACAAAGACTCAACAAAGACAGAGACTTTCAGACAAATTTTCTTTACAAATATCGATGCGAAAAGACTCAATAAAATTCTCGTGAACCCAACTGAAGTTCATATCAAAACTTTCATTCATCAGGATCAGGCAGGCTTTATACCAGTAAAGCAGGGATGGTTCAATACATAGAAATCCATCAACATATTCCACGATATAAACAAATTTGAAGGAAAAAAAATGATAATTTTATTAGATGCTGAGAAAGCATTTGACAAAATTCAACACCCCTTCATGGTAAGACTTGGAAAAATCAGGAATTTAAGGCCCATACAAAAACATAGTAAAAAGCAATATACAGCAAACCAGTAGCCAACATCAAAGTGGAGAGAAACTTGAAACAGTCCCATAAAAATCAGGGACTAGATGAGGCTATCCACTCTCTCTGTATCTATTCAATATATTGGTCAAAGTCCTCATCTGAGCAATTAGAGAGCAAAAGGAGGTCAAAGGGATACACATTGGAAAGGAGGAAGTCAAAATATCACTATTTGCAGATGATATGTTTGTATACATAAGTGACCACAAAAATTCCACCAGAGAATTCCTAACCCTCATAAACAACTTCAGCAAAGTGGCTGGATATAAAATTAACTAAAACAAGTCACTAGCTTTCCTCTACTCAAAGGATAAACAGACTGAGGGTCAAATTAGGGAACCAACACCCTTCACAATATTCACAAATGATATACCTTGGTGTGACTCTAAGCAGGCAAGTGAAAGATCTATATGGCAAGAACTTTAAGTCTATGAAGAAAGAATTCAAAGATTTCAGAAGATGGAAAATCTCCTATGGGTATGGATTGACAAGATTAATTTAGTGCATTCCACATTGAAATTCCAAATTAATTCTTCATATAATTAGAAAGAGCAATTTGCACATTTATTTGGAATATCAAAATCCCATGATAGCAAAATCTATTCTTAACAATAAAGTATCTTCTGGGGGAATCACCATCACTGACCTCAAGCTGTACTACAGAGCAATGGTGATAAAAAAAAATATGCATGGTATTGGTACAAATAAAGGCAGGAACATCGGTGGAATAGAACTGAAGACCCAGAAATGAACCCACACATTTATGGTCACTTAATCTTTGAACAAGAACCTAAAATCATCCAGTGGGGAAGACATCATTTTCAACAAATGGTGCTTGTTCAACATGAGGTCAACATGTAGAAGATGCAAATCAATCAATTCTTATCTCCTTGTAGAAATCTCAAGTCTAAGTGGATCAAGGACCTACACACAAAACCAGATAAACTAAATCCAATAGAAGAGAAAGTGGGGAATAGCCTCAAATACATGGGCACAGAGGGAAAGTTCTTGAATAGAACACCAATGGCATATGCTCTAAGATCAAGAATTGACGAATGAGACATCATAAAATTGCAAAGCTTCTGTAAGGCAAAGGACATTGTCAGTAAGACAAAATGGCAGCCAACAGATTGGGAAATAATCGTTACCAATTCTACATCCAATAGAGGGTTGATATCCAATATATGCAAAGAACTCAAGTAGTTAGACTCCAGAGAATTGAATATCCCTATTAAATATTGGGATACAGACCTAAAAAAAGAATTCTCAAGTGAGGAGTACTAAATGTCTGAGACGTACCTAAAGAAATGTTCAATATGCTTAGTCACCAGGGAAATTCAAGTAAAAAATGACCATGAGATTCCATCTCACACCAGTCAGAATGGCTAAGATCAAAATCTCAGGTGAAAGCAGATGCTGGCAAGGATGAGGAGAAAGAAGAACACTCCTTCATTGCTGGTGGGATTGCAAGCTGGTACAACAATTCTGGAAATCAGTCTGGCAGTTCCTCAGAAAATTGGGCATAGCTATACCACTCCTGGGCATATACCCAGAAGATCTTCCAACTGGTAATAAGGACACATGCTCCACTATGTTCATAGCAGCCTTATTTATAATAGCCAGAATTTGGAAAGAACCCAGATGTCCTTCAATAGAACAATGGATACAGCAAATGTGGTACATTTATAAAATAGAGTACTTCTCAGCTATTAAAAACAATGAATTCATGAAATTCTTACGCAAATGGTTGGAATTAGAAAATGCCATCCTAAGTAACCCAATCACATACACACAAAAAATATGGTATGAATCCACTGATAAAGTGGATTTTTGTCCAAAAACTCAGAATACCAAAGATACAATGCACTGGCACATGAAACTCAAGCAGAAGGAAGATCAAAGTGTTTTTTTTTTTGTTGTTGTTGTTGTTGTTGTTGTTGTTTTTCTGTCCTTTTTAGAAAGGGGAACAAAATACTCACAGGAGCAAGTATGGAAACCAATGTGGAGCAGAGATTGAAGGAAAGGCCATCCAGAGACTGCTCCACCTGAGGATCCATCCCATATAGAGTTACCAAATGGGGACAGTATTATGGATGCCAAGAAGTGCATGCTGACAGGAGCCTGGGATAGCTGTCTCCTGAGAGGCTCTGCCAGAGCCTGACATATACAAAGCCAGATGTTTGCAGCCAACCATTGAACTGAACACATGGTCTCCAATAGAGGAGTTAGAGAAAGAACTGAAGGAGCTGAAGGGGTTTGCAACCCTATAGGAAGAGCAACAATGTCAACTAACCAGAGGTCTCATGGTCTAAACCACCATCCAAGAAGTACACATAGAGGGACCAATGTCTCCAACAATATAAGTAGCAAAAGATGGCCTTGTTGGGCATAGGGGGAAGAATAGGCCCTTGATCCCATGAAGGCTCAATGCCCCAGTGTTAGGAAATGAGAAGGCAGGATGAGGGAGTGGGTGGGTAGGGGCACACCCTTATAGAATCAGGAGGGGGGGGGGATGGGATAGGCTGGTTCTGCTGAGAAATCTGGAAAGGGGATAACATTTGAAATGTAAATAAATAAAATATCCAATAAAAAGGCTGCAATTTGATATTAAGTTCACTATCTTTAGCAATTAGCAAGTTCTTTAATTCTGTTAAAAGATAATTTGCAAATACTATTTGTACAAAATGAAATAAGATAAAATAAAAGAACAATGTAGCACAAGAAAAAACAGCACACTGAATAAATATTTGTTCCAATTTCATATGCTGTGTTTAAAAAAAATGGTAAAACCAGAAATTTCAAAGACATTGTATTACATTAATTAGTATAATTGTAATTATTTTTTATCAAGGATACTATATTTCATGTCACAAAGCTGTCTCTTATGACTGACCTCTGTAGCTCTATACTTGTTATTTTATTTCTTTTTGTCACTCTATGCAAAAGCATTGCTTAATTGTTCATAAATATTAATAATTTTTCTTAAAATTATTTTATGTATAGATCAAATGCCAATAGCTAAATAATCTGTGGTATTTGCTACTTAGTAATATTTAACCGAAAATGTTAGAAATTCTACTTCTCTCAGTTTTTTTATTAAAGTACAGAATTTAAAATCTAGTAAAATCACATCATTTTCTTTTCTCCAGTAAATAAGGTCCCATCCAGGCTCAGACAAGAAACTCTAATTAAACTCAAGAGGGTCACACACAAAAAGAAGACATGAAAGTACGAGGGGAGCTTGCTGAGAGAAAAAGTTACAGTGGAAGAATAAAGGAGAGTTAGGAGCAAAACAATGTAAAATTTATTACATAAATATATGAAGTCACTAAGGAATAAAAATAATGAAGGCATTTAGTTTTGTATTTAAAGTCTACTTCAACTCCTAGGCCATAAGATGGCAGTGTGGCTCTTTTAGGTGCTTTGTGAAAGGCATTTAGAAAAGTCAACATTTCAATATATGCTATAAATTATACACTATTATGTACATTATAAATTATGCTTTTAAAAATTCTGATTTATATATCTTAAATTGGAGATATGATTCCTTTACTATATGATAAGATAATTTTTAAAAACAGTTATTAAAATTTTTTCTCGTGTTATTGATTTAACTCAGCATGTATTTCAGGGGTATATACTTTTGTTACCAGCAAAAAAAAAAAAAAAAAAGGATATATCACTTCTATGGTGCTGCGAAGATAGAGTATACATTCTAATGCAATAAAATAGAAGAGTTATCAAGGGAAATACTGTTTATTCTTTGAATCTTTAATAACAAATCAATAATAATGGAAATAGAGATAATGATGTCCCCACATACATATGCGTGCATATGTGCACACTCCTTCCTCATATGTTTGCAGTTCTAGAGATGGAACCAAAGACCTCATAAATATTACACAAGGACTCTACCACTGATTAGGCTTCCATCCTTCATCTATAAGCACATTAATCCTCTTTTTTCCTCTACAGAAACATGCACAAACATAGCAGATGTACACACACACACACACACACACACACACACACACACACACACACATTACCAGAGCTACTGTTACTGGTGGTTATAAGTCATTTCACATTCATGCTGGGATCAAATATGGGACTCTGGGAAAAGCAGAAAGTATTCAAACATTGAGCAATCTTTTCAACCCTCTCCTGATTCTTTCCAAACATATGCTTGCATAGCTCATAGAATCATATTCATATTTACAGTGATATATTTTAATAATTTGTCAACTATCTAGTCTAAGAAAAACATTATACTTGGATAATAATATTGGAAAAATATTAGGCTTGGATGAAATATTCTAGAAGTTATGTCTTATGTGGTGTTTGCATAGCATGCATGCCATGAGGGAAGGACATTAATTCACACACATCTAGAAGATCAGATAGATGAGAGTTAATCTCTAAAATTGCAACTAACTTATATAATCAATTAATTTTACATACACTAGTATGCAATAAATATTTTATGACTTCATTTTCCCTAACCATTCCAGTTTTATTGTGTTGGAACATTTAGACTTGAATTTATTGAATAAAGATTTTTTTGTTTTGTCACTGTATCACATACAAGAAAAATTGCATAAATAACCTCAGATACATTATTTAGGATATAATTTAAGATATCATTTTATCTGTCTTCCTCCATGAATTTCCTCCAAATATCTAATTGATACAAATTGAAGTGATAACACATTGACTTGTGGAACATATGTGAGCAAGCAAAAGTCTCCTGATAGAAGAGAGAATTGAGGTATAAATAAAGAAATTTCACAAAATATGGAATTTGCATTTTTTACATAAACAAAAAGTAAAAATAAAAAGAACTGAAAGATTACAAGACTTTCTTAAGTTGTTGACCCCAAACAATACACCTCTAGAACCTTCTAGACTTCAAAGAATAGTTAGGTCAGATTTACATGTATATATTTCAATGCATTTTACCTTGATATATTTGGGTGTTTGGTTGACATTGGTACATAAACATAGATTGTACCAGAAATAATCAATCCCTGCAGCTTGACTGCAATGTGATGATTAAAGTATTAAAACCTTTTATAAAGTAGATTTTGTAGAAAGTAATGAGTTCTTATTTGCTTTACCTTTATGAAAGAATATGCTTTTTACTAAATTTATTAGTTTTGTCAATGTTATTTATTTTTAATTAATTAATTAAGTTGCATACCATATGCTGCCCTGTTCCAGGTACTCATCACAGAGTTCCTCCCCCCATACCATCTCCCCTTTGCCTCTGAATGGGTGCCTCCCTGGGTATACACCTACCCCACTGCATCAAGTCTTTGCAGGATTAGGTGACTCTTCCTCCCATTGAGAACAGACAAAGCAGTCCTCTGCTACTTATGTGCCTGGGTCCTTTGAATAGCCTATGTATGTTGTTTGGTTGGTGATTCGGTCTCTGGGAGCTCTCAGGGGTCAAGGTTAATAGTATAGATAATAACCATCTGTTAGATGAAGAGTTATGAAGACCATTTTCAAATTGGTTGGTTGGCATTTTGTCCTATTGACAGGGTCCTTTGCCTTACAGAAGCTTTTCAGTTTCACAGGGTTTTATTCGTGCCATTGATATTCTGTTCAGAAAATTTTCTCCTCTACCAATGTATTCAAGGCTATTTCTCACTTTGTCATCTATTAGATTCAGCATATCCTTTTTTATGTTGAGGTCCTTGATCCACTTGGACATGAGTTTGTGCAGGTTGACAAATACGGATCTATTTGCATTCATATACATGTGGACTCCCAGCGAGAACAGTACCATTTGCTGAATATGCTGTCTTTTTTTCTGCTGGATGGTTTTAGCCTCTTTGCCAAAAATAAGGTGATCATAGGTGTGTGGGTTTAATTCTGGGTCTTCAGTTCTATTCCATTGGTCACTCTATCTATATCTGTATGAATATCATGCAGTTTTTATCACTATTGTTCTGTAGGACAGCTTGAAGTCAGGGATGATGATTTACCCTATAAGATACTTCTCTGTTCATTGTTATTTTGACTATCTTTGGTTTTTGTTTTCCTATATGAAGTTGAGAATTGCTCTTTCAAGTGTTAAGAACATAGTCCACTCTTCCAGAGGACCTGGGTTTAATATTCAGCACTAATATGGGCCTACAGTTGTTTATAACTCCAGTTCCAAGGGATCTGACATCCTCATGCAGATATACATGAGAGAAAAAATGCAAATTCACATCAAGATAGATAGATGATAGATAGATAGATAGATAGATAGATAGATAGATAGATAGATAGATAGATACATAGATAGATAGATACATAGATACATAGATACATAGATACATAGATACATAGATACATAGATACATAGATACATAGATAATTCTTATAGAACAAATTTGGGCTTGCTGGAACAAATAACTTCTCAGCATAGTGGATGCTATAAGGCAAGGTCATTGTACACATTTTCTATTCTGCTTTTGGCTGTTATCCTTTTTATTTATTTATCAAATCATGACTAAGATAAAGACCCATGCAGGCTCTATGCATGTTGTTACTCTCCATAAGTCTATATAAGGTTTGCTCATGTTGATTTTTAGAGGGCATGGTTTACTTTGTGTCCTCTATCTCCTCTAGCTCTTATACTCTTTCTGCCTCCTCTTCTGAGAGGTTCCCTGAGTTCTAAGAGAAGGGATTTGAATATGACATCCCATTTATGATTAAGTTTTACAATGTCTCACATTCTCTGTGTAATGTCTCTGTGCAGGTCTCTATGTTTGTTCTCTTCTGCTACAGGAGGAAGCTTCTTTACTGATAGCCAAACAAGACACTAATCAATAAATATAGCACAATATCATTAGAAGTCATTTTATCACTACATTTTTTTTTTAATTTTAGACCAGTAATATTTGGTTTTAACCTAGGTTTCTGGGCTTATCTAGTCTCATGTTCTTGGTCACCTCATCAGTGTCTGGTATGTGTTCCATCTCCTGTAGTCATCAGATGGTTATGCCTTGAAGCTTTGTGTCACCATTGCCATAGCATATCTTGTACATAAAATGTTTATGGCTTATTTGATGTTTATAATTCTCCTTTGAGAGTGTTCAGAGTATATTCCTGTGCCAATGATGCTGGAATGTATGGGCGAAGTCATAATATAGTTGCTGACTTGACAACTCAGATTTTACTGGATTGTGTAGTGCTGTCTTCAAAATTTGGGCTTTACCATAAGTTTATATAGAGAATCTATAGTCTTGGCAATAGCCTGGATTATTTGGAGTTCCGATGAGATCCCTTTGGCCAACATTTCAACTGTAAACCAACTCTGGTACTAAAAGTTTCATAGGATAACAAGATGTAAACACATGGGACTCCATTTTCCCCATTATTTGGTGATTTCACTTCTATTAGCTTTGTGTGTGTGTGTGTGTGTGTGTGTGTGTGTGTGTGTGTGTTTGTGTGTATATATATATATATATATATATATATAGATAGATAGATAGATAGATAGATAGATAGATATATCAGTAAGTTTCTACTATATAAGCTTTCAATACTACCCCTCAAATGTACCTTAATTTTAGCTGTCTCTCAAATTATTCTCTCCTGCAATCATCTCTTTCTTCATTGCTCCCACTTTATCCTCACATTCTAGTTCACACATCTATCCATAGTTATCTGTTCTGTTTCCCTAGCCTAATAAAAAATTTATGTTACCTCTATTCCCTTAATCTATACATAACTTATATGATTCCATGGATTGCAGCTTGGTTATTATTACTTTCATATCTCATATCCACATATAAGTGAATATATTATATATTTGTCTTTATGGATCTGCACTACTTTAACTTGGATTTTTTTTCCTAGTTACATCCATTAGCATATAAATTCCATGTGTCATTTATATAATGGATGTGTAATACTCCATTGTGTAAATAAACTACATTTTTTTTTATCCATTTGCCTGTTGAGGGATATCCCAGTTATTTCCAGTTTCAGAATAACATGAAAAGAGCAGCAGTGAACATGGTTAAGCAAGTGTGTCTATGGTGGTATGAAGCTCAATTTGGGTATATGCCCTAGAGTGGTATAGCTGGATCTTGTAGTAGACATATTCCAATCTCCCTGAGGAACTGACATGTTGATTTTCATAATGGGTATATGAACTTGCACTCCTACCAGCAACGCATGAGTGTTCCCCTTATTGAACATTCTCATTAGCAAGAGTTGTCATTTGTGTTATTGATCTTAGCCATTCTAACAGGTGTGAAATGGAATCTCAAAATAGTTCTGAATTGCATATCCCAGATGGCTAAAGATGCTGAACATTCTTTAACTGTTTCTCCGCCAACGTTTCCTGTATTAAAAATTGAAGATGGTGGTTCTGATGCTAAGGTTTTGTTTCTCAATTGGTTCTTGATTTGTCAGTAAAGAATACCAGGAGCCAATTGTTGGGAAGAGAGTATAGGCAGAACTTCTGGATCCCAGGAGGAAAGAAGCAGATGCAGGGAAGGAGAAAGGAGCTTTCTGCCATGCTTTGGAGGAAGAAGAATGCAGCAATCATGTGAGATCTTGGGGAGGGCAGTGGGGGGAAGCTTGGGCTTGTGGCCACTGCTATAGGCAGGTGACCAAGAATATTAGACAGGGCATAGGTGGGATTAGGCACTGAAGTTTAGAGCAAGTAGAGACAGAGATGATCAATTAGTAAAGGCATACTTTTCCAGGTGGGAGATAGTAACATCCAATAACAGTGACTAGAAGACAAGTTGTAAAGTAACAAACTGTGTGTGTGTGTGTGTGTGTGTGTGTGTGTGTGTGTGTGTGTGTGTGTGTGTGTGTGTTATCTGCAAATTAAAGTGTCTTTGGAAGGGGCTGGTAGTTCTGTCACCTTCTAGACCAAACGCAGGTAAAGCAAAATAGAAGCTAGGTGGGAGCTGGTAGCTCGGCCTGTCCTGGAACTAAAGGCAGTAGAATAAAACTGCATGAAACAGAAATCTCTACCACATTTTAATTGGATTATTTTTCATAATATATATTTTGTTCTCATTTCCTACTCCCCCACTATCATTTCCACCTCCTTCCTTCCCTACACAGACACATACACACACACACACACACACACACACACACACACACACACACAAAAAAAGAACTAGTTATATCTTTTCTTAAATAATTCTTTCTTGGAAAGTCCACAATCTCTAGGATGTGCCAGAGACCTGGGATAGGGAGATGTCCCAGAGTGTTTCTAGTTGAACAGTGGGGGATATGGATCCATGCATCTAGAAATATACCCATTTCTTTTTTCCAATTTTTTTAATATTTATTTTCTTCATTTACATTTGAAATACTATCCAGAAAGTCCCTGTTACCCTCCCCCTGTCCTGTTCTCCTACTCACCCACTCCCACTTCTTGGCCCTGGTGTTCCCTTGTATTGGGGCATATAAAGTTTGCAAGATCAAGGGCCACTCTTTCCAATGATGGAGTAGTAGGCCATCATGTGCTACATAAGCAGCTAGAGACACAAGCTCTGGGAGAACTGGTTAGTTCCTATTGTTGTTCCACCTATAGGGTTTCAGACCCCTTCAGCTCCTTGGGTACTTTGTCTAGCTCCTCCATTGGGGACCATGTGTTCCATCCAATAGATGACTATGAGCAACCACTTCTGTGTTTGCCAGGCACTGACATTGCCTCACAAGAGACAGCTATATCAGGGTCCTGTCAGCAGAATCTTGCTGGCATATGCAATAGTGTCTGGGTTTAGTGACTGATTATGGGAGGGATCCCAGGATGGGGCAGACTCTAGATGGTCCATCCTTTCATCTCAGCTCCAAAGTTTGTCTCTGTTATGCCTTCCATGGTTATTTTGTTCCCTATTCTAAGGAGGAGTGAAGTATCCATCATTTGGTCTTCCTTCTTCTTGATTTTCTTGGATTTTGCAAATTGTATCTTGGATACTATAAGTTTATGGGTTAATATCCACTTATCAGTGAGGACATATCAAGTGAGTTCTTTTATGATTGGGTTACCTCACTCAGGATGATATCCTCCAGGTGCATGTATTAGCCTAAGAATTTCATGAATTCATTGTTTTTAATTGCTGAGTAGTACTCCATAGTGCAAATGTACCACATTTTCTTTATCCATTCCTCTGATGAGGGACATCAGGGTTCTTTCCAGCTTCTGGCTATTATGAATAAGGCTGCTATGAACATAGTGGAGCAGGTGTCCTTATTACAAGTTGGAATAGCTTCTGAGTATATGCCCAGGAGAGGAATTGCTGGATCTTCTGGTAGTACTATGTCCAATTTTCTGAGGACCCACCAGACTAATTTCCAGAGTGGTTGTACCAGCTTGCAATCCCACCAGCAATGGAGGAGTGTCCCTTTTTATCTACATCTTTAGTAGCATCTGATGTCACCTGAGTTTTTAAACTTAGCCATTCTGACTGGTGTGAGGTGGAATCTCCGGGTTAATTCGATTTGCATTTCCCTGATGATTAAGGATATTGAAAGTCTTTTTCAGGTGTTTCTCAGCCATTCAGTATTCCTCAGTTGAAAATTCTTTGTTTAGCTCTGTAACCCATTTTTAATAGGGTTATTTGATTTCCTAGAGACCATTTTATTCAATTCTTTATATATATTGGATATTAGACCCTTATCTGATTTAGGGTTGGTAAAGATGCTTTCCCAATCTGTTGCCGACCTTTTTTGTCTTATTGACAGTGTCTTTTGCCTTACAGAAGCTTTGCAATTTAGGAGGTCCCATTTGTCAATTATCTATTGTACAGCACAAGTCACTGCTGTTCTGTTCAGGAATTTTTCCCCTGTGCCCATATCTTCAAGGCTTTTCCTCACTTCCTCATCTATAAGTTTCAGTGTCTCTGGTTTTATGTGGAATTCCTTGATCCACTTAGATTTGACTTTAGTACAAGGAGGTAAGAATGGATTGTTAGCACCAGGATACTGTAAGCCCCGCCTAACCATATGACCCTTGACCTGAGATGCCAGG
>NC_034613.1:107346229-107347246 GCF_900095145.1 Mus pahari | reverse complement strand
AGAAAGAATCTGATTCAGTCTCTAACTGTTCTGTCAACAAAAGAAGAAATTTTGTCATTTATAGGAATAGTCAGTTTTTTACATTCATGGGTCCCTTCCTTTTCCCTTCTTTCTCACCATCTATATGCAGCAATGTCAGGCCCCACCCACGAATCTCTTTTAAAACAGATTACCAAGCCCTTTTAAAGGCTCCAACAGGCCCCCCCTTAGGGCCCCAGCCTTATATCTTCCTTATGTGACTAGTCCTTTTTCTCTCTATGTAACAGAAAAGGAGGGATTTGCCCTTGGAGCCTTGGGCCACCNAATAGGACCTTCTTTTGCACCTGTGGCATACCTGTCAAAAAACTAACCTTTGGATCACCTATAACTGTCTTCTCTTCGCATAACCTGTCACAGGTTCTAAACTATAAACTATTACAGACTCTACCTCCCTCTAGAGTTCTCTCTTTTCAGGCTGTGAGCTCTCCCCAAGCAACCTCTCCTCATTTCACCTTTTAAATTCATGTATAGACTTCCAGTCCTAACTCCTGGCTTCTCGCCCAAGCACTCTCCCCTTCCAGATAATTTGCTTACTCATTACTCTCTCATCTTTGCTCTCTCTATGGTACTTGCTGACCATCTCCTACCTTGACCACACTCTGCTTCCTGCTCATTACCTGTTAATATTGGAGACCAAGTCCTTTTATCTCCTCCAGGTCATCAACATTCACCTCTCTCTCCAAAGTGCCAGGCTCCTTTTGAGGTAATCCTTGTAACTCCTACAATTGCTAAACTTGAGGGACTCTCTCATTGGGTCCACCTGTCCCACCTAAAACCCTTTATTCCCCCACCTAAAGATGGTTCCTCTTCATACATATCAACCCTAACAGGACTGTGCTCCATTAAGCTCCAGAAGACATCAAGACCACCGGTCTTGTCTCATCCTAGAGAGTGAGGCTTGATTCCAACAGCTGAACCCGACCTCGCTGGATGAGACATCAGATTAGTTGTGGCCTTTTCATCGTTTCCCTGCTGTTC
>NC_034613.1:107323642-107343805 GCF_900095145.1 Mus pahari | reverse complement strand
CTCTTCTCTACCCTTCTACCCGCTTCGCCGCTCCCCTATTCCCTCATAATAAACTTCTCCCACGTAGAACACCTTGGCCTGGTCTGCTGCTTGGTTTATCCGCTCAAAATATAAAGTTGGTGCTGAAAACCCAGGAATGATTGATAAAGTAGAAAAAAACCAGCAGCCACACCAGCGCCTGGTGTGCCTGAGGGGCACACAGTGGACACAGTGGTGGGTACTGAACACAGCATCCATGGTAAGATCCCCACTGCCTTGTCTTGTAGGCATGTAGCTCGGCTCCAGCTGCTCCACTCCATTGGCCCAGTGGCTTGACTTGCAACTTCCCCTTTCCCTCTCTGAGCCAGAACTCTTGGTGGCCCCACATTCTAGCACCTAAGTGGTTGCTTGAGAAATGACCTGACCGGGGCTCATGCAAAGGCCAGGTGGGAAGGAGCTCACTGTCCTTCATTTCCAACATTTGACCCACCACTGTACAGGGGCACAGAAACTTTAAGCCAAGTCAGCTGAGTCCATCTTCTTGAGTTCTTTATATATAATGGATATTAGTCCCATGTCTGATTTAGGATTGGTAAAGATACTTTCCCTATCTGTTGGTGGCCTTTTTGTCTTATTGACAGTGTCTTTTGCCTTCAGAAGCTTTGAAATTTTATGAGGTCACATTTGTCAATTCTTGGACTTACAGGGCAAGCCTTTACAGTTCTATTCAAGAATTTTTCCTCTGTGCCTATATATTCAAGGCCTTCCCCCACTTTCTCCTCTATAAGTTTCAGTGTCTCTGATTTGATGTGGAGTTCCTTGATCCACTTAGATTTGACCTTAGTACAAGGAGATAAGAATNGATTAATTCTCATTCTTCTACATGATAACAACCAGTTGTGTCAGCACCATTTGTTGAAAATGCTGCTTTTTACCCACTGGATGGTTTTAGCTCCCTTGCCATATCTGTGTGTGTTCATTTCTTGGTCTTCAATTCTATTCCATTGATCTACCTGTCTGTCATTGTATCAGTACCATGCAGTTTCTATTACAATTGCTCTGTAGTACAGCTTTAGTTCAGACTTGGTGATTTCACCAGCAGTTCTTTTATCATTGAAAAGAGTTTTGTTATTCCAGATGAATTTGCAAATTTCCCTTTCTAATTTGCTGAAGAATCGAGTTGGAATTTTGATGGGGATTGCATTGAATCTCTAGATTGCTTTCTACAAGATAGCCATTTTTACTACATTGATCATGCCAGTCCATGAGCACGGAAGATCTTTCCATCTTCTGAGATCTTCTTTGATTTCTTTCTTCAGAGACTTGAAGTTGTTCTCATATTGATCTTTCACTTCCTTAGTCACAACAAGGTATTTTATATTATTTGTGACTATTTTGAAGGGTGTTGTTTCCCTAATTTATTTCTCAGCCTGTATATCCTTAGTGTGGTGAAAGGCCATTGATTTGTTTGAGTTAATTTTTTACCCAGCTACTTCACAGAAGCTGTTTATCAGGTTTAGGAGTTCTCTGGTGGAATTTTTAGGANCACTTATATATACTATCATATCATCTGCAAATAGAGATATTTTGACTTCTTCCTTTTCAATTTGTATCCTCCTGACCTCCTTTTGTTGTCTAATTGCTCTGGCTAGGACTTTGAGTATGATATTGAATATGTAAGGAGAAAGTGAATAGCCTTGTCTAGTCCCTGATTTTAGTAGGATTGCTTCCAGCTTCTCTCCATTTACTTTGATGTTGACTATTGGTTTGCTGTAGATTGCTTTTATTATGGTTAGGGATGTGCCTTGAATTCCTGATCTTTCCAAGACTTTTATCATGAATGGGTGTTAGATTTTGTCAAATGCGTTTTCAGCGTCTAAGAAGATGATCATGTGTTTTTTTTTTGTCTTTGAGTTTTGTTATGTAGTTGATTACATTGATGGATTTCCTTATATTATACCATCCCTGCATCCCTCGAATGAAGCCTACTTGATCAAGATGGATGGTCCTTTGACGTGTTCTTGGATTTGGTTAGCAAGAATTTTATTGAGTATTTTTGCATTCATAAGGGAAATTGTTCTGAAGTTCTCTTTCTTTGTTGAGTCTTTATGTGGTTTAGGTATCATAGTAATTGTGGCTTCATAGAATGAATGGGGTAGCAACTATTATTGATTACTTAGGATCTTTTGCCCCAGTACAGCGGAATGCAAGGGCCAGGAAGCAAGAGTGAGTGGATTAGGGAGCGGGGTAGAGGAGGGTATAGGGGACTTTGGGATAACATTTAAAATGTTAATGAAGGCCTTGCTCCATCTTTGGGGAGATCTCTGTGGAGGGCCCTAGGTTCCCCACAGGACACTCCATGCTGCAGGCACCCTAGCACAGCCTGGTCTTTGAGATCACTGGTGAGTGGAATGCAATATCACTTCCAAAAAACCCAGAGGGTCTTGTGCTAGCAACAACAGGGTCAAAGGACAAAGGCAGGCCCTAGCACACCCAGAATCTTGGGATCACTGAGACCAGTCTACACAGGAGAGCAGGTTGGCTGCAGAAGCAACAGGGTCCCTTTAGGCCTTCATCCTCAGCCAGGAGACAGAGATGAGATCAAGACCCCTAGATGCCTTCCCTGCCAGAGGAGAGTCAGCCTCCAGGGAGGTCTCTGACCCCAGGAATCAGCAGGTGGATCTGAGCTCCAGACTACTCTGTACCTTCCCTGCAAGAGGAGAGCTTGCCTGCAGGGAGTGTCCTGTCCACTGGGGCAAAGGAAAGAGTTGGTATCCCAGGAGTGCTGACAGAGGCTAAAGTATCACAGGAGGAACAATCTCCAGCCAGAGACAGCTAGAACATATAACACTAGAGATTACCAGATGGTGAAAGGCAAATGAAATAATTTTACTAACAGAAACCAGGACCACTGGGCATCATTAGAACCCAGTACTCCCACCTTAGAGAGTCCAAGATACACCAATACACCCAAAATGCAAGATTGGGATTTAAAATCATATCTCATGATGCTAGTCGAGGATTTCAGAAGGAAATTAATAACTTAATTAAAGAAATAAAGTAGAACACTGCTAAACAGTTAGAAGGTCTTAAAGAGGAAGCACAAAAATCCCTCAAGGAATTCCAAAAAACAATGCTAAACAGGTAGAAGATCCTAAAGAAGAAACACAAAAAATCCTTTAAAGAATTACAGGAAAACACAGCCAAACAGGTGATGGAATTGAACAAAATCATCCAAGATCAAAAATGGAAGTAGAAACAATGAAGAAAATCCAAAGGGAGACAACTTTCAAGATAGAAACCCTAGTAAAGAAATCAGGAACCATAGATGTGAGCATCAGCAATAGAATACAAGAGATTGAAGAGAGAATCTCAGGTGATTCCATAGAGAACATGGACACAGCAATCAAAGAAAATGGAAAATGCAAAAAGATCCTAACCCAAAACATCCAGGAAATGCAGGACACAATGAGAAGACCAAACCTACGGATAATAGTATATGAGAATAAAGATTTACAACTTAAAGGGCCAGTAAACATCTTCAAAAATTTATATAAGAAAACTTCCATAACCTAAAGAAAGAGATGCCCATGAACATACAAGAAGCCTACAGAACTCCAAATAGACTGGACCAGAAAAGGAATTCCTCCTGACACATAATAATCACAACAACAAATGCATTAAATAAAGATAGGATATTAAAGTAGTAAGGGAAAATAGTCAAGTAACATATAAAGGCAGACCTATTAGAATTACACCAGACTTCCCACCAGAGACTATGAAAGCCAGAAGATCCTGGACAGATATTATACAGAACCTAAGAGAACATAAATGCCAGCCCAGACTACTATACCCAGCAAAACTCTCAACTACCATAGATGGAGAAACCAAAGTTTTCCATGACAAAACCAAGGAAGAATAAGGAGAAAATGGAAGAAGGACAGGACACAGAGGAAAAGTAGAGCAGAAGTACATGGTCTGGAGAAATTGCAAGTTCTATGGGTACTCATAAATAGAGTAGATGATAGTGTAGCAATAGATCTGCCCAATCTAGGCACATAATATTCATATATTCATATTAATTGAGTTGTGTTTTCATTGCTCGGGCATATTTGGGTTGGAGGTTTACCGCAACAAATCATCATCTTTCACTTAACAGATAATATTTATTTATAAGTGAATACATATATTTGCTAGTCTGAGTCTGGTTTACTTCACTCAGGATCATTTTTTTTTTTTTGCTTCCATTTCCATGCCTGCAAATTTCATGATGTTGTTGTTTTTAACAGCCAAGTAACATTCCCCTGTGTAAATGTACCACACATTTTATCCATTTTCAGTGGAAGGATATCTAGGTTGTCAAAAGTTACTTATTATTATTAATAAAGCTGCTATGAATACAGTTGTGCAAACTTCCTTTTAGTAGGATATCCTTTAGATATATGCCCAAGAGTGGTATAGCTGGGTCTTGAGGTAGATTGATTTGCAATTTTTTGAGGAAACTCCATATTGATTTCCTTAGTGAATGTGCAAATTTATACTCCCACCAGTAATGGAAACACATTGGTTCTCCCTGTTCCACATTCTTGCTAGCATAAGCTGTCACTTGAGTTTTTTTCTTAGTCATTATTCATGGTGTAAGATGGAACATCAAAGTACTTTTGAATCATACTTCACTGATTGCTAAGGTAAATTCTCTGTTGAGAACTCTGTTTAGATCTGAATCTCCCACATTTAATTGGATTATGTGGATTGTTGATATCTCCTTTTTTGAGTTTTTTAAATACTTTGGATATTAGGCTTTTGTAAGTTTTATGAAAAAATTTTTCCATTACATAAGCTTCTGTTTTATTTCCTATTGATGGTATCCATTACCTTATAGAATCTTTTAAGTTTCATGACATCTCATTTTTTGTCAATCTTAGGGCCTATGCTATCAGTATTCTATTTAGGAATTTATTTACTATGCCATTACACGTAAGGCTATTTTCAACTTTCTCTTCTTTCAGGTTCAGTATATCTGGTTTTATGTTGAGGCCTTTGATCCACTTCTTCGTATGATTTTGCAGAGTGATGTATATGGATGCATTTGATTCTTTGATATACCTGCATTCTCTTATTCCAGCACCATTTATTGAAGATACTTTCTTTTACCCATTGAGTATTTCTGGCTTCTTTATCAAATATCAGGTTGCCATAGCTATATAGACTTCTGTCTCAATATTTGATTTGAGTCCCTTGATAAACATGTCTGTTTTTATGACAATACTTTGTACTTCTTATTTCATATCTCTGTAATACAGCTTGAACTCAGGGATATTTTTATCTCCAGATATTTTACTGTATAGAATTGTTTGAGCTATCCTATTCTTACTTGTTTATGTGCTTTTACTTGCTTCATGTTTCATATGAAGTTGAATATTGTCCTTACAAGATTTGTAAAGAATATTGATGGAATTTTGATGGGCATTACATTGAATCTCTAGATTGCTTTTGGTAGAATGGCCATGGATATTTATCCTACAGATACATGAGCATGCAAGATATTTCCTTCTTCTAGTGTCTGTTTCAATTTCTATCTTCAGAGACTTGAAGTTTTGTTATATATGTCTTTTACTCCCTTGATTACAATTACAGATAATATATACTGTTTATGGCTTTTGTGAAGTATATTATTTCCCTGCTTTCCTTCTCAGTCAATTTTTCAATTGTGTATAGAAGGACTATTAAGTATTCTGTGTGTTATTCTTGTATCCAGCCACTTCAGTAATGGCATTTATCAGTTCCCAGGTAGAAATTTTAGGCTTGCTCATATACACTCTCATATCATCAACAAATATGATATGTTTATTTCTTGCATTCAAATTTGTATTTTCTTTATCTCTAAGAATTGTTTTATTGTTCCAGCTATAAATTTAATTATTATGTTGAATAGATATAGAGAGTAGACAGCTTTTTCTTTTTTCTGGCTTCAGTAAATTTGCTTTGAGTTTTCCTCCACTCAATTTGATGTTCCCTATTAGCTTACTGTAAATTGTCTGTATCATGTTTAAGTATTACCTTTCTATCCTTAATCTCTCTGAAATGTACATCATGAATGGGATTTGAATTTTGATAAGGGCTTTTTCAGCATTTATTGAGATGATCATATTTTTTCTTTCAGTTTATTTACATGGTGGATTACATATAGAGTTTTTTTGAATGTTGAACTATCTCTTCATCCCTGGGATGACACTTATTTGATCATGGGGAATGAACTTCTTGATGTGTTCTTGGATTCGGCTTGCAAGTATTTTATTGGATAATTTGCATCTATGTTGATGAGAAAATTTGTCTGCAGTATTAATTGTTGAATCTTTGTGTGGTTTGGATATCAGGGTAAATAATATCCTCATCAAATGAACTGGGTAATATTCTTCCTGTTTTTATTTTGTGGAATACTTTGGGGAATATTGCCATTAACTCTTCATTGAAAGTTTGGTAAAATTCTGTACTGAATCTCTCTGGCCTTGGTGTCTTTCTTTTCTTTTCTTTTCTTTTCTTTTCTTTTCTTTTCTTTTCTTTTCTTTTCTTTTCTTTTCTTTTCTTTTCTTTCTTTTCTTTTCTTTCTTTTCTTTTCTTTTCTATTCTTTTCTTCTCATCTCTTCTCTTCTCTTTTTCTTTTCTTTTACTTTTTTGTTGTTGGGACACATTTATTAACTCCTTTTTTTGAAAGGATCATCCGTTTCTTTAAATGGTTTATATGATCTTGATTTAACTCTGGTCATTGGTATCTATCTGGAAAATTATCCATTTCATTTAGATGGTTCAATTTTATAGAGTAAAGGTTATTGAAATAATACCTAAAAATTCTTTGGATTTAATCACTATCTATGTTATGTCCTCCTTTTTATTTTTGATTTTGTTAATTTAGATTCTCTCTGCCTTTTAGTTAGTTTGGCTAATGGTTTTTCCTACTGATTTTCTTCGAGAACCATCTCTTTTGTTCATTGTTTTTATAGTTATTTCTGTTTTTATCTTTTTGATTGCATCAATCAATCTATTTACTTCCGGCAGTCTATTAATCATGGGTGAGCTTGCATCATTTTATTCTAGAGCTTTTAGGTGTGATATTATGTTGGCTAGTATGAGGTCTCTCCAATTTCATTATTTAGGAGCTTAGTGCTATCAACTTTCCTCTTAACACGGACTTCATTGTGTCCCATAACTTTGGATATATTGGGAATGTGATGTATTCATTTTCACTGAATTGCTGGAAGTCACAAATATCTCTATTCCTACCTTGGTCTAGCACTCATTCAGTACATGGTTGTTTCATTTCCAAGAATTAGTATATTTTCTATTATTTTTGTTATTGTTGTAATCCAGCTTCAATCCATAGAGGCTAAATAAGATAGCAGGGTTATTACAATTTTGTTGAATTTGTTGAGACTTGCTTTGTGACCTAGTATACAGTCAATTTTGGAGAATGTTCTGTGAGGTGTTGAGAAGACAGTGTTTTCTTTTGTATTTGGGTGAAATATTCTGTAGGTAATCTGCTAGCTCCTTTTGGGTCATAGTGTCTGTAGGCTCCAGGTTGGACAGAGGAAGAGAGGGAGCTGGAGAGAGTTAGGTCCTTTAGGAAAGGCATAGCCTGAGGACAAGATGAGGCTAGAGTTTCCCAGTATCATGGCAGATATGTCAGGATTTGCCACCAGAGGAATATGATTGAATAGGTCTTACAAGATAAGGTTTTAGATGTTGCACCCAGAGATTGAATTACCATTGTTTCTGAGCTAAGTTTGTGTGATGTTTTCTTATCACAGCAATTCTACTGGATTCCAAAGAGAAAGGTATGGTGACAAAACGTGGGTTTGCCTGATGTGCACCACAAAGGCCATGGGTGATTTGAAGTATGGGGCTCGTGTGATAGTGACTTTCCAGTGATAACTTAGGGAGCTGGGTGTAGACCTTTCTGGAGCTCTGAGCAAGAAAGTCTCCAAGAGATAAAAACAGGTCAGCCATTGCCTGTCAGTACATGGCCAGCCAGGCCACTGGGGCAGAGAGTGGAAGACAAAGTTGAGAATGTCTATTTTTTTTTAATATTTCGTGCAACACTGTTTTGTTTTGTTTAAATATTATTCTGGCTACACCAGCTTTTTTCTTAGGTTCATGTGCTTAGAACAACTTTTTTAATCCCTTTCACTGAGGTAATGTCAGTCTTTTGATATTGAAGTACGTTTCGTCTATGCAGCAAAAGGATCCTGCTTTTCTATCCATTCTGTTAGTCTCTGCCATTCTATTGGGGAATTCAGTCTATATATATATATATATATATATATATATATATATATATATATAACCAATGATTTTTAATTTCTGTTATTTTGGTGGTGGTGGTGGTAGTGATGACAGTGTGTGTCTCTGTGTGTTTTCCTTCTTTTGGATTTTCTGGTGTGGGATTATTTATTGCCTCTGTTTTCATGGGTCTAGTTAATTTTTAATTTTTCTATAGTACCTTCTCTAGTACAGGATTTGTACATAGATATTTGTTAAACTTCACTTCATCATGGAATACCTTGATGGAATCTATGGTGATTGAAAGTTTTTCTGGATATCATAATTTTGGCTGGCACATGTGATCTCTTAGAATCTGTGGGATATTTCTGTTGGCCCTTCTGGTTTTAAGAATCTCGATTGAAAAGTCCTGTGTAATTATAATAGTTATCCTTCTATGTTATTGCTCTTTTCCTTTGCACTTTTTTTATTTGATATTTTTTTTATTTACATTTCAAATGCTATCCTGAAAGTGCCCCATACCCTCCCCCCACCCCTGCTCCCCTACCCACCCACTTCTATTTCTTGGCCCTGGCCTTCCCCTGTGCTGGGTCATATAAAGTTTGCAAGACCAAGGGGCCTCTCTTCCCAATGATGGCAGATTAGGCCACCTTATCCTACATATGCAGCTAGAGACACGAACTCAGGGGGTACTGGTTAGTTCATATTGTTGTTGCACCTACAGGGTTGCATCCCCCTTCAGCTCCTTGGGTACTTTCTCTAGCTCCTCCATTGGGGGCCTTGTGCTCCATCCAATAGCTGACTGTGAGCATCCACTTCTGTGTTTGCCAGGCACTGGCATAGCCTCACAAGAGGCTGCTATATCAGGGTCCCTTCAGCAGAATCTTGCTGGCATGTGCATTAGTATCTGGGTTTGGTGGCTGATGATGGGATGGATTCCCAAATGGGGTAGTCTCTGGATAGTCTATCCTTTCATCTTATCTCTAAATTTTGTCTCTGTACCTATATCCTTTCATGGGTATTTTGTTCCTTATTCTAAGGAGGAATGAAGTATCCACACGATGGTCATCCTTCTTGGTTTTCTTGTGTTTTGCAANATGTATCTTGGGTATTCTAAGTTTCTGGGCTAATATCAACTTATCAGTGAGTGCATATCTATTGACTTCTTTTGTGATTGGGTTACCTCACTAAGGATGATATCCTCCATATACATCCATTTCTTTTGCACTTTTTAATATTATTTCTTTTTCCTGGATTTTAGTGTTTTGATTATGTGGAAAGGGAACTTTCTTTTCTCGCTCCATATATTTGGTTTTCTTTCAAGATTCTTGTAACTTTATAGGCATGTTTCTTAGGTAGGTCTTTACACAGTGTCCCAGATTTCCTGAATGTTCCATGTGAGGAATATTTTTTAATTTAAGTTTTTTTTTTGACAAATGTATCTATTTTTCCCATCTTATCTTTTATGCCTGAGAGTCTTTCTTCTATCTCCAAAATGTTCTTGTTGGTGCTTGCATCTGCAGTTCTTGTTCTCTTACATTGGTTTTCCATTTCCAGATATCTGTCAGTTTGTGTTTTTCTTATTGTTTCTATTTCAATTTTAAGGTTATGAAAAGTTTCATACATTTCTTTCAAGTGGTGTTCTTCCTGAGATGGTCTGCTTCACATTATTATATAATCTGCCACAGGTTCACTCTTATTGGGCAAGACAGTAAGAAAATTCATTTTAGGAAAGATTGATGCTATTAACATACTTTTCCTGATATTATTAAACATATATAAAAATTGCTAGATATTAGCCCACCTTTTTGTAGAAGATTTCTGCAGATCTATGAAGATATACTCTCTAGTAGTGATATTATAGAGACAAATAGATGAAATCTTAAGTCTTAATGATGATCCTATATGAATTCCTAAAATTATACCAGTTATTATTAAGTTCTTTTATTGTGGGACTGCTGTTAGTTCCTTTTCTGATAGTAAAAACTGAAATGAGAACTCTGCCACTCTCCCAAGTGTCATCAGTTAATTGCTCTTAGATAGAATCCAGACTTTCTCCTACTCAGAGCACATTCCAAGACACTGTAAAACATTTAACCACAGGTCATAAAAAGGAAAATAAAAATTTATTATAGGCGCTAGGACAGAAGATAAAATATTAACTGGATTTAGCTGTACAAAAATTCACTAATAACTTAGTTATGCTTTAAATCTTCAGTGAACCTATGGAGCTGAGACGGGTGATGGATGTTTAGCCAGATAATCCTAGTGAATATGCATGTAAACACTCTCTGTTGTAAACTTCTATTTCAATTTATGATTTTATTTTGTGTGTGAACTTGTGATGAACTTTTTACCATGTGATCATGTGTTCTGAAAGATGTGTAAGTGATGAGGACAAAGAGTGAGAACTGAGTGGAGGAGAAATTTTTAGACAGAACAATTTTTAGACAGAAGTGAACTCAGGATGAACTTAGAAATATAGGCATATACTTGGGAGGAAAGGCAATGAGATTAAGAGCATTATTGTTACATCAATAGCAGTAGAGAACAAGATTAGAAGGAAAATGCAGAGTGGAACAACTTAAAAACTACAGATAACATTAAAAAGAATCTAAGAGAGCAATGTGCAGAATGAAGGAAAGAGGAAAGAAGCTGCAGAGAGTAGGAGAAGGGATGCTTCCCTTTACCATGGGACAGAACAGGTCCTTTCTTAATATCAAGAAAGGGTTAGGCTTATTACAAGAAATAAAGCCTTTTTTCTTACAAACTTGAGTTTAATTCATTTAGCATTAAAAGTGTAGAAGCTTTTTCTTTCACCAAATAATAAAGATTTGAGCTCATTTTTCATCCAAAATGAGTGTGTTATTTCTGCACTGGTGCTTGGTCTTTTGCTCCATATGCATATATATGTATGGATGTGTGTGTAAGTATGTAATTTTGAGAATGTATGCATGTAGGCCTGTGGGAGTGAGTGTGTATGTGTATGTGTGTATGTGTGTGTGTGTGTGTGTGTGTGTGTGTGTAAGAATGTTACTTTGAGAATTCATGCAAACTGGTCCCAAATAGTGTGAATGGAAATGCATAAATGTGCCTGTCTGAATCTGTATATGAACTTATATGAGTTTATTCATATTTGTGTGTTTAATAGTTTTTCTTTCTGCCAGTGTTATTCTCTTCTCCTGGTTCAATAGAAGTTTATTGCTCTAAAGTTCCCCCTAACCAGACAAATAAAAGGCATCTGGAGGTAAGGGAATAGGCTCTAGGAATTAATCCTTTACTTAATCTCCTGCTGTTTTAGCATAACTTGTTAAGTTTCAGAGACCACAGTTTCTGGCCTCATAGGATCACAGAAGGCAGGTCAGCTACAGTAGCATATTAACTTAGACTCAAATAAATAATTATTTTAATATCATACAGCAACTCTAAATATGTGATAAGGCAAAGTCTTACCCAAAACTTGTAAGACCATGTCTTACCCTCCACTGACTCTCTTCCCCCTCAACTGCTTCAAGAAGATACCACATGAAAGAAGAACCCTGCTGGAGCTGCCTCCCACCCCCCAGCATAAAGTATAATAAACTATAAATAAACAAACTGTAAATAAACTTCAAGATATTATGTAAACATAGATGTTATTTATACATAAAAACACTGTTAATAGCTCACCCAAAATGGTTAAAGTTGTTAAACACTTTCTACACTATGTCAGGATATAAAACTAACATATACAAATCAATAGATTTCTTCTATACCCATAGAAAGCATACCAAAAACAGATCAGAAAATGAATCAAAATTATAGTAGTTACAAATAAAAATAAAATAAAATGCAATACATTTAAATAATCCTAACCAAGGAAATGAAATACTCCATAATGGAGACTTTAAGATATTGTAGAAAGAAATTGAATAAGATACTAAAAAGGGAAAGATCTAGCATGCTTATGGGTAGGTAAATTAATCTTAGTAAATTTGCCTTTCTACCAAAATAAAACAACAGGTAAAATGAAATCACAATATAAATTCCAAGACCATACTTTACAATCATGAAATATAATCCCAAATTATATATAGATGCACACAAGACTGAGCATACCCTAATGAACATCAAGAAAAATACTATAGTATTACATCATCATTAACTGATATATAGTATAAAATGCAGATATAAATTCATATGAATATAGCTGTATGATTATATATATATATATATATATATATACACATATATATGGCAAAACATACATATTGACTATGTGCTTTTATTGTGCTTTTTATTTGTATTTTTAAATCTCTCTTTTATTGTTTTGTTCTGTTTAGAATTGTTTTTACTTTATCTAATTTTTTTGTTTTGTTTTTAAGATGATTTTTCTACTAAGAGAGAACATGAATTTAGATTTGGGGATTTAAGAGGATCTTGGAGTTAGGGGAGGGAAAACCATAATCACAGTATGTTGTTTGAAAAACTTTTAATTTCAATTTTAAAAAATCTGAAAGATCATTAAATAGATCGTTTAAAGAATTAATCTCAAAATTCTTGTTTCTATAATTTATAATTTACTATATTGTTGCTGTGATAAGACATCATAGCCAAGGCAACTTATAAAAAGAAATATTTATTTGGGATTAAATTAATATAGAGATTATATCTGAGATGTTAACTTCCTTTTTGAAAGGAATTTTTTTTTAATTTTTATTGGTTATTTTATTTACTTACATTTCAAATGCTATCCCCCTTCCTGGTTTCCAATGTGCAAACACACAATCCCACCCCCTCACTGGCTTCGATGACGGTGCTCCCCCACCCACATACCCACCCACTCATACCTCACCACACTAGCATTCCCCTACACTGGGGCATCCAGCCTGCACAGGACTAAAGGTCTCTTCTCCCACTGATACCAGAAAAGGACATCCTCTGCTAATTATGCAGCTGGAGCCATGGGTCCATTCATGTGTATTCTTTGGTTGGCGGTTTAGTCCCTGGGAGCTCTGGGGGGGTCTGGTTGGTTGATATTGTTGTTCTTTCTATGGGGTTGCAAACCCCTCAGCTCCTCCAGTCCTTCCCTTAACTCCTCCATTAATGTCCCCGTGCTTAGTCCATTGGTTGGCTGAGAGCATCTGCCTCTGTATTTGTCAGGCTCTAGGAGAGCCTCTCAGGAGACATCCTTATCAGGCTTCTGTCAGCAAGCACTTCATGGCATCAGCAATTGTGAATAGGTTTGGTGGCTGCATATGGAATGGATTCCCAGGTGGGGTAGTCTCTGCATGTCCTTTCCTTTAGTCTCTGCTCTACTCTTTGCCCCTGTATTTTCTTTATACAGGAGTAATTCTACATTAAAATTTTTGAGAAGAATGTGTGGCCCCATTCCTCAGCCAGGATCTGTACCTAACCTCTGGATATGG
Organism: Mus pahari; assembly: GCF_900095145.1. NCBI lineage: Eukaryota > Metazoa > Chordata > Mammalia > Rodentia > Muridae > Mus > Mus pahari. Next base: position 107,330,141 of record NC_034613.1, on the reverse strand, counting down.
TTCTCTCTCTACAGATTCTCTCTCCCCTTTGCTGGGTATTTCAGCTAATGTCATCCCCTTTAGGTCATGGTGGTCTCTTGCTTTCCTGGCATCTGGGACTTTCTGCTTGTTCCACCAGTACCCCATCACCAATTGCTACACACCTCTGTTCAATTTTCTGACCCTCTGTACATCTCAGATCTTTGCAGCATGGTAAAACAACAAGAAAGGCAAAATACTGGAGATAACTTGTTTAATTTGGGAAGGAAACAACTCAAAATAGCTTTAAGTGTTCCCTGAAACTGTCCAGATATGCTTGGATTATTCCTCCCCAAGAGTGTATAAACAATAAAACTGCTGGAAGAAGCTTCACAGATAAGCTGACTTGCCTGTTAGAAGCAGGGTCCAGTCTGGCTGTCTAGGAAACTCTCTGACAACTTTACCTATCTAGAAGAGGTTCAGACCAACTGTATTGCATAGAAACAACAGTCTACTACCCATTGAGCTACCTATAGCTTGTATGCTATGCTCTATATTTCCAGCTCTTGTGAATTATCACCAATGCATTAGTGGACCCTTGGTAATGATGTTATCTTTGATTCATTTCTGCTGCTGTAAGGAGCTTATAACCTATACTCCTATAAGCAATGAATAAAATTTGTTCATTCAACATGTTCAATTTTGGTGCTATCTGAATATTGCTGTATTTTTTGTTTCCTTATCTGGGATAATTAGACATTTTTTTTTTTATTTTCACATCTACCCAAAAATAGTGTCACACGATAGCTGACAATTCCAGAACAAGGGGACATAATGATAGACAGTCACGGCAGCATTATGCATAGTAGCAGGAAAAGGAAGCTGAGAGAACACATTCTCATTCAGAAGCATGAAACCAGAGTGAGGGGAAGGTGAGTGAAGTTATATGCTCAGAAAACTTTAATGCAGTAACATACATTTCTAGTAAGGCTAGGAATTTTAAACCTCTCTAGACAGTACTACTATTGAAATCAAGTATTCAAGTGTCTGAAACTAGTGGGGGCATTTCTCATTTTAACCACTACAACTACTGATGGACATGTGGTAGTCAGGAAAAAAGAGATAAAGAGTAAATAGGGAAGCTTCAAGACAATGCAAATAAAATGCTCTGGGACAGAAAATTAATGTTCCAGATACTAGGAATCTGATACCACATGTATTACATACAGAGAAATACTGCCCTGAAAGTAAATTTCAAAGTGAGGAATCTAGTCTATACTAAATTGAATTTACTTCACTTTTGATCAGTTAGTAACTTCCTATTTTTCTTCATACAAGATATTTGGCTGTTAAGTAGCTTTTCATCAAATAATCTGTACTGTTATAATAAAAAAGCATAGTACTTTAAATATCTCCAAATTAAAATATGACTCTATACTTATTAATTTTAATTATTTATTTATTTTCATGTACAGTTTTGATTCACTCATTTATTAAAATAGAAGCAAAGACACAATGTTAGAGAAGTACAGAGTTAAGCTTTGTTCTGAAAGAAGCTAAGGGGAATAATTGGGTGGGAATGCAATCAAAATGCACTATATAAAATTATCAAAGAATTAATAAAAACATTAAACAAATATATTGAATGTTTTTGGATTTTATCTTTTAAAAACCTGAGGAATTAGTGTGTATTCATGAAAATTATAGTCCATATTCCATTTAAATTATCTATCCTACCAATCTCTTTGCCTATTTGCCTATTAACACATTTGTATGGTTTGTATAAACATGCAAAGTATTTTAGGCTATAGGAATAATTAACATCAAGAATTCCCTGAGAGATGCATTTCTGCCCATTTTAAAATTAACCACTATTAAAAATATTCTATATGGGCACATTTTGTTACAGCATGCAAAAAAAAATCTTTTGGAATTATTATGACAATAATTGTATCTTAAAAGGTTTTAAGAAAGCTATTCATTTATGTTAGCCTTTCTTCTGGAAGATTAAGTATGAAATGAAAGGGTTATAATATTTTGCTATTGGGAAACCAAAATGTCAATAATATCATTTTTTACAGAATGAAATATCACTAACAGTTCAAAAACAATTATAATGAGATAATCCTTTTCTAAATGCTAAGGAAAATAATTTAATATCACAAGACACTTGGATATAAGCACCGTTTCAAAATTTCATATTAAATTAAGCCTATGTTTTGCTCAACGAGTATATAAAATTTTGGGAATTGTAGCTTCCAGATTCTATCAAATAAATTCAGGGGAAAATGAATGCTTAGCTTGTGGATAAATATGGATAGGCAATATAGGTACATGATTGATATATGTACACACAAATGCCTATAATAGTTAAATATTTTTGTATACATATTTTTTACTAAAAAGAATCCTTTGTTTCTCAGAGCAAAATCATCTTTGCAATAGATTTTGAAAACTTGGAACTATAATTGAATTAATAGGTAAATAGATAGGTAGATAAAATAAATCCCATTCACCATAAGATGGAGCTGTTTTTCCATAGAAATTATAACTAGATTTGTTTGGTCATGCAAACAAGGACATCTTAAATAATGCTTTAAAGTTGTAATGGATTTTTAGTCACATTAATTCTTAGCACTGTCAAAAAGGAAAACCATAAAATCCACTTCAAACCTGCTCATGTTTTCACGAGACTCTAATAAGTAGAATGATGATATTTTAAAGGTATATTTTGCAAAGTAGTATCAGAGTGCCATGGTTATTATTAAGCAGCCAAAAGCTTCCTGCCTTGTTTTCTTACTCAATGGTATGTTTTGTAATTTTTAAGAAATTTAATCTACAGTACTGGTTTACCTGTTTAGATAAAGGAAACAAAATTAGTAATTAAATAAAAAAGAAAATGTTAGAGAAAATGTAGGTAATATATGAGTAGTTATCAGAATTGCAAGCCTGATTCTTTGTTAATATCTCAAACTCTTATCTCTACATGTGGTGTAGCACTGTGAATAATTCTTTATTTTTATTTTTCATGTTGCTGAAACTGAATGAGAAATTTCAAAGAATTATCATAGCAATTTTATACTTGAACATAATTTCTGTACAGAATAAAGGTGTTTTCCAAGCTAAGAATAAAGGTGTTTTCAAAGCTAAGAATAATGAAAAAAATTCAATGAAATAGTCAACATCTAGCAGGTCCTGGTGGTGCACGCCTTTAATCCCAGCACTTGAGAGGCAGAGGCAGGCAGATTTCTGAGTTCAAGGCCAGCCTGGTCTACAAAGTGAGTTCCAGGACAGCCAGGGTTATATAGAGAAACCCTGTCTCAAAAAAAAAAATATTCAACATCTTTATTGAACCAAAAATATACAATTAGCATGCACAAAAAGGTATATACACTTTCATGTATTACTTCTAATAATGTAATAGGTATCTATAAGCCATTAACATGGAAATATACATACTGAGAAATCAGACATTATCTATCTCATCTGTATATCAAGGCTGTGTATCATTTCTGAGAAATTTCTCAAGTTACTGATGTATCAAGATAGTCACATTCTACATTTAACCTAAAAGAAAGATGGGATTACCAAAAACTATAAAAAATACAACATATAATATGGAATTTATGGAGCAAAAAGTAACAAACTTAGACAAAATATTTTATAGATTTTGCCACAAATGGAAGAAAAAAAGAGATTGTAATATATGCAATAAACATTGTGGAAGTCAAAATTATTATTAACATATTAAGGTAACTGATTATACTCTGTATAGTTATTTATAACCAAAAGTAAGTGTTTCATTAGTGTATATGAAATTAACAACAAATGCAGCAAGAAAGAATACATTGCAGGAAAGTAAATTTTGACGGAAATTGTACTATAAAATTCATAATATGAAATACTGTAAACAAATATAAGAGTTTTTATGGATAGCTACCTTTTATAAAATTTAATTTTCTTTGTAATTCATTTTATACACTCCACATTCCATACCCTGCCCCTCTCCACCCAACGTCCAACTTCTCCATATCCCACATCCTCTCCCCCCAACCCTGTCTCCACCTGGCTGCCCCCACTCCCCATCCCACCTGATCTCTAAACTCTCTGGGGCTTCCAGGCTCTTGTGGGTTAGGTGCATCATCTCTGAATGAACACAGACCCAGAAGACCTCTGCTGTATTTGTGTTGGGGGCCTCATATCAAATGGTGTATGCTGACTGTATGATGGTCCAGGGTTTGAAAGATCTGGAGGGTCCATATTAATTAAGACTGCTTATCTTCTTACACAATCGCCCTTCTCTTCAGCCTCTTTCAGTCTTCTCTAATTCAACAACATGGGTAAGCTGCATCTGCCCATTGGTTGGGTACAAATAACTGCATCTGACTCTTTCAGCTGCTTTTTGGGTCTTTTGGAGGGCAGTCATGATAGATCCATTTTTGTGAGTGTTTCATAGCCTCAGTAATAGTGCCAGGCCTTGGGGCTTCACTTTGAGCCGGATCCAACTTTGGGACTGTCACTGGACATTCTTTTCCTCAGGTTCCTCTCTATTTCAATCCCTTTAATTCTTTCAAACAGGAACAATTACTAGTCAGAGATGTGACTGTGGGATGGCAACCTTTTCCCTCATTTGATAACTTGTCTTTCTGCTGGAGGTGGGCTCTATAAGTTACCTCCCCCTACTGTCATGCATTTCATCAAAGTTCCCTCCCTGCTGTGAGTCTTGGGAATCTGTCACCTCCCAGATCTTCTATTTCCTGGGGTTGCCTGTTTACATTTTTCTGATGGCCCTCAGGGCTTCAGGCCTTTTTACCTCACCCAATACCAGATCAGGTTCACCTATAATCCCCCACTAACCCTCCACCCCATCTACTTTGCCTCCCAAGTCCCTCCCTCCTTCCCCAATTTTAATTGCTTTCTTCTGTCTCCCAAGTGGGACTGAGGCATCCTCACTTGGGGGATAGCAACCCTTTTAATAGATACCTACCATAAATGAATAAAACAAAAACAAGCTGTGATGATTTACATTTGAAGATCGAACTGGATGCAAAACATTTGAATTAATGTACAGATTTCCTATTCAATGACACAGCAGCAATTTAACTAATAAAATGTTACTTTCCACCTACTTCTGTGCTCATCATATCTCTTTAGCAACCAATTATTGATGTAGATACAAATTTGTAAAGGAATAATTGCCTGATTTTAATACTTATTAAACAATATATTTTAAATATTTCCCTATTTAAGTCCTCTTCTTTGAACTTCTATTATGTAATCTATTATAAAAATAAGATAGCCATGTTATTGAATAATTCAACCAATAATATAATTATTAACAATTAAATTTTAAAAATATTAACAAATTGATGGTCACTGGACCAAATTTCACTTTATGAAAAGTTTTATTTAAACATTGCTTTTTCATTCATTCTGTTCAATTTATACTTTAAAATATGTATATTTTTGACAGCATTTTCAACAAATGGTGCTGGCACAACTGGGGGCTATCATGTAGAAGAATGAGAATTGATGCATTCTTATCTCCTTGTACAAAGCTCAAGACTAAGTATATCAAAGACCTCTACATAAGACCAGAGACACTGAAATTTATAGAGGAGAAAGTGGGGAAAAGCCTCAAAGATAAGAGCATGGAGGAAAAATTCCTAAACAGAACATAAATGGCTTGTGCTGTAAAAGCAAGAAGTGAGAAATGGGACCTCATAAAACTGCAAAGGTTCTGTAAAGTAAAAGATACTGTCAACAAGACAAAAAGGCCACCAACAGATTGGGAAAGGATATTTACCAATCCTAAATCTGATAAGGGACTAATACCCAATATATACAAGGAGCTTAAGAAACTAGAATCCAGAAATTCAAATAACCCCATTAAAAATGGGGTACAGAGATAATCAAAGAATTCTCAACTGAGAAATAACTAATGACTAAGAAACACCTGAAAAAAATGTTCAGCATCCTTAATCATCAGGGAAATGCAAATCAAAACAACCCTGAGATTCCATCTCACACCAGTCAGGATGGCTACGGTCAAAAATTCAGGTGAGAGCAGATGTTGTAGGGGATGTGGAGAAAGAGGAACACTCCCCCATTGCTGGTTGGATTTCATGCTTGTAAAACTCTGTAAATCAGACTGGAAGTTCCTCAGAAAATTAGACATAGTACTACCAAAAGATCCAGCAATACCTCCCCTGGGCATATACCTAGAAGATGTTCCAACTGTTAATATGGACACATGCCCTACTATGTTTATAGCAGCCTTATTTATAATAGCCAGAAGGTGGAAAGGACCTAGATGTCCCTCAGTAGAGGAATGGATACAGNAAATGTGGTACATTTACACAATGGAGTTCTACTCAGCTATTAAAAACAATGAATTTATGAAATGCTTGGGCATGATGGAGAGCAGGTTGAGAAAACCCAGTCATCTTACATCCCAGGCATCTCATAGCCCAGGCATTTTTACAGCATGCAGCTGAGAGCCTTATAATTCTTTGTTTGGAGCCAGTTGCCCCCTCTCTCT
>NC_034613.1:107318596-107323232 GCF_900095145.1 Mus pahari | reverse complement strand
CTGTCACCTTGGGCTGTTAACAGAAACTGGACTTTGAGATAAGCCACCCGATGTTCCAGAGCAGTGATTTCAAGAAACTGAGATAAATCACAAAAGTTTCAAACTCCCAATTAGCCTCCCCATTTGTCATTCACTGAGCTTTCTTTTGAACACTCCCTTACCCCCCCCACTGTATTGTATAAAGCCTGAGCATTTTCCCTTAGTAAATGAGACTATGACAAGCATGCATGGTCTCCATCTCTTTCTTTATCCCATTTCTCTGTAGGTTTGTAATCCCCCTCGAGGACCATGGAATAACGTGTCCTGTGTGTCGGGATATTGCAAATGGATGTATCTGGAAGATATCATCAGTATTGAGGTAACCTAATCACACAAGAAGTCACTCAATATGCACTCACTGATACGTGGATATTAGTCCAGAAACTTAGAATACCCAAGATACAATTTGGAAAACACAAGAAAACCAAGAAGAAGGAAGGCCAACATGTGGATACTTCATTCCTCCTTAGAAAAGGGAACAAAATACCCATGAAATGATTTACAGAAATGAAGTTTGGAGCTAAGAATAAGGATGGACTATTCAGAGACTACCCCACCCGGGGATCCATCCCATCATCAGCCACCAAACCCAGACAATAGTGCACATGACAACAAGATTTTGCTAAAGGGACCCTGATATAGTGTTCTCTTGTGAGGCTATGCCAGTGCCTGGCAAACACAGAAGTGGATGCTCACAGTCAGCTATTGGATGGAATACAGGGCTCCCAATGGAGGATCTAGAGAAAGTACCCAAGGAGCTGAAAGGGTCTGCAACCCTATAGGTGGAACAACACTATGAACTAACCAGTACCCTCAGAGCTCATGTCTCTAGCTGCATATGTAGCAGAAGATGGCCCAGTCGGCCATCATTGGGAAGAGAGGCCCCTTGGTCTTACAAAATGTATATGCCCCATAGAGGGGACGCCAGGGCCAAGAAATGGGAGTGGGTGGGTAGGGGAGAAGGGCGGGGGGAGGATATACAGAACTTTCGGGATAGCATTTGAAATGTTAATAAAGAAAATACCTAATAAAAATTTAAATAAAAATTAAAAAGAAATATGTATATTTTTGAGCTGAAGATCCTATCAAACAGATTTTAGTCTGTAGTCATATAATATCAAATTATCCAAAAAACACTTGATATAACAGAAACTGTGGTACATTTACACAATGGAGTACTACTCAGCCATTAAAAACAATGAATTTATGAAATTCTTGGGCAAATGGATGTATTTGGAGGATATCATCCTTAGTGAGGTAACCCAATCACAAAAGAAGTCACTAGATATGTACTCACTGATAAGCGGATATTAGCCCAGAAACTTGGAATATCCAAGACACATTATGGAAAACAGAAGAAAATCAAGAAGGATGACCATTTGTGGATACTTCATTCCTCCTTAGAATAAGGAACATAACTCTCACTGCTTGTGGACGTTGTACATCGTGGTGCGCACTAGGCTCCGCACCACGATGTACAACGTCCACAAGCAGGGAGCTGAAAGGGTCTGCAACCCTATAGGTGGAACAACACTATGAACTAACCAGTACCCTCAGAGCTCATGTCTCTAGCTGCATATGTAGCAGAAGATGGCCTAATCGGCCATCAGTGGGAATAGAGGCTCCTTGGTCTTCCAAACTCTATATGACCTAGCACAAGGCAAGGCCTGGGCCAAGTAGTGGGAGTGGGTGTGTAGGGGAACAGAGGTGGGGGGAGGGGTATGGGAAACTTTCAGGATAGCATTTGAAATGTAAATAAAGAAAATAATAAAAAAAAATTCATTAACCTGTTCTTAGAAATTTGCCACTAGCCATAGATAATTTTTGTATCTTACTGTGCTAAATGATTATAATAATATCTGTTCTACCTGGCTGTTTCATTGAATATACTCTTTTGAAGTTGTTAACAAAAAAAAAAAAAAATCATGATCTGCATATTATTCCTATATCTTCCTAGCTCTGACAATTTAGGCTAAAACTGTGAGGATTAAGAGGTAATTGCTGTCAGGAAGAAAACTAATTGCTCACATTATCGTGATTCTCTAAGAAATTTTTGAAAATTGATTTAGAAATGCTCCTGAAACCAATGAGATATGAGATATATTTTCATTCTTATATAAGGACTACTCTCAATGTCAACCACCTCTTACTACCCTTCAGTTGAAACTTAAACTTGTAGCAGTTTTATCCCACTGATTACTAAGGTTAGATGTTTAGGTTTGAACGCTTGACATCCTTTAGCTAGCTGTATTACTCAGAAACATAAAAGAATGCTGAATATACTAAGACAGGTAAATGAAGTTTTTTAAAGTCACTGAGTATCGGTTCTATTGAAAGAAAACTTATCCATACTCAGGTTGAATAGACTAAATTAGCTCATTTTAAAACAAAAATATAATAATGACCCAAACAATTGTTTGTTTTTTCTAACAACCCTATGAAAAACATATAAAAAGAACAAGTATATTTTGAAAAATCTCAACATTGACCCAAATACTTTGGTGTCTTAGAAAGAAAAACAAAATAGATAAAGTGGTACAACCACATTTGAGACATAAAGAATTGATGGACCAGTTACATCATAGTCTGATATTTTAAAAACAAAAATATTTATAAAATTAGGAGAAACAACAAGTACTAATACACCTTTTAAAATTATATATATATTTTTTTTTCAAAGAAACAAAATTTACATTTCTAAAAGTGTCTGTTCACCCATCATATTTTATGTTCAGTCTTCCCTCTACTCCTAGTCCCTGTATCCCAGTCCATAACTTGGGCAGAGACCCTCTTATTGACAAGAAGACATGCCAGCCACCAGAAATCCAGGTAGATAACCCATCTGATATCCTCCCCTACTCTCTCAGTGCCTTACCTCCCAAGAGAGTATCTCCAATTCAGCCTTCATTCATCATCATCATGCCCTGGTCTCTGTCCAAGTTGGGGAATCTCCCCTCTACCCTCTCATATCTTTCTACCCTATCCCATTCCCCCACCCCTCATTTTATCCACATTCAAGTTTCAATCTCAGGCAAAGATCACAGTCAACAGGAGCCAGAACATCAGAGAAGAAAGAGAAACAGAGGAATGAAACATTTACCCAACAAAACCAAGCTCAAAAATCAGCACCTAGACCTGTAATCTCCCCAAACTCAAATACCTAGATGCCAATGTTAGAATGCAATAAATCCAAGGCAATATTTTAGAACCAGGTCCCATCTGTCATACTACAGCAAACCCTGAATATTTGAACAAAGTTGAAATAGGAGAAAAGGACATTAAAAGTTTGTGAAGACAATATAGGTCCTTACAGTTGAAATGAAAAAAATCCCTTAAACAAATTGAGGAATAAACAAGCAAATAACCCAACAAACAAACAAACAAAAAACCGAGAGGAAACCAATAAATTTCTTAAAAATTCTAAAATATAAAAATAAATAAATAAAACAGTTGAAGAAAATGAGTGAAGCTGTTCAAAACGTCAAAATGTCAAAGGAGAATGTAGTAAGGAAAGTGCAAACTGAAGGAATTCTGGAGATGAAAAAAATCTAGTTAGGCAAAAAGAAACTACAGAGGTAAGCATCACTAAGGGAATACAAGATATAGAAGAGCAAATACAGGCACTGAAAATGAGAGAGAGGAAATAGATACAATAGTTAAAAAAAACTGTTAAATCTGAAATAAATAAATAAAGAGTGAAAGAAATGAAAGATAAAAGAAAAAGGGAAAAAGGAAGGAAGAAAGGAGGAAAAAAAAGAAAGAAAAATGGAAGAAAAGAGGAAGGAAGGAAGGAAGGAAGGAAGGAAGGAAGGAAGGAAGGAAGGAAGGAAGGAAGAAGTTCTGACACAAAACATGTAGGAAATCTGGTAAATTTTAAAAAGACCAACCTAGGAATACAATAAGAAAAATTATCCCCAGCTCAAAAGCAAAGAAAATATTTTTAATAAAATCATAGAAGAAATGTTCCTAATCTCAAGTATAACTTGTCTATAAATGTACAAGAAGATTACAGAACAACAAATAGATTGGAAAAAAAAGAACGTACATTTGTCACATAATTTTCAAAACACTAAGCACACAGAATAAAGAAGTAGTACTGAAAGCTGCAAGGGAAAAAAATTAATATGTAAATAGAAATCCATCAGATTTGCACTGGACTTTCCTGTGAAGATTCTAAAAGCCAAAAGTACCTTGATGTATGTCCTGCTAACCATTAAAGACCATAGATCTCTGCCCACAATACTATACCCAGTAAAAATTTATGCATCACAATAGGACAAAACAAGATTTTGCATGATAACCTGAAATTTTAATTTAATGTTGCCTGTTTGTTTATTGTATATTGCTTTTATTGTATTTAACTACATGCCTTGAATTCTTGATCTTTCCAACATTTTTAAAAGGAAGTGCTGTTGTAATTTTTCAAAGGCTTTTTCAGGATCTAATGGTATGATAACGTGACTTGTTTTCTTTCAGGTTTTATATACAGTGGTTTATGTAAATGGATTTCCTTATTATAAGCCATCTCTGTATTCCTAGGACAAAGTCGTCTTCCTCCTCCTCCTCCTCCTCCTCCTCCTCCTCCTCCTCCTCCTCC
>NC_034613.1:107284897-107318440 GCF_900095145.1 Mus pahari | reverse complement strand
CCTCCTCCTCTTCTTCTTCTTCTTCTTCTTCTTCTTCTTCTTCTTCTTCTTCTTCTTCTTCTTCTTCTTCTTCTTCTTCTTCTTCTTCAATTTTTTTTTTGACAAAGCCTTCTTGATCATGGTAAATGATAGTTTTGATGTGTTCTTTTATTTGGTTTGTGAGAATTAATTGGGTATTTTTGCAAAGATATTCATAAGTGAAACTCATCTGAAGTTATCTTTTTTTTGTTGGGTATTTGAAAGGTTTAGGTATCAGCATAACTGTGGCTTCATACATATTTGATAGTATTTATCCTGTTTCTATTTTCTGGACTATTTGAGAAGTATTGGTATTAGGTCTTCTTTGAAGGTCTGATAAAATTCTGCACTAAAACCATCTGTCCCTGGGCTTTTTGTTTGTTTGTTTGTTTGTGTGTTTGTTTATGAGACTTTTAATGACTACTTTATATTTAGGAGGGATAGAATTCTATATAGTTTATCTGGCCCTGCTTTAACTTTCATTCCAAATATCTATCTAGAAAATGATCCATTTCATCTAGATTTTTCCAATAATGTTCAATATAGGCTTTTGGCACACGATCTGATGATATTTTAATTTTCCCAATTTCTGTTGTAATGTCTCCTTTTCATTTCAGATTCTGTCAATTTGGATACTATCTCTATGTACTCTAGTTAGATTAGCTATGGGTTTATCTATTTGGTTCATTTTTTAAACGAACTGGCTCTTAGCTTTGTTCATTCTTTGTATAGTTCTCTTTGCTTCTAATTGGTTAGTTTCTGTCTTGAGTTTGATTATTTCCTACCAGCTACTCCTTTTGTTTGTTCTTCCTTCTTTTTGTTCTAGAACTTTCATATATGCTTATAAGTTGCCCGTGTAGTATCTCTGGAATTTCTTTTGTTGTGTCCTATAAGTTTGGGTATGCTGAGCCTTCGTTTTTGTTAAATTCTAAAAAAAAGTCTTTCATTCCATTCTTTATTTCTTCCATGACCAAGTTATGATTGAGTAGTGACTTGTTCATCTTCCATTGCTATATGGGCTGTCTGATGTTTTGTTGTTATTGAAGACAAGCATTAGTCCACAGTGATCTAATAGAATAGATCTAATTCACATGGGATTCTTTCAATCTTCTCATATCTGTTGAGGCTTGTTTTGTGTCTGATTATATGGCCAATTTTGGAGAAGGTACCTTGAGGTTCTAAGAAGAATGTTTATTAATTTATTTAGTGTGAAATGGTCTGTAGATATGCCAAATCCATTTGTTTGATAACTTTTCTTAGTTTCACTGTGTCGCTGTTTAGTGTGTGTTTCCATGATCTGTCCATTGGTTAGAATGGAGTGTTGAAGTCTCCAACTATTACTGTCTGAGGATAAATGTGTATTTTGAGCTTTAGTAACATTTCTTTCAAAAATGTGGATGCTGTTGTATTTGGAGCATAGATGTTCAGAATTGAGAGTTCATTTGGGTAGATTTTTTTCTTTCATGAGTATCAAGTGTATTTTCTCATTTTTTCTGATAAATTTTGGTTGAAAATCTCTTGTATTGTATGTTAGAATGGGTACTCCAGCTTGTTTAATGGAACTATTGGCTTGGAATTATTTTTCCAAGCCTCTTAGTCTGAGGGAGCTTCTGTCTTTGTCACTGAGGTGTGATTCCTGTATCCCAGCAAAATGCTGGGTCCTGTTTACCTATCCAGTCTCTTAGCCTATGTCTTTTTAATTGAAAATTTATTCCATTGATGTTGAGAGATATTAAAGTCTACTGCCTGATGTTTCCTGATTTTTTGTTTTTTTTCAAGACAGGGTTTTTCTGTATAGCCCTGGCTCTCCTGCAACTCACTCTGTAGACCACGTTGGCCTCCAACTCAGAAATTCACCTGCCTCTGCCTCCCAAGTGCTGGGATTAAAGGTGTGTATGACTTGGCAATTTTTGTTTTTAGATGTAATATTATCTTTACATGATTCTATTCTTTTGAGTTTGGTGTGAGTAGAATAATTTCTTGTTTTTTTTTTTTTTTTCTTTCATGTAGTTTCCCTACTTGTGTTATAACTTTCCTTCTATTGTCCTCTATGGGACTTGTTTTATGGAAAGATATTATTTAAATTTGGTTTTCTCATGGAATATCTTGATTTCTTCCTCTAGCATCTTTGAGAGTTTTCCTGGGTATAGTAGCTTGGCCTAGTACTTGTGTTCTCTTAGGGTCTGCATGATATCCTTCCAAGATCTTTTGGCTTTTACAGTCTCTATTGAGAAGTCTGGTGTAATTCTGACAGGTCTGCATTTATATGTTACTTGATTTTTTTGCCTTACTACTTTTAATATTTTCTTTGAACTGTGTGTTTAGTGTATTGATTATTATGTGATTGGAGGACTTTCTTTTCTGAATTTATTTTTGGTGTTCTGTAGGCTTCTTGTATGTTTATGGTCATCTCTTTTTTTAGGTTAGAGAAGTTTCTTCAATGATTTTGTTGAAGATGCTTACTGGACCTTGGAATTTGGAATCTTCACTCTGTTATATGCCTAATATTCATAGGTTTGGACTTTTAATTGTGCCTTAATTTCCTGGTTGTTTTGAGTTATGAGCTTTTTGTACTTTGTATTATCTTTGACTATTGTGTCAATGTCTTCTATGATACCTTCTATGCCTGAGATTCTTTCTTCTATCTCTTGTATGCTTGTATCTGTTGCTCCTAATCTCTTTCCTAGGTTTTCTACAACCAAGGTTGTCTCCCTTTGTGATTTCTTTGTTGTTTCTATTTCCATTTTTAGATACTGGATGTTTTTGTTCAATTCCTTCACCTATTTGATTTTGTTTTCCTGTATTTCTTTAAGGGAATTGTTTATGTTCTCCTTAGGATACTCTATAATCTTCATGAAATGGTATTTTAGGTCAGAATCTTGCTTGAAAAGCAAGGATTTTAGGGTACCGAGAGCTTGCTGTAGTGGGAGAACTCATTTCTGATGTTGCCAAGTGGCATTAGTTTCTGTTGCTTATACACTGGTGCTTTCCTCTTGCCTTCTGGTTATCCCAGGTATTAACTGTCTCTGACTGGAGCCTTTGCATCCTGTGAACCTTGTTATGAAGTATACTGTAGGAGTCAAGCTGTGTCTTGGTGTGAGTGGGGGAGGGGCCTGAAGCACCTGACCTGCCCCCCCCCCAAGGTGCAGTTGTAGACTGGAAGGATCATGTGTATCCAGCAGGGTAAATAGGTTATACTAGGCCCCTGGGTATCCCATTTATGCATGGGATTGTGGAGGAGGGGGTGCTTTACTTGTGAACCTGGTTATAATGGATTGCCTAGGAGTCAAGCTGTCTCTGGATGTGGGAGGAGGTCTGGAGCACTGGCTGTTCCCAGAGCAGAGTTGAGTTCTAGAAGGAAGATGTGTCTCTGACAGGGCAAATATGTCCCACCTCAGTGTCAAAATGATGTTTCAATTCTTAATATCTATGTATCTAATGTAAGTATAAGCATATTTGTAAAAATAAAATTGATAAAGCTTATATCACACATTGATAGTGGGAGACATCAACACCCTACTGTCACCAAGGAACAGATCTTCTAGTCAAAAAAGAGAGCAATACAGTAGCTAACATACTATATAAACCAAATTAACCTAACACATATCTTCAGAACATTTCATCTAAACACAAGAGAATATACATTCTTTTCCATACCTCACAGAAATGTCTCTAAAATTAGCCACATATGTAGTCACAAAGCAAGTCTTTTGTTGTTGGTGGTGGTGGTGGTGGTGGTTGTTTTTTGTTTTTTTTTTTTTTCGTTTGTTTGTTTGTTTTGTTTTAAGACAGGGTTTGTCTGTCAGCCTTGGCTGTCCTGGAACTTACTTTGTAGACCAGGCTGGCCATAGAGCAAGTCTTAACAGATAGAAGAAAATAGAAATAACCTGGTGCATCTTATCATAAAGATATATTTCTTTGTTGTTGTTGTTTTGTTTTGTTTTTCGAGACAGGGTTTCTCTGTGTAGCCTTGGCTGTCCTGGAACTCACTTTGTAGACCAAGCTGTCCTTGAACTCAGAAAACTGCCTGCCTCTGCCTCTCAAGTGCTGGGATTAAAGTTGTGTGCCACCACACCCAACATAAAGATGCATTTCAATCAACAACAACAGAAACAACAATAAACACACAAACTCATGGAAAAAGAATAATGTTCTATTGAAGAAAAATTAGGCAAAGAAAGAACTAAATTATAGATTCTTTAGAATTCATTGAAAATAAATATAGAACATTCCTAAAGTAATGAAGACAATAAAGGTCATGTTAAGAAGAAACTTCATAGCACTAAGTGTCTACAAAAAACGTGAAGATCTGAGTTAGAAAGGGCAATTTGCAAATTCATCTCAAATAACAAAAAACCTAGGATAGAAAAATAAAACTATTCTCAGCAAAAAAAGAATCTCTGGTGGAATCACCATGCCTGAACTCAAGCTGTACTACAGAGCAATTGTGATAAAAACTGAATGGTACTGGTACAGCAACAGACAGGTAGATCAATAGAATAGAATGGAAGACCCAGAAATGAATCCAAACACCTATGGTGACTTGATCTTTGACAAGGGAGCTAAAATCATCCAGTGGAGAAAAGACAGCATTTTCAACAAATGGTGCTGGCACAACTAGTGGTTATCATGTAGAAGAATGTGAATTGATCCATACTTATCTCCTTGTACAAAGCTCAAGTCTAAGTAGATCAAAGACCTCCACAAAAACTAGAGACACTGAAATTTATAGAGGAGAAAGTAGGGAAAAGCCTCGAAGATATGGACAAAAGGGAAAAAAAAAAAACTCCTGAACAGAACAGCAATGGCTTGTGCTGTAAGATCAAAAATCTGTAAATGGGACCTCATAAAATTGCTAAGCTTCTGTAAGGCAAAAGGTATTGTCAATAAGACAAAAAGGCCACCAACAGATTTGGAAAGGATTTTTACCAATCCTAAATCTGATAAGGGACTATTATCCAATATATACAAAGAGCTCAAGAAGGTAGACTCCAGAAATACAAATAACCCCATTAAAAAAATGGGATACAGAGCTAAACAAAGAGTTCTCAACTGAGGAGTACTGAAGGGCTGAGAAGCACTTGAAATAATGTTCAATATCCTTAATAATCAGGGAAATGCAAATCAAAAAAAAAAAAAAACCCTGAGATTCCATCTCACTCCAGTCAGAATGGCTAAGATTAAAAAATTCAGGTAACAGCAGATGCTGGAGAGGATGTGGAGAAAGATGAACACTCCTCTATTGCTGGTGGAACTGCAAGCTTGTACAAACACTCTGGAAATCAGTCTGGCAGTTCCTCAGAAAATTGGATATAGTACTACCAAAAAATCCAGCAATACCTACCCTGGGCATATACCCAGAAGATGTTCCAACTGGAAATACAAACACATGCTCCACTATGTTCATAGCAGCCTTATTTATAATAGCCAGAAGCTAGAAAAAACCCTGATGTCCCTCATCAGAGGAATGGATACAGAAAATATGGTACATTTACACTATGGAATACTTATCAGCTATTTAAATAAATGAATTTATGAAATTCTTGGGCAAATGGATGTATCTGGATGATATCATCCTGAGTGAAGTAACACATTCACAAAAGAAGTCACTAGATTTGTACTCGTTGATAAGTGGATATTAGCCCAGAAACTTAGAATACCCACGAGACAATTTGCAAAACACAAGAAAATCAAGAAAAAAGATCAATGTGTGGGTATTTCATTCCTACTTAGAATAGGGAACAAAATACCCATGGAAGGAGTCACTGAGACAAAGTTTGGCGCTGAGATGAAAGGATTGACCATCCAGAGACTACCCCACTGGGGAATCCATTCCATAATAATCCACCAAACACAGACACTATTGCATATGCCAGCAAGATTTTGCTGAAAGGACCCTGATATAGCTGTCTCTTGTGAGGGTATGCCAGTGCCTGGCAAATACAGATGTGGATGCTCATAGTCATCTATAGGTTGGAACACAGGGCCCCTAACGGAGGAGCTAGAGAAAGTACCCAAGGAGCTGAAGGGGTCTGCAACCCTATAGGTGGAACAACAATATGAACTAATAAGCACCCCCAGAGTTCGTGTCTCTAGCTGCATATGTAGTAGAAGATGGCCTATTTGGCCAACATTGGAAAGAGAGGCTTCCTTGGTCTTGCAAACTTCATATGCCCCAGTACAGGGGAATGCCAGGGCCAAGAAATGGGAGTGGGTGGGTAGGAGTGCAGGGCACGTGGAGGGTATAGATGACTTTCGGGATAGCATTTGTAATGTAAATGAAGAAAATATCTAATAAAAATTGAAAAAAACCAAAGTCATTAAATGTAGGATGCCAAGGCCCCTCCCCTGGGCTACCCAAAGATGTACCTTAAAAGATGGAACCTGTTGGCTATGGAGCTTGTGGTAATCAGGTCCATATTTGGTGGTGATATGTTCCTGCTCTTCTGGTTGGCCGAGGCTGCGCGCCTGGTGAGGTGACATAGCCTGCCGCGAATTGGAGTGGATAAGAGTATAAAAGGGCTTGTATCCCGGGGCTCAGGGGAGATGAAGAGGGAGATGATGAAGATTGTTCAAGGTTCCTTAATATACTGCTGTCAGAAGAATTGGTGATTGTGTCTTTCTTGCTGTGGTAAAGAGAGGACGAAACAAATGGTGGCCTGTACAGGGAACCGACTCCCCCACCGAAGAGTTCAGAACTTTCAGCAGTCAGGGTTTGCTGGCAGGGTAAGTCCGAGGTAAGTAAGACTTACAACCCCAGGAGTTTGGGGAAGGATCCTGTGCAAGGACGAATTTTGAAGGATCCTGGAACATGGATGATTTAACAAGGTTCTTGGTAAAGAGACAAGTAAAGTTCCCAGATTGGGACAATTAAACGTGAAGAGAGCAGGAGAAGATTGCATTAAAAATGAAAGTAAGTGTGGTGTTGGTACAGCCATTAGTAATTTTGAATTTAATTAAATCTTGCCTGGCAGGCAGGAGTGGAGGGTTTGCTGCTAAGTTAGAAAAAGTTTTCCTGTGGCCAGGCTGGGTATTTTAAAAAAGATTGCTTTCCAATTGCCCAAGGCCAACTTCTGTAGCTCCCATGAGACATCTATAATTATGTCCACCATGTCATAAAGGCTCATGCAGCAGAAGCAGAAAAAGGCAAAAAAGAAGCCAGCAGAGGAGAAAAGACACTAAAGAACAAGAGAGTGAGGAGGGAAGTTTAAATGAATCATCTGAGAGTGGAGACCCTGACCCATGTTTGGGCCAGCTGCCCTCATTACCACTTAAATCAAAGCAGCTGGCTCAACTCCCTTGTTAACAATCAACTCTCTTGTAAACTCTCAGCTAAAAACTGGATTCCTACTGTAGATATTCTGGAGCAATTAGTCTTTGTGTCAGGTGTAACTGGTTTTTCAAAAATACTGCCTTCCATATATCAAATCATAATGCTAAGTATAACCTCTGTACAGTTTCAGAATTTTTCTTGTGTAGCTAATTTGTCAGGCGAAACAGGAACATCAGTGTGGAGATCGATCACCATTGCTCAGCAGTCATTGAAGATGATCCAGAAGACCTTCAGCTTCCTCAAGGATTGGGGAGGGATGGTCTTCTGGGGAAGTTTTGCTGTGTGTTGTGTGCGTGGTGTATGTGTTGGTTGCAGCGTGCACAGGCCCACACTTCTGCATGGTGGTGAAGGCCTTTGCAGCTGTGGAGGCGGGACATTCACCTCAGATTTGGCTTGCTGCCATAAAGAAAAACTCTTGCCATTTTTCCATCTTGCCATGAGATGCCAGGCTAAGCACTGCACAGGGGACAGCTAGTGACCTGTTTGGCGTCCCCTGGAAGGCATGTCTAATTGCTTGAGTGTTAAGTGTCCCTCCCCCAGAAAAATGACATGGGAGCTGGCCAAGGCCTCCCTGGGTGGTGAGCCCAGAGGAAGGCTTTGTGTAAGGCCCCTATGTTTGCATATGGGGAATTAGACCGCTACCTTCTCCCATGTAGCTTGCTTGCAGCAAAAGAATAAAGGGGGATATGTAGGAGGCCACGGCCCCTCTGCTGGGCTACCCGAAGCCTCACCTTAAAAGATGGAACCTGTTGACTATGGAGCTTGTGGCAAACAGGTCCATATTTGGTGGTGATATGTTCCTGCTCTTCTGGTTGGCTGAGGGCGCGTGCCTAGTGAGGTGACATAGCCTGCCGCGATTGGAGTGGATAAGAGTATAAAAGGGCTTGTATCCCGGGGCTCAGGGGAGATGAAGAGGGANATGATGAAGATTGTTCAAGGTTCCTGAATAAACTGCTGTTAGAAGAACTGGTGGTTGCATCTTCCTTGCTGTAGTCAAGAGAGAATGCAACAATTAAATACCCTAAATAAACAAAAAAGAAAATAGAAAAGGTGAAGAAATCTCATATAACATCATAAATGGACACCTGAAAACTCTAAAGCCAATAGAAGTGAGCACATCCTAGAGAATTAGATTGCAAGCAATACTAAAATTGAGAACTAAAATTCGATAAAATAGAAACAAAGAGAATACAAGCAATCAATGAAAAAAGAGTTGTTTCTTTGAAAAAATAGACAAGAAAGACAAATGTTTATCTAAACTAACTAAAAGGCACAAAGTGAATATTCAAATTAACACAAGTGATAAAATATAGAATATAACACTAGACACCAAGAAAATCCAAAGTATTATTAGCACATAGAAACTATTTTCTCAATAGATACCACTTACAAAAGTTACATCAAGATCAGATAAATGTTTAAACAGACATGTAACTCCCAAAGATATAGTACAGTCATTAAAATATTTCAACTGATAAAAAAGGGGACTGGCAGCTTTAGCACTGATGTCTAACAGACTTTCAAAGAAGAGCTAATTCTTTAAATTATTCCACAAAATAAAAGCAGAAGGAACATTGCCAAATTTATTTTATGAGGCCACAGTACCACTGATACTGAACCATACACACACAAATCAACAAGGAGAGTTACAAGCTAATGTTCCTTAATAACAAAGATTAAAAAAATACTCAAAAACCCAAACTGAGTCTAAGAACACATTAAAAGACCATCCATTATGACAAAGTAAGTTTCATCCCAGACTTGCAGGCATGGTTCAACATATTAAAATCAGTTAATATGGTCAACCATGTAAGCAAACTGAAGGAAAATAAAACAAAACAAACCACATGGCTATCTCATTAGACACACACACACACACAAAAAAAAAACACCATGACAAAATCCAACACCCCTTCATTATGAAAGTCTTGGAGAAATCAGGGATAATAGGAATACATAAACATAATAAAGACAATTTACTATAAGCCTATAGCCAAAATTAAATTAAATACAAAGAAATTCAAATAATTCCATTAAAATCAGAACCAAGACAGGCTTTCCACACTCTCCATACCTATTAAATATAATACTTGAAGTTCAACCTAGAGCAATGAGACTACTTAAGGAGACCAAGTAGCTATAAATTGGAAAAATTCAATGTATACTTATTTGTAGATGATATGAGAATCTACACATACGTGACCAAAAATCCTGCAGAGACTTGTGCCAAGCTAGGGGATGCCCATAAGGATCCCAAACTCTTAGAGAAAAGGGGAAGGGGTTTGGGGACAGGATTCTGTGACTGGAGACAGGGAGGGTGCTTCTATTGTGATGTTAATAAATAAATTAAATTTTTAAAAGAACATCTCAAAATCATATGAGATAAAGTTTGTATCTCAAAAATATTTCAGTTTTATCTGACAATGCAGATGGCCTGAGATAATTGGGAACTGGAGTTATAGGTGTTAGTGAGCCACAGTCTGTAAGTGTTAAGAAAAGAAATCCAATGAGTGGACTTGCCTTTTGGGTAGTTCTTTTGTTTTATTTTGTTTGGTTCAGTTTGGTTTGCCACATACACAGTGTCTGACAAGCCAATCAGGGACATCTGCATTTTGTGTTTCAGAAGCTCAAGGCTGGCACATTGTCATTCTTCCTGCTGCATGAAGATCTAGATGTATTACTCTCAGGTACTTCTTCAGTTCCATATATGCCTGAATACCACCATGTTTTCCCTCATGTATACAGTAGACTGAACCTCTGAATCTGGAAGCCACTCCCAATTAAATGTTTTCCTATATATGAATGGCTGTGATCATAGTGTCTCATCACAGCAATAGAAACTCTACATGGAAGCTGGTACCAGGGACAGACTATGATGGCCATGACCATTTCTCTTGGCAGAGTGTAGACTTTGGAATTGTGGATCAGGAACACAGTTGAATGGTTTACATGGGGCTTAATGGGGCATACTAGTTAGGAACATGAAAGAAATAGATGTTTAGATCAATGTAGGTTATGACTGCCTGGCTCATGAAATTTTCCAGGAGTAAAAATTAATAAGTGGTTTAGACAATGTTCCTATAGTTTGGTGAAGAATGTGGTTGCTTTTGCCTTTATTGAAAATATAAGCCTAAACTAAATTGAAGAGTTCTATATCAATACCATTGGTAGAGAAGATTTCATGATAGCCTAATATTGACTATGTTGCATAGCTATTAATCGCAAAACTTATAAAAATCTACTCTGAAAATGAGGAGACTGAGTAAGGAAAAATACAAAATGTACAAGTTTAAGAAACATAGCAAACCAGGAAAAAGTTTAAAGAAAAACAGGATCCTAAACAGAAAAAGTGTGATGACATCAGGGCAAGAGCCCACTCATCTAAGCATTCAACTTGTGAAAAGGAAGTAAAGAACAGCTTTGGGTTGGGCATGGTGGCAGATGCCTTTAAAACTATTACTTCAATTTGAGGCTATCCTTATCTACAGAGAATATTTCAAGACAGCCAAGATTAGGCAGTACAAGAAACCATCAAAAAGAAAAGTCTACTGAAAATGTATTGGAATAAGGGGGCATGTTTCAGCCCCAGAAAGCAACAAAACTTGACAGCTTTGGCCACATGGTTCTGACTTTGGTAGGATAGTCATATCCTACCAAAATTAAGGACAGCTGTTGAAGCCAGGAATATGTAGGATCTTCCAGCATTGAAGCTTAGAGAGGCAATTGTGTAAAGCTGTGGAAGTGATGTCCATATTGCCTTGGAAACCCCACGTTGTTTTCTATTCCAGAGACATGAGATACCTGGCAAAGAGAGCTACTAACAGCACATGGAACTAGCACAAGAGAAAGAAGTATATTTGAGTCCAAAAAAACTGAAAGGAGCTGGAGATCTATCTGATGAGTGCTTTGACATCAGACATGGAGACACTGAGTTTGGAGCTTGTCCAGCTGAGTTTTGGTTTTGCTTTGTTCACTATTTCCTCACAAAGCTCCCTTTCCTCCCTTTTGGAATGGTAATACATATATGGTGCCATTGTATGTTGGAAATATGTGATCTGCTTTTTTATTTGATTTTACAGAGTGATATATTAATAAGATTGTTTTGAGTCTCAGAAGAGACTTTGAACTTTCAACTTTTAAACAGTAGTAAGACTGCTACTGACTATGGGGACTATAGGCATTTTGCATTATGATATGGTGACAAGCCTTTGGGTTCAGAAAGTGGAATGTGGTGACTTGAGTCAAAATGGCCCACAAATAAACAGGAAGTGGCATTATTGGAGGTGTGACCTTGTTGATGTAGGTTTGTCCTTCTTGGAAGATATGTGTTAAAGAAGGGTGGGCTTTGGAGTTTCAAAAGCATATCAAACCTGGATCTGTGTCACTCTTTCTTTCTGATGCTTGTGAATCTCTCACAAGCACTTCTCTAGCACCATGACTGCCTGTGTGCTGCCATGCTTCCTACCAATACAATGATGGACTAAACCTCTGGATATGTATGCCAACCCCAATAAAATGTTTTCCTTGGAAGATTTGTTTGTTTAGAGTTTCTAGCAGGGGTACACAGCTAGTTGTATACCTTTGGCTAAAGACTGGTCCCCATCTTTGGGAAATGTTGTCCCCTTCCACTAAATGTACAGCTTGAAGAGGAATGCCAAGTGGTGCCAGAGGAAGAGGACATCCACCTAGCCAGCCAGATCATCTGATTCAAATTTGGTAATTAATGGGATGATAAATGGCAACTTGGTGTTTGACCATATTCAAGTGAATATATAGGAAACACAAATTGGACTTGTGAGGTTTTGTTGTTGATTATGTTATTTTTTGTTTGTATTTTCTTCCTTTTGAGGGGGCAGGGTGGCAGCTCACAAGCATGTGAGTGGAACTTGAAGGAGAGTTACATGAGTATAATTGGGGTACATAATGTGAAACTGCCAAATAACCAATAAAAAAAATACTAGATTTAAAAGAGTAGTTGTGGTCATTGTTGACTCTTCACAGCATAGGAACCCTAATTAAGATATGTTTCTGTTTCCAATTCACTACAAGGTTATTTTTTCCTGATTCTTTCTAGCAACCATTAGACTTTAGAGGTATTTTTATAAGTAGTGTTATTACATACAGAAATATAAGTAGGCAGATTTTACTGTATATGGCTAAATCCAGGAGATAGGTTTAATCTAGGAGATATCCATGATCAGTAAGGAAGGTTTTGTCATTTCCCCGAGCCTCACCCAGGGAAGTCTTTGTAATTTCCTCATAAGACTGAGGTTTGTGGGAGAGTTTACAGGATCAAGACATTGAACAAATATTTTTAATGTCCTGTTGTTTTGTATCCTTGCAGTTTTGTTTCTGGAATTTTTCAATGGTTAGAGGTTTATAAATGAAGTTTTGTTCATCTATGTGGTTTTTAAAATTGTTGCTATTATGTTCATTCAGACACAGATGTAACTTAATATTCCATTTCATTCCATGGCATATATTTTTTGTAACAAGTGAAATGTCCATCATAAGTTATGTATTAGCTAACCTACCAGGCAGCAATCTGTGGGAATCAGGGTCTCAGACAGATGGGCATAGAGTAGGCGAGAATGGGGTGAATGACAGGACACAAGGGAGTGTGCTGGATCTGAATGTATTGTCCAAACAAACAGCAGACTTTTTTATACAGAAGAAAAACAAAACAAAACAAAACAAAACAACAACAACAAAAAAAAACAGGTGAACACATCTGCCAAGTTACAGTGACACAAAACAAAAGGAATGCATACATCAAAAGATGGCGGGGACCATGTCCTGTTTACCACTTAAAATGGGGCCAGGTGAATGTTCTGATACAATGCTAGTCTATTGTTAAACCCACCACCAGGGATTCTTTAGTACCTGATTATGCTATTCCTCTGGGCCTAGTGAAAAAGCCTGTACCAGGGGAATTCCCTTTCATTAACTCTTTTATTCGACAACCCACCTATTTGCTACTCCATTGTGTATTCCTGTGTTTGGGTGTGACTTGATTATTGTCCTCAGTAATTACTATGCAGACTAGCCCTGAGCTTTTCTAGCTCTGTTCTTTGTAATGCCTGGTTATTTTCACTGTCTCTACTAGAAGTGAATTTGAATGTTACTGAACAGGTAACATTCTTGCTGAATTCCAAGCTCAACGAGTTCTGTTGTTGAAGTGGGAGCTCCCCCCTCCGAGATCATTTGATTCTTTTGCCTGCTTGTGGAGGACATGGTTTCTGTTTTGTGTGTTTTTGTCTTGTGTGTCTTTGTCTACAGTTTTATCATGGGACAGAAGGTAACAAAACCCCCCCCCCTTAATTTAACTCTTAATCATTGGACTGAAGTTAGGACTAGAGCCTATAACCTTTTTCCACAGCCTCATGCACCACCGCTGGGGAACCCCGAACCCCTCAGGGAGGCCAGAGGTAAACCTGCTGTGGATACATGAAGCCAGAGAGTGTAGAGTCAGGATGGACTCTGGTGGACCCACCCAAACTCCAACCCCTACAGTACTCGCTATTTTTCTCTGCTGATCTTTATAACTGGAAAACTAATCCCCTTCCTTTTTTCAAAAAATCCTACTAGCCTGACAGGATTGGTAGAGTCTCTGATGTACTCCCATCATTCACATGGGATGGTTGTCAGCAGCTGCTACAGAAGCTCTTCACAACCAAGGAGCGAGAGAGAATTCTGTTAGAGGCTAGAAAAAATATCCTGGGAGCCTACTGGCAGCCTACACAGCTACAAAAGGAGGTCAACATGGGGTTCCCTTTTACTCGCTCGGGTTGGGACTACAACATGGCTGAAGGTAGAGAGAGCTTGAAAATCTATTGCCAGGCTCTGGTCTCCAAGGTGCCTCAAGACGTCCCACTAATTTGGCTAAGGTAAGAGAGGTAATGCCAGGGTTGACCTAACCTCCCTCAGTGTTCCTAGAAAGGCTTATGGAAGCCTTCAGGTGGTTCATTCCCTTTGATCCTACCTCAGAAGCCCAGAAGGATTCAGTGGCCCTGGTCTCCATAAGGCAGTCGGCCCTGGATATCAGAAAGAAACTTCAGAGATTTGGAAGGGTTACAGGAGGCTGAGTTATGTGATCTAGTGAAAGGGGCAGAGTAAACGTTTCATAAGCAGGAGACTGTGGAAGAGAGAGAGAGAGAAGCGAGAGGTGGGAGGCAGAAGAAAGAGAAAACAGGAGGGATAGTAGACAAGAAAGAAATTTGACTAGAATGTTGGCTGCAGTGGTAGGAGAGAAAGAAAAGACAGGACCTAGAAAGATAGAGAACCTAGGCAACAGAAGACCAATGTGCTTAACAGAATTAGGTGAGTTGGGGTACCAAGCCTCAGCTAAAAAGGCTCAGCTATGTCAGACTGATGTTTCTCATTTGGGATACACCCTCTGAAATGGGAAGCAGTGGCTAAAGGAAGCCAGTAAAAAGACTGTAACTCAGTTCCCCACCCCAACTACACCAAGTCAAATAAGAGAATTCTTGGACACAGCTGGCTTCTGCAGACTCTGGATACCTGTGCTTGCAACTTTAGATGCCCTGTTGTACCCCTTAACTAAGGAAGGGAGAGTATTTGTGTGGACCCCAGATCACAAGAAAGCCTTTGAAATAATTAAAAAGGCTCTACTGACAGTCCCAGCATTGGCCTTGCCTGACCTAACCAAGCCTTTCCCTCTTTATGTGGGTCAGAGAGCAGGGGTCACCAGAGGAGTCCTTACCCAGACTTTGGGAAATTGGAAAAGGCCAGTGGCTTACCTATCCAAAAAGTTAGACCCTGTTGCCAGGGTTGGCCTTCTTGCTTGAAAGCTATTGCTGCCATAGCTTTGCTTGTGAAGGATTCTGATAAGCTCACATTGGGACAGCAAATAACTGTAGTGGCACCCCATGCTCTTGAAAGCATTATCTGACAGCCCCCTGACCAATTGGTGACCAAGGCTTGTATGATAAATTATCGCAGACTTTTGTTGGCTGAACAAGTTACCTTCGTTCCCCCTGCTGTTCTCAATCCTGCTACCCTACTGCCTGAGACTGATGACTCTTCACCTACTCATCACTGCACTGACATTCTGGCAGAAGAAACTGGTACTTGAAATGATCCGAAGGATCAGCATTGACCTGGGAGTCCAAGCTGATACACAGATGGTAGTAGCTTCATGGTTGAAGGTAAGCAGAAGGCAGGGGCAGCAGTGGTGGACAGAAAGCAAGTGATCTGGGCCAACAGCCTCGCTGAAGGGACTTGTGGCTTTGATACAAGCTCTATGAATGGCAGAGGGGAAGTCTATCAACATTTACACTGACAGCATGTATGCTTTTGTGACTGCACATGTGCATGGGGCTATCTATAAACAGAGGGGGCTACTCACTTCAGCAGCAAATGAAGGCAAAAACAAAGAAGAAATTCTACATTTGCTAGAAGCCTTACATCTGCCAAAAAGACTATCCATTATACATTATCTTGGACACCAGGAGACCAAAGATTTCATCTAACAAAGAAACCACATGGCTGACCAGGTCGCCAAGCAGGCAGCCCAGAATGTTAACATTTTACCTGTAGTAAAAAAGTCCCAAACCCCAGAACAGGCAGTACACCCTGGAAGACAGGCAAGAAATAAAAAGATAGACCAGTTCTCTAGGATCCCAGAGGGGACTTGCTAAACCTGAGAAGAGAAGGAGATCATACCCCACAAAGAAGAACTAGAATATGTCCAACATATGCATCGTGCAAATGACCTAGGAGCTAAGCATCTGCAGAGACTAGTTAAAACATCCCCTTATCATCTTCTGAGATATGGTCAAACAAACATTGTGTTTCTTGCCAGCTGGTTAGTGCTAATCTTTCTGGAATGCCTCCTGAGAGAAGACTGAGGGGAAGCCACCCTGGCACTGGGGAGTGCACTTCACTGAGGTGAAGCCAGCAAAGTATGGTAACAAGTATTTATTAGATTTTATAGATACTTTTTCAGGATGGACAGAGGCCTACCCTACCAAAAAGGAGACCACAACTGTGGTGGCAAAGAAAATACTAGAGAAAAATTTCCCAAGATTTTGAGTGCCTAATGTAATAAATAGGGTCAGACAATGGCCCTGCTTTTGTTGCCCAGGTAAGTCAGGAACTAGGCAAGATATTGGGGACTGATTAGAAGTTACATTGTGCATACAGGCCCCAAAGCGCAGGACAGGTAGAGAGGATGAATAGAACCATTAAAGAGACACTTACCAAATTGACCACGAAGACTGGTGCTTATGATTGGATAGCTCTCTTACCCTTTGTGCTCTTTAGGGTTAGAAACACCCCTGGACAGTTTATTCTGACCCCCTATGAATTACTTTAAGGGGGACCCACTCCACAGGTAAAAATAACCTCTGTACATAGTGCTGACATGCTGCTTTACCAGCCTTTGTTCTCTAGGCTCAAGGTGCTTGAGTGGGTGAGACAGCAAGCATGGAAGCAGCTCCAGGAGGCCTACTCAAGAGAAAGAGATTTGCAAGTCCCACATCTCTTCCAAGTCAGAGATTCTGTCTACATTAGATTCCACTGCACAGAAAACCTTGTACTCTTGACCACCCTACTTCCTAACCTTATGGGACCCCTTTTGATTTTGCTTCTGCTTTTAATTATAGGTCCATGTGTGTTAAATAGGCTAGTCACCTTTATTAGAATAAGAATTAGTTCAATGCAGCTTTTAGATTTAAGACAACAGTACCATGCCCGAAAGGATCAAATGCTTCAGGGAGAAAATAGTGTCTACTTCTAGGATTAGAACTACTAACTAGTAGAAGTGGGGAATGAAAAAGTGTAACATAAAAACAAAAAGACTAGGCCTTTAGGCCCAGGCTTGAGAATGTAACCTTTGTGACTCAATGCTCCAAGGCATGCTAATCATAAAACAGATAGAAACATTCCTCCACCCACCTGATTCCTGAGTTCAGGGAGTGTTTGTTCAAAAAAGGTCACACTAACTGTTCCTAGAACCCAGTATGCAAATGTGCTATTGTTAGAGGCTCATAGAAACTGTCTTGAGAAATAACCACACAGTTACCAGGTATTTTTCCTTGTGACTTCCACTTACTTGTTACTCTTAACTGGTATTTTTTTTTTTCCAATGACGTCCTCCCCACACCCTTGAGTTGTGGTTTTTCCTTTAAATACCCCTTTCACCAGCTACTTGGGGCTCCACAGTCCTCTATAGGTCCCAGAGTGTGCCTGGAATAAAAAGTCCTCTTGCGATTTGCATCAAGTCCATCTCTTTTGAGTGATTTGGAGTGACACAAATCCTGAGTCAGAACGTGGAGGAGTCCTCACTTTGTGGGTCTTTCAGTGGCAAAATATCAGGCAGTACATATGGATGTACATTTTCCCTACCTGGAAATCTATTTGTTTAGTGATTAAGTGGAGTGTAGACAATTAACTAACTGAATGATTAGTGGCTCATAAGGACTATGACTGAAAAATTGGTAAGACATTTTGAAATGAATTATTTGGTAGAACTCTGTGAATTGGAAAATGATGTGAAGATATGTTTCCCTATGTAAATACTCATCAATGATTGATATAGGGAGAGGAGTTCATGAACCAAGTAGATAGGATGATCCATTGTGTGAAGAGTTAGGGTGTTTCCCTGGATACCCCTGTCATTGCATGGTGACAGAGATGGAAGTTATGCATGAGTTCAGCAACACGTGCTTCCAGTCAACAAAGGTGACTTTGCTACAGTTTCTGCTGAGTAATGACCTGTCTTCCTCAAAAATCACCTCTGAACTCCTGAAATGGCACTGTTCTCTAGGGTGTACAGCCAAAATCCTGGTGTCAAATTAATTACAGTGGAACGTGTCCTTCTTTAAAAGGGCAAATTTTACTTGTACTAGAATATGTGCTGGTTTTGGAATAGAATTTCTTGCAAGTGATACTTCTGCCAAAAGTCGTCAACTATCATGATGTTTCACATAGCACTGCTCTTGACTATGGAATTGACTTCAGAGCCAGAGAAGAGGCCCAAAGCAATTAAATCCACTGTTCTCCCATTGTTAACTACTAACCTTGAGGCAGCTGCCTTGACAGAATAACGCAATGATGGAAGAGTGGAATGACTGTTTGAAGACACAGTTAAAGCACAAATTTGGTGCCAATAAGCTGGAGAGCTGGGCTAAGTTTCTACAGAAGGTAGTACATGCTAGGAATTAATGTTCATTATGTGGTATAGCTTCTTCTTTGGCCATGGTTTATGTGTCCAGGAATCAGTGGGTGAAAATGGGAATGGTTCCAGTCACTATTTTTCCAACTGGCCCACGAGGAATCATTTTGATTTATGTTCCTGAAATCCTAAGTTCTACTAGCTTAATAGTTCTATTTCCAGATGGAGGAGCTCTCCTGTCAGGAGGCACAACATACATTCTATTGAAATAGATACTCAAGACTTCCTGCTAGCCACTTTAGGCTTCATATTAGATTGGGTCAGGAATACAGAATATCCTTTACAGTGTATCTCTTGGTGTCACTTTGTCCAATATTTAAAGTCAAGTGGAAATTAAAACAACCCAATTAAGATAGTATGACAACGAGCTTGTTAAGGAATGAAGATATGGATCACTCCTCCAGAAAAACAAACAAACAAAAACAAAATCCAATACCTGCTAAAGTTCTTACTGAGGGTAGAGAAAATGAAGAATAGCTACAGAGTAGTTAGGTATACATACCAATTAAGGTTTTGTGACCAGCTTCACATATAAGTGCTGTATGTGAAGTTAATGTGCAATTTTTGTAGAGAATATGGTGGTGCATATATACCTGTATATTAGGCAGATTTATGTGTATTTTTACCTCCATTTCATTACCGTGGAATATACATCAGATTGGAATATTATCAATTGTGAAATATATGCTTATAGTAAAGTAAAATGAGGCTAAAAACCAATTATTAGTCACTGATTTTTGATCTACATGGTAATTTTCTTAAAGCACTACTTATATTATCTATTTGCCAGCATGACTTCACTTGCTACCTGGAACAGAATGACCTGGAAAAATAGATGAAAGAATGAGTTGACTTTAACCAACTGCTGATGGAACCATATGCTTCTGTAAATTTTCACTTGTTGGGTCACTTCATTTTAAAAATTCTAAATATAAAATGAGGGAACCAAGTAGATATATTACTGAGGACTTCCCAGAACTACTCCACCTGTCCCATATCCTCCTCTTCACTCTCATTGGTATTAGTGTGTTTATCTCAGAAAGATTCCCACAACAATTTTTGTGTGATGGATACTTATATAATATTTGACAGAATTATGACAAGGCTTTTGTTTTCATTTGGAAATTAAGCCAATTTAATAATATGTGTTCATGTGCCAAGTTAACTAAGAAAAAAAAAAAACTTATGATGACTAATATGGTTGGCAATTTGAATACATCTAATGTCCAAAACCACAAACAAACAAACAAACAAACAAACAATAAACCATCAGCTGAGTCTTCCTATAATAAATTTTCCTTATAGGATCATTGATATGGAAAAATACACCCTGACTCTTGGCCGTACATTCTGATGGAAATCCATCAAAAATGACGCAGAAAAAGGAACATTTTCCTTATTCTCTGCTTGCCTTCATTCTTGCTAAAAAGTTAATTATTATGGTCACTGAGGCACTTCACTCACTTGACTACTTCTTCAGGATTACAATGTAGACTGAATATCAACTGACATATCCAGCCTCATATACTTAACAACTTCTAGAATCTTCTTTTCTTTGAGAAACAGTCATTATTGAACTAGTTGGATCACAGCCTGAAGCCACTCTAAAAATTGCCCCATTAATGTATACTCATTCAGCGAATTATTTTTGCTACCTTTAAAGAACCTAGCTAATACAGCTTTGTTTAAAATAATTGCTGCAAAATAATTTGAAATGCAACATAAAATAGAGCATTATTTAGCAATGACATAAATGCAATTTGAGTTATCCATGTATATTATATGGCTACAGTCTAAATTTCTTCTAGTAAGCAATGACTGATTTTTAAAAATCAATATTCAAGTGAAACAAAAATATCAGATATATTAATCATAACCATATAGAGAGATATAGAGATATAGATATATAGACATAGTTTAACAGATCTTTGATTTATGAGAAGCACAATGGGTAAGCTTCGTGTTTTACCAGACTATTTGCCTATAATCCTTAAAGAGACAAGGATGATAGTGCAACTACTGCTCTAATGTGATATCTAATTGTCTAAACTCAAAGTAACTTTTCTTGATGATGTCGACTACCTAAGGAGAACTATTCTACTTCTTGTGGACTTAAGGAAAATGAGTCAATGCATGCTGAAACTGAAAATTCGCATTGACTGGTTGTTTATTTTCATAAATGTTTATACGAACGATCATTCTGGTAGGCAGAGGAAAATGAATGTAACAGGATTTTTGCCTTTGTATAAGACATTTTACTAGAAATAGCATAGGAAGAAAACAAAATAAAACAAAATCTAGAGCTAGAAATTCTTGAGGTGTTAGAGATTGTTTATTGTATTTTAGAAAGGTAATTTCAGATGTAAAGATGCCTAAGAAGCTAGAGAAAAAACAGTCCCCTTGCTATGATCCAGTCATCACCTCTTAGGAAAAAAATCTTTCTATATTCCCTTCATAGTAATTTATCTTAGATTAAATATCTGTGGGAGAATTATACAAGCTTAATGGCACAGAGGGTATGTAGCTGTCATGCAGGTATAAGGGAAGATACAGCTAAGTTTATGGTGTGCACCAGCTTTCAGCTAGATAAGCTTAGAATTCTGGCATGCATGTCTTATAATACTGACCAGTTAGTGGATTAAAGAATAAGGTGTAATGCAAATAAGATAAGAAGCAACATTCAAAAAGAGCACAATTAGATTATGGTTTAATGAAGTTAACCATCTATTACTTAGATAAAAATAAAGGTGTAGCTACCTTTTAAAAGTTGCTGAGGTTCATAATAAAACTGAAAAGCACTGATACACCATAAAAGTTAACAAGCCTGTGTTGTGTATGTAATGCATAAATGAAGTATGTATTGAAAATAATGGATTTGTGTGCCATGAAAGCAGTTATAAGAACAATTCTACAGTAAAACAAAAAACAAGTGGTTACATATAGCATACATTTAAGTGGAAACATGTGATATACCACTGTGACAAATTTTGGGAGCAAAAAGTATACATGTAAATGTGTCAAAATGTGCATACACATTTAGCTACATTAGCTACATGTTTAGTCCATTAGCTACATTAATCAAGAAATATTTTTTCACAGTACTTTCACATACCAGGTTGGAACAATTTTTATTAACTTTTAAATCATGTTTTTCATTATGGTCTCCAAGGATGAGTCTTAGAAGGTGTTTGTTGTTTCAATTTGGGGAAATCTTCACAATCATCATTTGAGGAGGCTGGGTTGGATTTTGCACTATGAGGGCCATCACTTTTCCCAGAATACTTAGATGATTCCATAGTTATATTGTAAAGGCAAGTGTTCTTAAGATTCTCCAGTTGAGAGTCATAGTTTATGAGAGCTGAAAGGTAATACTTCTCAAGATCAAGAATATGGTCAATTGCTTCCTGAACATTGTCAGCAAGTCCAATCACACTAACGTTAGTATTCCAGGATCCTTTTGGAGGTAACCGGATATCTACTTGGAATTGTTCATTCATTTTATTGATTAATTTTCCACCAAATCCAAAAATATTGTCACGAACCTGGTGGTTTATTGGTATTTCCTTAGAAACTGTTTTTTCTATCTTACGTAACATTCTCATTATTGCATCTTTAGCAGCTAGGGTATTCTTTTTATAGCCTGTAATTGTTATTTGGTCTTGTATCTCACGGTTTGCTTTCTTTGGAAAATGAATATTAACATCATGCTCTCTGCAAATCTGAGCAATAAACAAGCCCTTATGACCAGTGATTGTGGAATGGTATTTTGCATCTAGAGTAAACATTAGCTTAAAGTTTCTTAGTGCTCGATCTTCTATTTCTGTTTGTAAAGCATTAATTTGCTTCTCTAATTTATCCTTGGCTTGCTTCACCTTTGCAGCAAGACCCATTATGGAAATGGTATCAGAATTCCCTCCAGTTTGTGACACCTGAGTATGAACATCAAATTCACTCATTATCTTCTTTATCCCACTTCCTTTGTGACCAATGATGTAAGGATGTAGGTGAGAGGGAATCTGGACTTCAGCAGTGAAAGGAATTAGATACTCAAGAGCTTCCATGGCTGCTTTGCAATTTTCCATTTGACCTGAGATGAGTATGGTTTTATTTTTCCTTTCGTTATTAAAAACAAGTTCTTTAGTGCACTTTCCCCACTTTTCTTTCTCAGTTTCCTGAACCACTGGATGTACATACATAGTTGGCTTTTCTTTGTCTGGAAATGTGAGTTGAACTTTGAAATCTCTAGCAATTTGCTGAACTTTGGAACACAGTGGTCCCATGAAAAATGTATAAAATTTTTGAGGAATAACATACTGTGTTGTGACATGGGAACCCAAGGGCTCAAAAATCTGTTGGATGTGTTTCTTTGCTGCTTCAACACAAGCCTTTTCTCCTTTCATTGTAACTCTAATGCTCTGTTTTCCTTCATATGTGAAGTTAATAATCATACCAGCATAGACTTCAGTCATTTCTCGTATAAGTTGGTCCCTTCGCATGACAAAATAATGGTGAAACTTGCGGTTTATCAGTATGCTGTCCTCCACCTCATACTCTAAGTCTTTCATCAAAAGGTCTAGTACTTTTTGTACTTCTTTAACAGCTTCCTCTTTCCCTATGATTTTTATCAAATCCTGATTCTTATTTTTAAGAGTAGGGAAAACAGCACGTGCCCCCAGTTTTACACATGTTTCGGGAAGATTGCCACCATTCTTATTCTTGAGAAACTGATGATATTTTGACTTGACAGTGACAGCTACAGAATAATTCTTGGCTTTCTCTTCTTCCAGTAATTGCTGAAACTTTTTCTTTACCTTTTCAATATTGTCTGAAGGGCCCCTAATAACAACTTTTTGAAGACTTGATTTTCTTTTTGAAAAGTAAATATTGAATCTTCCACATTCTTCCATGATTGTTTCAATCAAATTCTTCCTTGGACTGATAAGGGATTTATATAAACTATAAGGAATATAAAATTCCACTTCTGAAATTTGGACTCTACATTTTTGCATTTTAAGAAACCAACTTCGAGCTAATTCACAATTTTCTGGCTTTCTAGTAACCGTATCATTCTCCAAATTCAAATTTGATAGATTACTAGCATTCATGCTTGAATTTAAGGGCAAAGCATGATTCTCCATCTGCAAAGACCTGTTTGGGTGCCCAATGCAAGTTTTGTTCGATGCCATTGTTGAATTTTAAGTAATTATAATACAGATGTATTGCTGAGAAAATTTTAGTAGCCAGTAGTGAAACCTCCTGTAGTTGCCTTTTTGCACATTATTCTAAGGGAAAAATAAACATTTTAAATATATAAAATTGTTCCCAAAGTAACATATAGACTTTAGATAATAAATTCTATATTTATACTTTACCAATTTGGCAAAAAATATATTTTTTTTACCTATTGATCTACTCTTAAGTGAGCAAAAATTGCTCTCAAAATGTGAGGAATGTGAGGAAACAGATCCCCTTTTATCTAAAAGTAAATCATTTTAAAATATTCTTTGATAGCCATAAAGTGGCTTTTATTTTTTAAAACCCTGCATTTTCATTTATTCTGCAGTGTCAGATATTGATTGGGAGTCACATCTAAAAATCATTCAGTTTCCTAGTTTTAACTTGCAAATAGGAAACAGAGCATGTAGTTTCAAACCCACATTCATAGGATCTGGCTTTCTCCAATTAGACATTGAGTTGGGGAAGTCAGAAAGCAGTAGTAATCAGTATCAATGAAAGGGTTGTTTTAATAATAATTTCAATGAGTAAGTTAATTACTTTCTTCTAGGTAATTTCTAGAGCTAATTCATTACAGGTTTATAATGTTTCCATAATCTCACACATGTGACCATCATTTAGAGGTAACCTCCCTTTCTTCCATGACATCTAAGTAACATAATTTGAGTTTTTCTCTCTATGGTTGTCTTACCTTAAAATTCATAAAACAGTATCATTTATCATATAGTCAGTTGAATTTTAAGTCTTTACCTTCTTACCATTTTGAGCTTTATTTACACTAACATATAAAATGTACTATTTTCTCTTATTGAATAAGATCTTGTTTTTCTTAAATATTTACTTCAATTATTTTTCTGACTCAATTACCCTTCCTAATGCTACCAAGAGTATAATTCCACACAAAAGTATAACTTTTCATCTTAGAGCACTATTTCCTCTAATTGTTCATTATGTAATATAATTTAGAATCACAATTTTTAAGATTCATAACTCTGAATATATGATACTAATTACTTTCTTAAGTATAACCCACAAGCCCTGAACTGCTAAGTTTATATATTAGATACTTTCACTGGAATATTACAAGATCATATAGGAAATATAAAATCAGTAAGACATGTCACAGTCAGAAGCTAGATGAGAAAATGTTATTGCCAATTAAAGAAAAATAATCCAGATTTTCTAACATTAAGAAAAGTCTGAATGAATATATAAACACTTACCATCTTTATAACATGGACATGCATGTAATAAAATGATAAACCATATCAAGTACTGACTTGAACAATTCTTACTCTCAATGACTGGTCTTGGGTTATAGTTGATTTGAAAATTTTGGAGATTACACATTGATCAGTGATTCAAGTCTTGAACAGGAATGGAAAGTTATGTCTGGGCCTGGAATTCTGATAATGTACCTCTAATCTGAAAGTATCATATTTTGGAGTCTTTGGAATTATATAATGAACCTTGCATATTGTGGTGGTTTGAATATGCTTAGCCTAGGGAGTGGCATTATTAGGAAGTGTAGCTTTGTTGAAGTAAGTGTGTCACTGTGGGTGTGGGATTTGAAATCCTCTTCCTAGTCACATGGATACAGTCTTCTCCTGTTTCCCTTTGGAACAAGATGTAGAACTCTCAGGTCCTCCATATCTTCCTAGACACTGCTATGCTTTCTGCCATGATAATAATGGAGTGAAGCTCTGAAATTATGCCGGCCCCAGCTAAATGTTGTCCTTTATAATAGTTACCTTGGTCATTGTATCACTTTACAGCAATGAAAAAACTAAATAAATTTCTTTTTTTTCACTTTTACTGATAGCAATCAAGTGCCATAAAAGCACTCTATCACTTGGCCATAACTCTACCATCTACTATTAATTGTTTGGAACTACATAGCTACATGTATCAACAAACATTAATCAAAATGCTCATATAGTTGAATTGGTCATATTGATGAAAAACTTCAGAGCACCTATAGAACTATTAGTAGATAACCATAATTCAATTATATTTACACTTACCCAACAGATTCCAAAATACAATAGTGTTCCAGATTAAACATATAGTAATAACTAAATTATTAAATAAAATTTTATAACTTTATAGAATTATGCCCTCTATACTTAAAACCACATTTAACAACTAAAGGAGGTTACACATTGTTAATATTTGTTGGAGACATTTGTGCACATGCACAGAAAAATCCTTCATAATATATATAGAGGATAAGACCTGTTTCTCCATGGCATGATACTTTTAAAGAATTAAATTATACATTATTGAAATGTGATAATGATAAATATATCATTAGGAAATTTTACCCTAAAACTTTAGACATAGCTACAGGAAGACTTTTGCTCAGTTCACAGCACAAACAGGGAAGGGTCTTCAGGCTCTGAAAAGTGGCCTGAAAGTCTCCTGATCTGCATAGCTTCTGATGCCCAACACATAAGTAGTCCCCAGACCGTGATGTTCTAATCCACACCTCCCTAGATGCCCTGTCCTGATTCTGAAAGACAAGAAGTCTCTAGGCCATCAGCCTTAGTCTTACACTCCTATGCAACCAACTAACTCTGACATTTTAAATATTAGTTAAAAAGACAAAATAACAGAAAATCCAAAATAATTCAAAGAATAACAGAAGGAATACTTTAGTCTGAAGAAAAGGATAAGTACATCTAAGAGATCACAGGGAATAAATAAACAACACCTGTACAGTTCAAGAGGTCTTATCAAATACCACACAATTAACAAAATGGCAGGAATGAATGTATATTCTTCAGTAACAACTGAATGATAGTATACAAGTAAGTTCTACAATAAAAATATAGAGATTAGAAAAACATTGAAAGACAGATTTCATCTTTTTGTTGAGTCAGAGAAACAATCCTTAGTATCTATCAATAATAGTTAAGATTTTAAGGAGAGAAGTAGGTTTAACTACTATAGCGTGGTAAAATATACTTCAAATAAAAAATAAACAGAATAGAAAAGTCAATTCATACTCATAAAAGGACCACTCCCACAAGAGGGTGTAACAGTTCTAAACATATATACCAAGTATAGGTGTACTCAATTTCATTTTTAAATATCTCATATTTAAAGTAACATCATTAACTGGGTCTTTTGATTGAGACTGCTAGTGTTCAGTTATTATTAAAAGCTCTATATGATTCCTGAAAAAAAAAAAAGTAAAATCATGGACTAACCTCAACAGAGGGACAGTACATGATTTTATCAACCCAATGAGACCAATAGACAAGTAATATGGACAAAACTAAGTAAAGAATCATTAAATTAAATAATACCATAAACCAAATGGCTGAAGGAAAATTCCACCCAAATACTAAATAATACACATTCGTCCATGGAATATTCTCTAAAAAAAAAAATCACATATTGGAACAAAAAGAAATTTTAAAAAGTTAGGAAAATGAAATAACATTCTGTATTTTATCTGTTCATAGTGGAATACAGCTAGATATAAAGAGAAACAGAAACTATATAAATTCATGGGAAAAAACAAGAAACTATTAAATAATACTTTGAGGAAGAAATAGTGAAATAAAAAATCCTATATTTGAATCAAATAAAAATGCAACATGAAAATTTCTATGGAACACAACAAAGACAGTACTAAGAGAAAAGTCTGAAGAACATTTGGGACCTCAAAAATCAATAACTGAATTGTTCAACCAAAAATCATGGAAAATCAGGAATATATATATATATATATATATATATATATATATTTACAAAAGAGTAGCTGGGAGCACATTATCAAAATCACGTCTAAAATTAATAAAATAGAAATAAGCAAAATTACAAGAACCAATAAAACTATTTTATTTTTAAAAGAAATAAGGTTGATGTCCAAGTAGCTTTCCTATTGTGATAAAACACAATGGCAGAATGAAACTTTGTGAGGAAAAGTTTGTTTCATCTTACAGTGCATACCTTATGATACACTGCTGCAAAAAACAGTGTAGAAAAAAGGCAGAAACCAATACTCTTAGGAACTTATGCATAAGCCAAGAAGAAATAATAATTACTAGTTTGGTACCTATGCCTCACTTAACCTTTCTTATAAAACTCAGGAACACTTGAACAACATTCTTCTTTCAAGAGATCAGAACCACTAAGGTGAAATATTTGATTTGCTGGGAAAATTGATATTGATCTTAGTTTGCTGTGCTTAAGAATAAATCAGTATCATTTAGGTCAAATATTTTGGCAAGTGTTTCATTAGGATTAAAACTTAGAAGCTTTAGTGCTAAGAGTACTAGAGGGTTAAATGCCCTGGGATCCAAATTAGGTAAAGTGCAGGAGTCTCATAGTCAATTTTTTCAGCCTCAAATAACAGCTAGCACAGATTCTTAATTTAAATTATCAAATGGAAATACTATTAATAAAGATGATGCAGCATAGATATACTATGCTGAAGGATTGTAAATAAAGGGAAAAAATTTCTTAGCCCTTACAGTGAAAATTTACAAAATTTTGCATGATTACATTATCTTTCAACACTGTATACATACAGGTACTAGAACAGCCTGGACTTTAAGGACATTTCTATCCTCAAGATGAGAAAACATAAGATCTGTATGGGCATCATTAACTAGAATAAATATTTAAGGCCTATATCAGAACAGGGAATATAGGTCAATGGCAAAGGTATTAACTGTTATAGTGAACATCAGTTTATCTATCTTACAGAGGCATTTTATCTATTTTGTATTAATTTTCGTCTTCCCATAAATGTGTATGTTTGTAACAAGTTGAAAAAAATTCCAGAAAGGCACAAATGAACTATTGTCAACTTAATACACAGACACATCAATATTAAACTACACTCTTTCCTTTTTTGTTTATCTCCAAGGTCTCACAGTAATTTTTAACAGTCAGTCTTTAAAATTAAAAGACCCCAAAAGCGTAGCCTTTTTAAAATATCCAAAATCACTGTAAACTCTAAACATGTCTCAAAAGTTCTAAAGTGTGCTAACATTGGGCTCCTTTAAAATCAATATGCAAGCTAAATACCTTCACATTCAAACAGGGAAGAATTAAGACATAGTCACAGTCAAAAGCAAAACCAAAGTTTAACAGTATAAAAGTGAAGAATTATGTATGTGTTATTCACTTAAGATCTTCTGGTTTCCAAAAGACTTAAAAAGCTCCATTTGTCCATCTCTGCTATCCACAGCACACAGATCTTTTCTTTCAGAGTCAGAATGACTCCACTCCAATGTGGGACATTGTGCTATGCACATACAGTCTGTTTTCCAGTCGAGCTGAAATGCTGAACTCGACCCGGTGATGATAATTCATCTACATGGGATAGAAGGAGTTAGCTCATGTCTCCTGAAACCCTGGCTCCTATAGATGTTACCACCACTCACAACTCCCACAAGAGAAGCATGGCTAGAAGTCATGTAGGCAATGTCCCAAGCTTCTGACCTTCAGGCTAAACTCCTCTTCAGTTACATAGCAACAGAAAAGATAGCAGCATACTTTAAAAGGGGGCTGTTTGGCCCCTTCATTGCACTCTTACTCCTCACTCTCACCTTCTCACTCCTCTCTCTTTGTCTTCTCCTCTCCTCTCT
Source organism: Mus pahari (assembly GCF_900095145.1). Lineage (NCBI taxonomy): Eukaryota > Metazoa > Chordata > Mammalia > Rodentia > Muridae > Mus > Mus pahari. The sequence continues at coordinate 107,289,051 of NC_034613.1, read as the reverse complement.
CCTCTCTCTTTGTATTTTCCTCTCTTCACTCCCCTCTCTTCCTCTTATTCTCCAGCCTTTTTTTCTTTCTCTTTCCACCTTCTCTCTTTCCCCCTGAATTTCTAAAATAAAGTTCTAAAACCATAGACTGTCTCGGTTTAGCTGCACAGACTCTCGCCTGTGTGGGAACCTCTCTTCCCTATGCCCTCTCTCCCATAACCCTGAGGCTACAGGGTATAACCCCAGGGCCCATTTTGGTTTCTGGGACTGCCCCTTGTCCACCCCACATCAAGTGGGTCAGAGGCTTGGATGCCCACCCGGGGCTGAGTGGAAAGCATCTGGCAGCCCTCCCATGTCTGCCTGTCCAGAGAATAGGTGTAACTATGGCTGGATGTGGGTTATCCTTCCCTCCCCCTCTTTCCCCAGGCCCCCTTTTTAGTTCCCACACTCCAACACCCACTTCTGCCCAGGTGGATACCTCATTTCTCTGGTATCTCCAAAATGTTCCACTGCAACTACAGTGGACCTTCAAGAGTAACCTATGTTAGGCTTTCCATCGGGGCACTATCACTGGCAAGTGGTATCAAGCCTCAACTGCACAAGACCACTTTAGTCTAGGAATGTCTACTACAACAGAAGCTGTACCTTCACACAACTCAGAATCATTTGTACAAGGTTGGTACTACACAGTGAACTGAACACCCATCATTCATTAATCAATAATATGCCTCCAAAATTTTGTCTACCAGTCAATGTTACAAGAGCATTTAGTTTATATAAATTTGATTAAACAAACAAATAAACAAAAAACACAACTGATGAAGGTTTAGGCAAATTAACCAAAAGAGAGAAGACCCAAATCAATGAAATCAGAAACAAAAGGTGAGACATTATAATAGAAATAAATGAATTTCTATCAAAATCATAATGTCACTCTTTAGAATTGTCAATTTGTGAAAATAGGGAATCTGACAGATAATCAGTAAATTTTTAGATGCATAGACATATCAAACTTAAAATTAAGGAGCTCAACATAATACCTAGTTCTCTGACACTGGTAGGGGAAAAATAACTCATATTTTCCAATTTATAGGCATAAGCAATGATTTGATTCCATTAGTGTAGGAAATAAAACAAACAATAAAGAAAATGGGCCTTATAAAACATGAAGCATTACAGTTTCCTTTGCTGTAAATGAGTAGACTGAGAATATGTGAAAACAAAAAACTGAACAAAAAATTCCTAAAAGAAGAATTACAATTTTCTTGGAAACACTTTAGATAGTGCATTAGTTATCAAATTAAATTTAATTTACTATTCTGCTTCACACAAGTCAGAATGGCCATCATCATGAATACAAATGATAATAGAAGTTGGTATGGTATAGAAATAAAATAACTCTTACATGTTCTTGGTAGGAGTATAAACTATCACATATATACTAAAAAATAAGTCTGGATGTTTCTCAAGTCACAAACCAAAACCCAAAATAGATTTCTTTTTGATCCAACTATACTAAAGTAATAGTTGCACATTTGTATTAAGTACTGTTTTATTTATAGTAGTTAGGAAATAAAATAAAACTTGATGTCCAGTGACTAATAAATTGCTAAGAAAATTGTGGCACGTAAACACAGTGTAAAATTACTCACCTATGAGAGAAATGAAATGATGGAAACTGAAGAATGGAACTAGAAGAAAAACTATACTGAGTGAGATAACTGACTTCTAGAAAGGCAAATGCCTATTGTCTCTCTTATATGTAAAATTTAACTTCAATTTTTTTATATATTTGACTTGGAGCATGAATGAAATCCAGAAAAGTAGAAATGGACCTTGTGGGCAATCAGAGATTCATAGAAATGAAAAAGTAGATGAAAGGTAAAATTAAGTTATGAGATGAAATACTGGGAGTGGAAAATCTAAAGTAAGAAGGGGTCTGAGTATGTAGGAGAATTTAGAGTATGAAGAGGGTTAGGGTATAAAAAGACATGTCAAAGCCTACTCTATTACAACTTAACCTAAAAAAAAATAAATATTAAGTGGAAGGATTGCAGAACATACCTGAAAGGAAAGAGGGGTAATATCAAGTGATGAAGAATTAATATCTATAATTAAGGTTGGAAGTGGTCCAGGACTATAGGCATAAACAAATATTTAGAAAGCACTTTGACAAGACATTTCAAGAAGTAACACTAGAAAGTTCCATAACAGAGTCTATGTCCTCCAAAACCATGGGCTTCTAACCAACACTAGAGTACTAGTAATGAAATTCCCTCCTGCAGAGCAAGCCTCATATCTAAGCAGAAAAACAAGGAGGTGACCAAAGACAGAATTGAAATACTAATAACCTACATTGTTTTAAAGAACAATGAGGCACAGTGGCTATGACACACACACACACACACACACACACACACACACACACACACACACACAAACAAACAAAACAACCAATGAGTATTCCTCCACTGGCGTGCTACTATCATCACAAGTTTATTTTTTCCCTCACTTTTCTTTGTAAATCTACATTTCCTCTGAAGGAAAATACCAATTACTTAAAGTGCATGCTGAGCAGGGTAGAGGAGACAGGAAGTTTTCATAGGAAAATTTCTGCTCCGCAGTATTTATTCTCAAGCAGGAGAAACCATATGATAGAAGAAGGGGCCATGAGGATAAAATTGACATAGAACTGTATACTCCAAACCAGTACCACAAATCATTTTGTCAATAGCAGCTAAATACACTAACAACAATGCTGATGTTATGAACAACAAATATATCTCCATATATTTAAAGGTCTACATGTTAATAGCTCTCTGTTCATAAAGAAATTAAATGAGAAATCCATGGTATAATAATCAGGAAAGTAAATATGCATATAATGCATAAAATAGTTTGAACCATATGTTGGGTAAAAGACATAAATTAGGTATGTTTAAACAAAACAAAAAGTATTATAAAATTGGATGAAGTTTCAGAAGAGTAAATTTGACCGGGTATTAAAAAAAGGATTAAAGGGAAGTGCAAAATTATCTAGACCTTCACCTTGTGAAAGAAGGAGGGAGGGTGAAGGAGAAGAATCTCTAGGCAGAGAAGAAAAACAGTAGAAATAAAAAACTTCATCTGAGCACTGGAAGCTCCAATGCAGGAGTTGGGGGAAGGACTGAAGGAGCTGAAGTGCCTTATCTGGTATAAATGGGAGGGGAGGTCCTTGGTTCTGTGAAGGCTACATGACCAAGTGTACAAGAATGCTAGGGCTGTGAGGCAGGAGTGGATAGGTGGCTGGGGGAGCACCGTTATAGAAGCTGGGTTAGGGGAGATGGGATCAGAGGTTTGCAAAGGGGAAACTGGAAAATGGGATAACATTTGAAATGTAAATAAATAAAATATTCAATTAATATAATATTAAAATATCTTACAATTGAAAAATTCATATAAGTCTAAAATTCTAGTCAGTGTAATATACAAAAGAAAAAAAGAAAAAAGCAAATCAGTTACCAAACAAAACCCAAACAAACAAATGATAAAAATAAAGGTCTATTAACTGAGAAGATAAACTAAGAATATTAAAAAAAACTTTTAAGGCAATATGATTTTCAATATGATGACCTCTAAAACATGCTTTTCATTATACCAGGAAACTTTTGTTGCTGCACAAATTTGGGAAAAAAAGTTAATAAAATCAATGAATTTGCTTTGCAGGTTATTTCAAAACACCCTGAAAAAGACATATATTGGATATAATTTCCTTTATTTACTAGCTAATCAAAAACACCTACTTATATTAGGTGCAGCTCAGTATTAGAACATTCATATAACAGGCATCATTTCCCAGTAAGACATAATTTTCTAGATTTGATCCCAAGAAATATGTACATATATTTCTAGATATCAAATATATAAAATATAAGTATATATGTATATATATGTGTATATATATATAAATATATATATATATAATCTAAACTTACATTGAAGAATAATTTTTCCATTAAAATAGCTGAGAAACAACTCTTAAGTATTTACTACACATATAGGTAATACATATGAACAGGTTGAAGAAAGTCTACCTCAAGTGCTTTACTACAATTAACAAGACATTCCATCCCAAATAGTAAACATTTTGCAATTTTGAAAAGTGTTAACTATAAGTACATTATAGTTGTATAAAT
>NC_034613.1:107278596-107284719 GCF_900095145.1 Mus pahari | reverse complement strand
CTGGAACTCACTCTGTAGACCAGGCTGGCCTCGAACTCAGAAATTCACCTGCCTCTACCTTCCAAGTGCTGGGATTAAAGGNGTGTGCCACCACACCCAGCCATTATTTGCCTTCAAATTCCTTCATGAATAAATCATTTTAGATTATAATATCAAAAATATATTTTAAATGATGTTTGATGTCTCTGCCTACTTTACCTTTTTTCTAGTCCAGTTTGCAAAGCATATTGTTGATATATTTGTGAAAGTACACTCTTACCTTTCAAACTTTCAAAATAAAGAAGACAGCTTCATTGAATTGCCGATTTGTCTAAATATGAAATGAAAAGCTGAAAATAAAAATGGTAATCTTCCAGTTAGGATGTTGGAATGATTTTTTTTAAAAATGCCATGTACAATACTCTCATTAAACAAACACCATTAATAGATATAAATTGAAAGATAAATAGACAGACAGACAGATGAGTAGATGGGTAGTTGGGTAGAAGGGTAGATAGAGGCAAACTGTGGAATAGAAAAAGGCCTCTATTCCAAGTAACACTAAAAATATACATTAAATTTAGATAAAGAATTGTCTCCACATAATCCTAGTGCCAGTGTATACTATGTTCCCATAATTCTTACATTATAACCTTCATAAAATTTCATAGTTGTGAGTTTAGGTATGTCTTTATATATTAGTATGATGTTAGCATCTTCCAGCTATATGACTATCTTTATTCTATAATTAACATTTTCTAAACCATTTTTCCCTTTTTGGCTGTGAATTTTAATTCATTGATTAAGTAGAATGAATGCTTAACATCCTAGTATTAATTGGGTGGATTTCACATTTCCTGAAACATAACTACCTAAATTTTATCAAAAAAAATGCTCTAATTACACTCACATATAAGGTATCAGGAAATTCCATATTGAATTTCAATGAGCTTCATGATAGTATATAAAAATCAAGCCAAATGTTGAAAATGCTCATGTGATTTTAGCCCATGCTAGATTTAAAGTACAACATATTCCAAATGTATATAGGAACTGAGTACCTATATAAAAATGTTAATGCTTAAGTATTTACATACAGAAAAATATAGATGATAATTTATATACTAATAAAAATAATAAAAGGAATAGAGATAATGACAATAATATCCACAAGAGTAGTACTTATAAATGTGTGATCATTATAGAGGTTCAAATGTAAATAATCACCAAAGACTACAGTCAATGTCACCAGACCAAAAAAAAAAAAATAGAATAGGAAAAACATATACATGTACCTGCAATGTATATAAATATTAAGAATGAATTTTTAAATAATTTGCCTGTTATGTATTAGCTATGAGGCTGACCTACTTCTTTCAGTTGTATAACAGTTACCATAGTGGCTACACCTCAAGACCCTGCCCCAAACCAAAAAAAAAAAAAAAAAAAAAAAAAAAAAAAAACCTAACTAGACAAGTGTTCTGAGTACTTGGATAACCCTAAGTATAGAAATATACTACTACAAGTGTTACATACCTACTCATAGATAAAATAAAAAGAAATACAAAGTGAAAGAAATAGAGACATGTTATAGAATAATATAAATACAGAGTAAAATGTTAAAAAATAAAGAATAGCCGGTTGTTTTGGTGCACACCTTTAATCCCAACACTTGGGAGGCAAAGGGAGGCGAATTTCTGAGTTCCAGGCCAGCCTGGTCTACAGAGTGAGTTCCAGGACAGCCAGGGTCACACAGAGGAAACCCTGTCTCAAAAAACAAACAAACAAACAAAAGAAAAACATTAAAGTCTTAAAAGAATTTAAAAAATTACTAAAAGTGCATCATGGAAATCAGACTATTCAAACAATCCAAAAAGTCAAAGAAACAAGTAGTTCTATGACAGATTATGTAAGTGAAGCATTATTATATAATCTATCAAATAATGAGAAAGGAAGAAATAATTTGTCATACACTCTAGTAGGAGAGTCAAGGTTTGTCAGTGGGTATTGGAAGGTGCTTCATCAGCCAAGATGAATAAGGTTCCTTAAAACAATATATGTAGTTTTATAAACAGAGTTATGCATAACATATGTGTTTTGTTGTTGTTTTTAGTAGGTAATAGTGTGATTCCTTGTGTTTTTTCAGGTGTACTTATTGTTTTACCCCCCTCCTCTTTCCTTAGAGAGACTCCCCTTTCCAAATTTACTCTAACAAAAACACCAATGAGAAGACCTCTTTTGAATAATCGACATGGGATTCCCAAAACAATTAATTTATTCATGTTTCCCTTGCTTATACAGAACAAGAGCTAACAAGTTAATTCCCTATTATTGAAGATACCATGCTCTTCAATGACAAAGGCCAGAACCCCCTGAACTGAAAGTGACCAGAAAATCCACTCCTTGATAACTACCTTTCACAGTAACAAATGGCAACATGCAAAATTCAAAAGGAGAGAGGCAAACAACACCCTACCCAGATATGTTGTCTATAAACCACATCAACTAGTAGCATGGCAGCATAATCTGAAGGGTGCAATTGTGGCATGTATACTTTGGGGGTAAACAACAGTTCTCTAATTGAATTTAAGATTCACTAAAAAAAAAAAAGAAGAAGAAGATTATTGATACTGGAAACCTAGCTAATTACTCACTGTTAGTGTAATCATGGTTATTAGAAAACAATCTACAGCGTTTAGTTTACTAAACGAACATAATTCTTCACAACAATCCATAAACATTTGTCCTTGAACTCTCAGATATATGTAGTTTCCATCCCTTACCACTCTTTGCAACAGAAGCCATTAGAGAAAAGTAAAAGTTATCAAAGTTCAGAGTTATAAAACCCAATCCCAATAAATACATTTGCAAGACATTCCTCAACCTAATGATCTCTGATCATTTTAGAAGATAGAGCTGGCAGATTTTAAGATCCAGGAAACCAGAGAATTTTCATTAGAGTGATAGAAACTAATACTATTAACAATAACAGTTATACCCATAAAATGTCACCAACATGATTTCTCAAATGTGAGCCTAATAAGGGCAGCACGAATAGATATGTGAATATGGATATGGGAAAGTTCACAAGGCCTCAACCCTACACAAAGAACTATAGACAACTGGAAGTTCTGGGAACAGGAGAGCTGACCATCTCTAATGAAGTTTGTTTACTGCAAAATGTAATCCCCGAAAACATATATATATATTATATATATATATATATATATATATATATATATATGCCAATTATATTATATATGCATATATACAGGCATATATATATATATATATATATATATATATATATATATATATATGTCAATTAAGAGGCCATAAATTTAAAGGAGAGTGGGGAGGAGTATCAGAGAAGGAAGGAGGTAGGAAAGGGGTAAAAGAAATGTTATAATTACATTGTAACCTCAAAAAATAAAGAATAGTCAAAGTTTAAGAGTAAATGAAGAAATACAAAAAAATAAACCCTGAAAATATAAATTTTACAATATGTTAAACAATGAAACATCTGCCTGATTTGAAATTTTATGAATATAAATGCTGATAGGCAAATGCAGAATCATGAAGAGCCTGATTTTACAATCTAAAATCTGCAAAGTATGATATATTCAGTATAAGTTTATCCTCCATTAAAATTGAAGATACAATGAACCTATAATAAACTTATAAATATAAAAATTGTGAACAAAAAGCATGAAAGACATGATATTAAATATATAATTTTTATAATAAAAATTAATACTTTCAATGCTCTGAATATAAAATTATTAAGTATACATAATACATCTTAAAATAAACCATAGAAGCTAGATAATCTTACAATATTTTTATAACTTAAATATATATCAAATATAAAATACAAATATAAATAAATCAGTATTTAAACAAAATCTGAAAGAATTTTAACAGACAAGAAATATTTACTCCTCTAAAACTTAAAAATAAATGAAAACTAAAGGAAAAATTGAAGTTTCATATTAGTCTTAGATCACACTGCAAGTCTGATCATAAAATATCTTCTTTCAATAAAAATTTGAATGTTGAGAGAGTTTGACTTTATGATATAAAAGAAAATCAAGATGGCACCAGTTCACAGTATCAGTGTATATGCTTTGATAGGACTATAAGCCTTAAAATGAACAGAAAAACACTCCTATATTCTCATAACTAGTTGTAAAATAAGTTGGAATGAAATGGTAAGGAAAGAATAATTTATAAATAGTAAGGATACATTGCCAAGTTAATAAGAGAGAAAGTTCAAAATAAGGCTGAAAATTATAGTGAAAAAAAGAAGTAACTGAATCAGAAGATATGAACCAAACAATTGTATGTACGTATATAATCTACTAGAGGTTTTAAAAGTGAAGTAAAAGTTACTTTTCCCTAAACATCTGGTGAAAGCTAAGAAAAATGCTACCTGTAAAGGATCAGCAACCGGACTGTGCCAACTTTGACCTTACTGAGAATATAGAAAGGCTTCCATGACAACAGAATTGTGAAGAAGGCTTTCCTCATAATGAATAAGCCAGTCAAAATGGCCACAGGCTCTCACTGCCAGAATGGGCCTAGTCAATGTTAACAAGATTTAAATGAGCAGCTGATAAAATGTTAAGGAAAAAAATACAAAACTTTTCAGATATTAGGACACTAAACTATTACAAATAAATAATTTTAATGGTGTAAAGAAACAGTGCAAGTATATGTGATAGTCAGCTAAAAAGCTACATCAACAAAAATTATAATTTCACTTAAAATAGAATGAAAATCTTTTGGAAAGTATAAATGAATTGGAAAATTACAACAGTGTATGTTGGGATAGCAGTAAAGAAAAGATGGGAATGTACATACAGGTATTATCTAGGTGAAGTGAAAAAAATCTCATAAAAATCCATAAAAGTAGTAAATATTGTGTAATTCAACTTTTAAACACTCTAGGCTTTCAGATAGTAAAGAACAAATTGTATTCCTGTTAAAGTCATTCAAGGAATTCAAGAAATTTTAAGGAGACATCAGCAAACAGCCAAATATAGGTAAAGTGAATAGCCATTAATGCCTGAGTGATCTTGGCAAAAATACATAGAGCTCTCTAAAGTGTATGGGATAATACAGTATTTCAAAACCTAATTCAATAAAAAGACACATTTGAGGGAACTCAAACTGAAATGAAGATAAAATTGAAAAACCCAATAACTCATTTAGAAAACTGGGGTTTTGATAGGTTTACAAGTATAATGGATCCAGTAGAAATCAAAATATCAAGCCTTGAAGAGAAAATAGAGAAACTATAATACAAGCAAAGAATATACACACACATATATGAAAACATACAGAAGGAACCTTCAAGAACTGTGGGATACAGATGGAGATGAATTCCACATCAATGGCATAGATCAGATGTTCAACAGGACCATAGAAAAATACTTGGCCAAACTAAGGACATACTAAGACATTGTAAGTGCATATAACTTCAAATATATAGAACCAGAAAAATAACTCGACATAACATACTATAATTAAAATACTAATTATTAAGAACAAAGAAAGTGTATAAAAGCTATAGGAGAAATAACATCACACATAAAGGAAAATCCAGCATAACAACAGCTAATTTCTTGATGAAAACTGAAATCTAGAAGACATTTCCAGGCTAAAAACTTAATCTCCACCAAGCAACCCTGAAGACCATACTGCAAGGCTTACTTATACTGGAGGGGATAGCCATAACCAAGAGACAATAGCTAGAAAGCAAAAGCTGGACAGTATGGGCTGGGAAGATGGCTCAGCTGCTCTACAAGAGGTCCTGAATTCAATCCCCAACAACGTCATGGTGGCTCATAGACATCTGTAATCGAACCCAATGCCCTCTTCAGGTATGTCTGAAGATAGCTACAGTATACACAGTAATTAATCTTTAAAAAAAAATCTTAAAAAAAAACTGCGCAGTGTGACATATGCTTTAGTTCAAGTACTCAGGAGACAGATACAGGTGAATCTCTGAGTTAGATTGAGACCAGTTTGGTCTTCAGAACAAGTTCCTGACAGCCAAAGTTACACAAAGAAACCCTATCTCAAAAAGTAAAATAACACTCGGGAGGCAGAGGCAGGCGGATTTCTGAGTTCGAGGCCAGC
>NC_034613.1:107273939-107278321 GCF_900095145.1 Mus pahari | reverse complement strand
CAACAAATAGAATACCCCTTAGAATAACATTAAGCAATAAGAATTACAACCTGCCAATAAGATGACATTTGAATGGACTAAGAAATAAAATTCCATCTTTCTGTTGTCTATGAGAAAGTATCCTTACCTGTAAATATGAGAACCACCATAAAGGTTGAATAAAATATTCCAAACAAACGAGATCATTTGGCATGCATGTTCATTACTTTAATACTCAAACCATAAACATACACGTGAAGTAAAATAAAATTTTAAAAATAGATGAAAATTGGAGGAGAAATTAGTACCAAATGTATCAAAAAATCTAAAAGCCAGTTCTTTAAAGAAAACATATTATATCAAAGACATTTGATCCACCTATCAAATGGAACAAAGAAAGGATTCAAATTAACAGAGTCAGACATAAACAGGGAAACATTACAGCAGATACCACAGAAATACAGAATACTGTATTATATTGAAAAACCTGTACTCCAATAAGTTAAAAGTATAAGAAAAGTAGATGAATTTTTAGATTCACTTAAACTACCAGCTGAACCGCGAAGAGATTAATAACTTAAACAGATCCATTACAAATAAGATCAAAACAATTGTAAAATGGCTTCTGGTTAAAAGCATAAAAAGCTTAAACCCATATTGTTTTACAGGAATTTTCTGCCTAGAACACCATGTACCTCTCTAGCACCATGTCTCCCTCCATGCTACCACACTTTCTGCCATTACAATAATGAACTAAACGTTTAAACTGTAAGCCGACCCCAATTAAATGTTTACCTTTATAAGAATTACCATAGTCTTGATGTCTTTTCACAGCATTAGAAACTATAAGACAGAAATTGTTACCAAAGACTGGGGTACTGCTGTGATAGGTCTGACCATGGTTTTGGTTGCTATGTACTTAGGTACTATGGATTAGGAAAAAAGTTGAATGATTTAAATAGGGCTTAATTGGCCATACTAGTAGGAGAGAGAAAGGATGTTGAGGAACCTTGCAGTTAAGGTAGCATTTCTGCATATGTGAATGGCATTCTGAGTTTGATGTAAAATAGGGATTCCCTGCCTCTGCCTGTCTTTGTCTACAGAGTGTCCCTGAACACAGGTGGCTGGCTTTGTCTGAAAAGTGACTTTGTATAGAGAGAGCTCTAAGCAAGGCTGCAAAACTCAACACACATGTCACACCAGCATGCTAATTATTTGCTGTACTATATCCAGTCACTCCTTGCTCCCTTGATGTCATGACAAATTAGCTATTTCTAACTCTACCCCTAAAAAAGCCTTTATATTCCCTATCCCTGAAACAATAAAGTAGACTTATCTTGTGAAGCAGTCTCTGGAGTTCATTGCATCCATACTCATGGCCTTCCAAAGGCTGGTGGCCATTTTCCTCCAGTGAGAAACAATGGGGTGGGGGGCAGAAAAGGCACTGCTGCTGAGCATGACTTGAATTGTAAGGGCCCACTAAAGAGTTTCCAGAGGAGAAGAATATTAATAAATGTCCTAGAGAATCTTCTTGAGATATGTTGGTGAAGAATTGGGCTGCTTTTTGCTCTTGTCTGAAAAGTCTGCCTGAATCTAAACTGATGAGTTATGGATTAGCAGTTTTAGATGAGAATATTTCCAGACAGCCTCATATTGACTGTGTTGCTTGGCTATTAGTGGTCCCATTTAAGCATATATAATGAAAGGCAGCAATCTGAACAAGCAAAAGTACAAAATGTACAGTCTGAGTAAAAAGAAATGGAGCACCAGGAAAAAAAATTAAAGAAAAGTGTGGCTCGAAGTGGAATAAAGAGAGTTGTGATATCAGGACAGGACCACACACAGCTAAGCTTCCAACTTGTGAAAATGAATTAAAAAAAATTAGGGTTGAGTGTGGTGGTACATGCCTTTACTCCTAGTACTCAGGAAGCAGAGGCCAGTGGTTTTCTGAATTCAAGTCCAGTCTGGTCTACAGAGTGAATTTCAGGACAGCCAGTGTTAGGCAATTAAGGAAAACAAAACAGAAAACTGATGAAAATGTATTTGAATAAAAGAGCATATTCCAGCCCCAGCAAGCAGCAGAACTTGACAGTTTTGGCCATAGGTTTCTGGCTTTAACACTAAAGAGAAAAGAAAGAGGTTATATAATGTACCTCTCTGACTGACAGCTGCTGATGCCAGGCATATGTCAGGAGTGTCTCTGCAAGGACTCCTAGAGGAGCTTCTGCATGAAGTTCTTTTTTCCCTCCAATTTTTATTAGGTATTTTCTTCATTTACATTTCAAATGTTATCCCCAAAGTCCCCTATACCCCCCTTGCTCTCTTACCCCCCACTCCCACTTCTTGGCCCTGGTGTTCCCCTGTACTGTGGATTATAAAGTTTGGAAGACCAAGGGGCCTCTCTTCCCAATGAAGGCCATCTAGGCCATTTCTGCTACATATGTAGATAAATACATGAGCTCAGAGGGTACTAGTTAGTTCATATTGTTGTTCCACCTAAAGGGTTGCAGACCCATTCAGCTCCTTGGGTACTTTCTCTAGCTCCCTGCATGAAGTTCTTAAGGTAAAGCCTGAATTGCCTTTAAGACCCTAAGATTTTAGAGACACAAGAGTCATGGATTACCTGCTGAGTAAAACTGTTAACAGAGAGTGGAAACACTCTAAGAGAGAAGAATGTTGCAGTCAACAAACATTAAAGGAGTTGGAGATTTGAAGAGTGCGTTTACATAGGACATGGTAACCTAGAATTTGGACTTTATCATGCTGGATTTTGGCTTTGCTTTGGTCCAGTATTTCCTCAAAATGCTTCTGTTCCTCCCATTTACAATTGTAATGCAAATTCTCTGTCATTGTATGTAGAAAGTATGCTGTTTTCTGATTTTGATTTTACAAGAAGTTATAATTAATAGATTGCCAGAAGTCTCAGAAAAAAAAAATTGGATCTTTAAACAATGTTATCATTCTTTGATTCTTTGAATATCAAATTTGGCTTTATTATTTTTAATGTAAGTCCTTCCTTTGAATATGTCTTCAGTTATAACTTCTTTTCAATTTAATTAGGTGTTTGAATTTTACCTATTATTTTAGAAAAATGACTAGAGCTTATGACAGAATATTAACATTTAAGTTGAAAATATTCTTTTTTCTTTGTTTTTCTTTTTGTTCCAATTTTTATTAGGTATTTTCTTCATTTACATTTTAAATTCTATCCCAAAAGTCCCCTATACTCTCCTCTACTTCTCCCCTACCCACCCACTCGCACTTCTTGGCCCTGGTGTCCCCCTGTACTGGGGCATATAAAGTTTTCAAGACCAAGGGCCTCTACTCCCATTGATGGCCTACTAGGCCAAGTTATGCTACATATTCAACAAGAGACAAAAGCTCTGTGTGTGGGGGACAGGGGAGGTACTGGTTAGTTCATATTGTTGTTCCACCTATAGGGTTGCAGACCCCTTCAGTTCCTTGGGTACTTTCTCTAGCTCCTCCATTGGGGGCCCAGTGTTCTATCCAATAGCTGACTGTGAGCATCTACTTCTGTGTTTGCCAGGCCCTGACATAGCCTCACAAGAGACAGCTATATCAGGGTCCTTTCAGCAAAATCTTGCTGGCATATGCAATAGTGTCTGGGTTTGGTGGTTGCTTATGGGATGGATCCCCAGGTGGGGTAGCAGTGTTATCATTCTTCACAGTAATAAAACAAAACAAAACAAAAAACCCACAAAACTTTATATTTCTACTAACTTCAAGTAAACAGATATAACTGTGACTATATTAGAAATTAGAACAGAAGGAAGAAGGTAAAAGGTATCATAGGATTATACTAATAATTATTATATTGACTATAGTACCATATAAATGAATACTTAATAGGTATGATCCATGGAACCTATGGATAATCTGGCATAATACAGTATGGAGTTCCTAACAAATATATGTCAAAAGCACCACGACAGAGTTGCTCAAATACTGATTTTTGAATAGCAAAACTAGTTTTCTGCATTATCATTTGTGATATATATATATATATATATATATATATATATATATATATATATCTTGCATTTTATATCCATTCTTGTGTTTTATATGAATATAAAATATAAGAGCACGTGCTCAGAAGTTAACAAGACAGAGGAGATTCTGCTACATTTAAACCAAGAACAAACTCCTTCAGCTAACACTTAATTTTCAAAACTCTCACATCCTATATAAGTAGCCAAGTCATATAAACTTATATTTTAAAAACTTCTCTCTCTCTCTCTCTCTCTCTCTCTCTCTCTCTCTCTCTCTCTCTCTCCCTGTCTGTGCGTGTGTGTGTGTGTGTGTGTGTGTGTATGTGTGTTTGTGTGTGTGTGTGTATGTAAAACCATTCCTCTTCCACCATGTATGTCTCAGGAATTAGA
>NC_034613.1:107268908-107273261 GCF_900095145.1 Mus pahari | reverse complement strand
AGCTTCTCTCCATTTACTTTTATGTTGGCTACTGTTTTGCTGTTGATTGCTTTTATTATGTTTAGGTNTGGGCCTTAAATTCCTGATCTTTCCAAGACTTTTATCATGATTGGTTGCTGGATTTTGTAAAATCCTTTCTCAGCACCTAACAAGATAATCATATGATTTTTGCCTTTGTGTTTGTTCATATAGTGGCTTACTTTGATAGATTTCCATATATTAAACCATCCCTGCACCCCTGGAATGAAGCATACTTGGTCATGTTAGATGATTGCCTTGATGTGTTCTTGGATTCGGTTTGCGAGAATTTTATTGAGTATTTTTGTATTGATATTCATAAGGGAAATTGGTCTGAATTTCTCTATATTTGTTGGTTCTTTATGTGGTTTTGATGTCAGAGTAATTGTGGCTTCACAGAATGAATTAGGTACAGTATTTTTTGTTTCTATTGTCAGGAACAGCTTGAGAAGAACTNGAATTAGGTCTTCTTTGAAGGTCTGATAGAACCGTGCACTAAACCCATCTGGTGCTAGGCTTTTTTGGTTGGGAGACTGTTAATGACTGCTTTTATTTCTTTAGGGGATATAGGTCATTAATCTGATCCTGATTTAACTTTGGTACCTGGTATCTGTCCAGAAATTTGTCTATTTCATCTAGGTTTTCTAATTTTGTTGAGTATAGACTTTTTTTTTTAGAAAGATCTAATGGTATTTTGGATTTCCTCAGGGTCTGTTGTTTTGTCTCCCTTTTCATTTCTGATTTTGTTTAATAGTATGCTGTCCTTGTGCCCTCTAGTGAGTCTGACTAAGTGTTTATCTATCTTGTTGATTTTCTCAAAGGAACAGCTCCTGGTTTGGTTGATCTTTGAAAAGTTCTTTTTGTTTCCACTTGGTTGATTTTACCCCTGAGTGTGATTATTTCCTGCAGTCTACTCCACTTGGGTGAATTTGTTTCCCTTTTGTTCTAGAGCTTTTAGGTGTGCTGTGAAACTGCAAGTGTATGCTCTCTCTCGTTTCTTTTTGGAGGCACTCAGGGCTATGAGTTGTCCTCTTAGGAATGCTTTCATTGTGTCCCATAAGTTTGGGTATGTTAGGACTTCATTTGAACTCTAAAAAGTCTTTAATTTCTTTATTTCTTCCTTGACAAAGGTATCATTGTTCAGTTTCAACGTCAATATTGACTTTGTTTTATTTATGTTTTTATTGAAGATCAGCCTTAGTCCAAGGTGATGTGATAGGATGCATGGGACAATTTCAATATTGTTGTATCTGTTGAGGCTTCTTTTGTGACCAATTATATGGTCAATTTTGGAGAAGATACCAGGAGTTGCTGAGAAGAAGGTATATCCTTTTTTTTTTTTTTTTTTTTTAGGATAAAATGTTCTGTAGATATCTGTTAAATCCATTTGTTTCATAACTTCTGTTAGTTTCACTGTGTCTCTCTTTAGTTTCTGTGTCCAGGATCTGTCCATTGATGAGAATAGGGTGTTGGAATCTCCCACTATTATTGTGTGAGGTGCAATGTGTGCTTTGAGCTTTACTAAAGTTGCTTGAATGAATGTGGCTGCCCTTGCATTTGGAGCAGAGATATTCAGAATTGAGAGTTCATCTTGGAAGATTTTATCTTTGATGAGTATGAAGGGCTCCTTGTCTCTTTTGATAACGTTGAGTTAGAATTCAATTTTACTATATATTAGAATGGCTACTCCAGCTTTTTTCTTCAGACTGTTTGCTTGGAAAATTATTTTCCAGCCTTTCACTCTGAGGTAGTGTCTGTCTTTTCCCTGAGATGTGTTGGATTTCCTGTAAGCATAATGTTGGGTCCTGTTTGTGTAGCCAATCTGTTAGTCTACATCTTTTTATTAGGTAATTGAGTCCATTGATATTAAGGGATATTAAGGAAAATTAATTGTTGCTTCCTGTTATTTTTGAGTTGGGATTCTATTCTTGTGGCTATCTTATTTTAGGTTGGATGAAGGATTACTTTCTTGCTTTTTCTAGGGTGTAGTTTCTGTCCTTGTATTGGTGTTTTCCCATTATTTTCCTTTGAAGGGCTGGATTCATGGAAAGATATTGTGTGAATTTGGTTCTGTCATGGAATACTTTGGTTTCTCCATCAATGGTAATTGAGACTTTTGATGGGTATAGTACCCTGGGCTGGCATTTGTGTTCTCTTAGTGTCTGTATAACATCTGTCCAGGATCTTCTGGCTTTCATAGTCTCTGGTGAGAAATCTGGTATAATTCTAATAGTCCTTCCTTTATATGTTACTTGGTCTTTTTCCCTTAATGCTTTTTATATTCTGTTTTTATTTACTGCATTTGTTGTTATGATTATTATGTGTCAGAAGGAATTTCTTTTCTGGTCCAGTCTATTTGGAGTTCTGTAGGCTTCTTGTATGCCCATGGGCATCTCTTTCTTTATGTATGGGAAGTTTTCTTGTATAATTTTGTTGAAGATATTTGCTGGCCCTTTAAGTTGAAAATCTTCATTCTCATCTACTCCTATTCTCCATAGGTTTGGTCTTCTCATTGTGTCCTGGATTTCCTGGATGTTTTGAGTTTGGATCTTTTTGCATTTTGTATTTTCTTTGATTGTTGTGTCCATGTTCCCTATTGAATCTACTGCACCTGAGATTCTCTCTTCCATCTCCTGTATTCTGTTGCTAATGCTTTCATCTATGATTCCTGATTTCTTTCCTAGGGTTTCTATCTCCAGAGTTGTCTCCCTTTGGGATTTCTTGTTTCTACTTCCAGTTTTAGATCCTTGATGGTTTTGTTAAATTCCATCACCTGCTTGTTTTTGTTTTCCTGTAACTCTCTAAGGGATTTTTGTGTTTCCTCTTTAAAGGTTTCTAGGTGTTTACCTGTGTTTTCCTGTATTTCCTTCTTAAAATCCTCCATCATTCTCATGAGAAGTGACTTTAGATCCATATTTTGCTTTTCTGGTGTAATGACGTATCCAGGACTTCCTATGGTGGTAGGGTTTGGTTCTGATGATGCCAAGTAACCTTTGTTTCTGTTGCTTCTGTTCTTAAGCTTGCCTCCTGTCAGGTTTATGTGGAACTAGGGACTCAATGCAGGGATTCTTGAATGCCAATTAAGCACTCACCAACAGGGCTATATCTCCAGCTCTCATTTGTCCATGTTCAAAATGCAAAAACAAACAAAATACAAAAAGTAACATTTTTTCTCTATTCAAAGGACAGAAGCTTTCACTATAACAATTTTTTTCATAAATTTAAAAGCAAAATAAGATATAAAATCCACAGGAGGGGATCTTTCAAACAAAGCAGATGAAATTTACCTTTTTTGAGCTGCTTGTTTGATGTGAAATGCTGGTATATTCTTTTCTGAATTTATTCACTACTGAAAGCAGTCTAGTCTGTATTTTCTATACCTACCCACTATTTTCTGTTCTAGCCCTCTATCCTCACATGCATCAATAGGAATTCCCCTGTCCTTGATAATTTTTTTTTTGAGAACACCCCCTTCATTTTGTGGACAGACTCTCAGATCTCAACCTAGGATGTGCAGCAGTCAATTATCCAATAGGATCAGCAGTATGGTGAACAACAACCTGGAGCTTTATGGGCTCAGTCCCTGAACAAGCTGCCCAACCACACAATCATCCTTTCTTTAAATAGCACCAAAGTGTTAAAGATGAAGAATGGCCCATTTACTCGATTGTACTTCCTTAAAAGACCTCTAGAGTCTGTGCTTTTCTTGAAGGCTGTGCTGGTCAACGGCCCTTGATTCATCATATGAACATGTTCACACCTATGAATCATGCAGCCACCAGAGACCA
This sequence comes from Mus pahari, assembly GCF_900095145.1. NCBI lineage: Eukaryota > Metazoa > Chordata > Mammalia > Rodentia > Muridae > Mus > Mus pahari. The sequence continues at coordinate 107,269,455 of NC_034613.1, read as the reverse complement.
GGCAGAGGTCCTTGGCATGTGGTGCTGTTGGAGCCTGAATCTAGCATTCTTAGTACTGGCTATTGCCAGAAACCTTGTGGAAGCCTAGGATCTGTAGTCCAGCTGACTAGGAAGGGCAGGGAAGCTACCCTTGCAGTATAATTGATTGGCAATACACAGTTGAGAAAGCATAGAATAAATGTCTTTTGTGACAGTCTACATCTAAACACTCCCTTACATATATCACTAAAAAGTGACAGTCTAGAGAGGAAGCCAACAAAATAATCAAAAATAGAAAATTGTTATGTTGTGGCTGAGTTTTCCACTGTTGATGGATTCTGGCAGAGGTACATGTGGAGAAGGACTCAGCTTCACTTTGATTTTTTTTCTTTTTTTTTCTTATTATTTTCTTTATTTACATTTCAAAAGCTATCTCGAAAGTTTCCTGTACCCCTCCCCCCACCTCTGCTCCCCTGCCCACCCACTCCCACTACTTGGCCCAGGCCTTGCCTTGTGCTGGGTCATATAAAGTTTGCAAGACCAAGGGGCCTCTCTTCCCAATGATGGC
>NC_034613.1:107243852-107268897 GCF_900095145.1 Mus pahari | reverse complement strand
TGCGGTCCACACTCTTGCCAGTGCAGACTGGAGCCCAGAAGCTTCCGTCCTTCTCCAGGCCACCCTCTAACCGGCAGTGGACTGGAGCAAAGATAGTTCTCCTGTCTCAGGCCAGGAGACTGCTCCCAGGCAGACACCCCTCCTCAGGCGGGGAAAGGCGCTGGATGCTGGATCAGGCCTTGGGCGGGTAAAGACACCGGATGCCAGATCAAGCCTGGGGACTGGTCCCGGGTGAACACCCCTCCTCAGGTGGGGAAAGGCGCTGAATGCTGGATCAGGCCTGGGGACTCCCCAGGGAACACCTCTCCACCTCTCCTCGGGCGGGTGGGGAAAGGGGCCGAGTCAGACCTGGGGACTGGTCCTGGTCTAACACCTCTCCTTGGGCAGGGAAAGGTGCCGGATGAGAAATCAGCTTCACTTTTGATGCTAGGAATTTGACAATGCTTCAGTGAGGGTATGAACAACAACAAAAATGAACTCTTTTGTTCCTTTATCTTTTTACGTGTGCAGGGGTGTCATGGAGGAGTAGAGCGGACAAAGTATGGATGGGACTTGATCACAATTAGGATGCATGATGTGAGAGTCCCATAGAACTGATAAAATATCATGTTTTAAAAATATGCATTTAGGGGCTGAAGAGATGGCTCTGCAGTTCAGAGCACTGACTGTTCTTCCAGAGGACCTGATTTCAATTCCCAGAACCATTTGGCAGTTCATAACTATCTATAATGGGATCCAATGCCCTCTTCTGATGTGTCTGAAGAGAGTAACAGTGTACTCACATTCATAAAAAAAATCATAAAATCATATTAAATCATATATATATATATATATATATATATATATATATATATACATATATATATATTCCCTACATCATAATCAACTTATTCTAAGACTGGAACCCATATCATTATGATATGTACCAGATTTGTTGAATATTTAGTATAAGCCATATATTTTTTTGAATATTGAGATTCTGTTCAATTCAATGCTCTAAATGACTTTATGTGATTAGAATCTATTAACTCTGATGCTTCACCTGAATGACACTCTCATTCTTCCAATAATAAGTTCTCTTCTAATTATATTCTTATAATTCATTTGCATTTCTCTTCTGCCTTATATTCTTATGTAATTCATAATTAATAATTATTTCTACATTTTCTACAGTAGTAAAAAGTATGTAGTAGTAGTCCAGTAGTTGCAGTTATTTTAAGTCATATTTTTTCTTTAAAACTATAATTTCCAGAAGTACCTGTATCAACATGTAACTGTAGTTCATTCACTTTAGTTGTCCTTGAAATATAGAATATCATATTTTCTCTTTGTATTATGTTTTGTGGTCCACAGATGAATATGTTATTTATTACCAAACATATTCTACTGTCTATTCTGGTACATGTCTTGCAGAACACACTTTTATGAGTTTTGCTAGGGATATTCAGCAGTGGTATCACTGCTGTATGATATGTAAACATTGTCTATTTTACATGATGAGGCCAAGTATTACACACTGTTTTATAGACTGTGTGGTATATTGATGTAACCCTCAGTAGATTATAAAATTCCCTTGTGTACAACATACTGTTGACACTTAGATTTAAATTTTATTCACTAATGGACTGTGAGATTTGTGTTTGTGAATTGTATTTCCAATAAACACACCATTGTAAATATTTTTAGGTAATTTCTATTTCTACTTCAAGACAGAAAACATTCACAACCTGCCCAGAATTTACTTGAGTAACTTTATGTGGGGGCAATAACCTTTGGGCCATTTTCCCAGTGATCAAAGAGAAAGTTTTACAGAAACAGGAACTACACCCACTTGAAGTTGTCACCCTCATAGAAATTGGTACCTTAGGTCTATTTTCTGGAAAATGGAAATAGTCATAGATTTTTGTTTGAGTGTCAGACACACACACACAAAAGTATGATCTAGCCGGGCAGTGGTGGCACATGCCTTTAATCCCAGCACTTGGGAGGCAGAGGCATATTGATTTCTGAGTTCGAGGCCAGCCTGGTCTACAGAGTGAGTTCCAGGACAGCCAGGGCTACACAAAGAAACCCTGTCTCAAACAAAACAAAACAAAACAAAAAACCAACCATCCAACCAAACAAAAAAGAAATGTAACCCAATCACAAAAGAAGTCACTTGATATGCAATCACAGATAAGTGGATACTAGCCCAGAAACCTAGAATACACAAGATAAAATTTGCAAAATACAAGAAAATCAAGAAGACCAATGCGTGGATACTTCATTCCTCCCTAGAATAGGGAATAAAATACCCATGGAAGGAGTTGCAGAGACAAAGTTTGGAGCTAAGATGAAAGGGTGGACCATTCAGAGACTGCCCCACCCTGGGTTCCATCCCATAATCAGCCACCAAACGCATACACTATTGCATATGTCAGCAAGATTTTGCTGAAAGGATCCTGATATTGCTGTCTCTTGTGAGGCTATGTCAGTGCCTGGAAAACACAGAAGTGGATGCTCACAGTCATCTATAGGATGAAAGACAGGGCCCCCAATGAAGGAGCGAGAGAAAGTACCCAAGGAGCTGAAGGGGTCTGCAACACTATAGGTGGAACAACAATATGAACTAATCAGTAACCCCAGAGCTCATGTCTCTAGCTGCATATGCAGGAGAAGATGGCCTAGTTGGCCATCATTGAGAAGAGAGTCCCTTTGGTCTTGCAAACTTTATATGCCCCAGTACAGGGTAATGCCAGGGCAAGCCATGGGAGTGAGTGGGTAGGGGAGCAGGGTAGGGGTAGGGTATAGGAGACTTTTGGAAAAGCATTTGATATGTAAATGAAGAAAATATCTAATAAAAATAAAAAACAGAGAAGAATTTAGCACTCTGCATGGAAATAACAAGAAATAAATTTTAATGGCTTTAAATAGTGAACAAAAATTTAAGAGAAAATATTCCTAAAATATTCAGATGTCAGATAATTGCCATGTTGCTTTCTTAGTATGAAACAGAGCTTTGAGAAACAATCTGCAATTTGAGTCTGTCTTCTTATCTTCCTTCCAAGATACTTAGGCTGGGTTCTTTATTGATATCCTCATAAATTGATTTACTGATTATTTATCTGAGCCATATACTTTTCTGAGTGTTGAGTTTTTATTCACTCATTCACTGCTTTAAATGACCACAAAGAGTTAGCACTCTAATCCTGCTGAGCATCTGTGGATACTAAGTAAGAAGAATCCCTATCATCAGCAACTAATGTCACCTGCCTTGTATCCCTTGGTTCTTGATCAGAGCCTACACCTGGAGACCATAACAACTCTCAAGTCTAAATTATATTATTCAATAAGAAACCCTAGTATCTTGCCAGCACCTCCCTATTTATGTACTAAATAAATAAAAGTGGAATTTGCATATGTGACGAGAGTAAGAATGAAAAATTGCTGTTTTAAGAAATTACTTTGCATAGTATAGATTCTGGTCTGTTCAAAATCGGATGGTAGGTCATATACATCTAGCAGGATAGAACTTTAGGTACTGTTTCTGTATGTCAGGCTTGTCCACACTCATTCCTCATGACACCTGTGTGTTTACACTTAGTGCCTTCAGTTGATTAGATGAGGCTCTAATGAAAAGTATACCTGTTTTAGTCAGTGTATTCATTACATTAATTACAGCTAACAATGCCTGTACCACAATATGTTTGTGGTGCCCAGGAAAAGAGCTGGGGATAGTAACTTATTCAACTTTATACAAAAACAAACACACTGCTTCAGATCCACCCCTGTGTGAAAAAAAATGGAGTATATTCCTTAGCTTATTGAATGAATTTAAGTTTCATCTGGAAAGTTATTGGTGAGCGTGGAGTGGTGGACATTAGGAAAGGGGAACACCTTTTTATCTACATATCCTTGGATTTTCTTTATAAAAGACAAATAATAAGTTCCATGAAAGGTGTGGATATTTTTCTATATCTGATTTTCTTTGGTTTCTGTATTTTCTGTTTATTTTAGAGGGCCTGTACAGTGCTGAAGCTGGTTCAGGACAGCCCAAGATAAAGTCTGTCTTTGGTTTCTGGGTTGTTGAGTTAATTATGACTTTCATCACATACATCTGGCATTATCTTCTTGTCAAATATCACAAAGAAAAACCTGATTTCCCTTAGCCCTTGGGAAGACAAGTGGTAAAGAGTTCTTATTTTTATAACTGCTTAGAGCTGGGAAGGTACTCTAGAACCTCTCTCTTTTATAAGTTGTAGAACTCTCACCCAAATTAATCCAGTAAATAGTGGAAGACTTTTGTTTCCTTTTCTGGCATTGTTTTCAATAGTGATTTTTAGGTAGTTTTTGAGTAGTAATTTAAAAAAAAAAAACTGCAATAGTCAAGGACAAAACTGTTGGGCCAAGAGGAATATTGGAAGGACCCAGCTAAGGGATGTAGCCAAGACATCCAGTACCAAACTCAAAACATACAGTACCAAAATTTAGAATATGATCACTATGATTCAAATAACTTCTGATGAATTTGGTAGACAAAGCCTGGAAATTTTGTTGTAGCATCTCAGTTCAACATATAGTTGGTTAACCACTACAAAAGCAAAAAAAGCAACCCCACCCCCCGAAAGCATATGGAAGATGTATATTTTTTTTAGACTCTGTAACCTAATCTTTAATTTGGGTGAGTTAGTATAAGTAGTGAATGTATATTATTTTGAAATCTAATAGTAGAATGGCCAATGTGTTTCAGTGTAAATGAGATAGATTTAGGTGCATAGTCTAGTAATATAAGAGGAAATGGGACAAATTCATCTGTTCTTTTACTTACTGTAACCATGTGTTCTATTCCTCTGAGAAGGGTAATGAGTTGAGGGATTCACTTAGCCTTAACAGTTGCTAACAAAGGTGCAGATTGAGACTGGTTGTTGGGAGCTATATTAGAGGATACTATGTTAGACTACAGAAAGTATGCATAAAAGTTTCTCCCATACACAAAACAAGTTTCCTGACTTGTAAAATAAAAGTTATCTTTAGTGGTGAAGTTTTGGGTGAGTTTGTTTTCTTTTGCTGGGTAGATAAAATTCCCATTTTAACAGTCCTGATCAAAAATTGAAAGGAGCTCATTTTCTGTATGTATACCTTTCTTCTGGAGTAAATAGTGTGTGGTTTCAGGGATAGAACAGTCTTCTGAGGTAACAAAAGTTAAAAAGCCCATTTCTTATGTTATACGTCTTATGTAATATACTGAGAATTTTCTTATGATTATGGAGAATCATATTTTTCATTATTTCTGTATGAAGATATGAAACAGTATCATGACTTTAGCATATTGTCAAAGGCACAAATAAGATTATTTTTAAATGCCAGTTTATTTAATCAAATGAAATTTTAACTGCACTATACTTGAATAAAAATGTTTATAACTACAGATTTCTACACTTGGAAAAGATTTGAGATTAATTTCAATACATTTGTTATGTCTGTGTGTTAGCAAGCAAGATCAAAACAATTATAAAGTAAGACACAGGAGTAAAAAAATATGGGAATTAAATATAAGTGAAAGATGTTTGTAAAATATTAATGTTATAAAATTTAGTTTTCTGATCATGAAAATAGTATTTGCAAAACTAAGTGAACCAAAAGATAATATAAGTAAATAAAATGAGAGCATGGGTGAAAGAAGATAACCAATGGTAGATGGGTGAAGGATAGAGGTAACAATATGTAAAAGCTTAGTAAAGAAACCTCATACCCACTCCAAACCATTCTTGGGTTTCAGCAACAATACAAATGTGTATATTCAAACTGCATTTTTAGGAAGAGTAACAGAGAATTTAGATGACCTTGACATCTAGAGAAAACTTTATTAATAAATGTATATAATTTAATAAAGAGGTAGCATCTCAACTTCTGGCCACAGGGTGATCAAGGCACAGGACCTAGTCACTCAATTACAAGAGATCAAGAGAGTACAGATTACATGCATTAAACTGGTGTTTTTGTAGCTGAAAGTAAGGAAAAGTGAGAAAGGTTTTTCTTGCTTGCTTCTTTGTTATTTAAGTAGAATGGAGAAGTTAACTTAGACAGATGTTTATTGAAACTATAAGGTCTGTTGTCCCTTTTTGTAACTACCCAGAGATTGGGGTGGGAGGTCAACTACTTTTCTTCTATAATCACCAAATAGTTGATTTTCTGGAACTTTGAGCTCAATTTAAGGCTGTAGTTTTTGGAAGGATGTTCTGTTTGATGCCAGTGAAAAAGCAAGGAAAAAATAAACAAGACAAAGTAAACTTTTAAAATAGAAACAACAGAAACATTTTGATCTACTGCAAAGCAGAGGGGTACGACATTGTAAGTTTGATATTGAAATGGGTTGATTTCTTGTAGAGATTTTCACTTCAGCTATTGAACATACTCAACAGGCTTTGCATCTATTTTAAGCTCAGGCTAGGAAAGCATTCTTTTCCACCTCTTTTGCTGTCTATTGCTGCCTCCATCCTGGTGGACCTTCCAGTGAATTCCACCCAGTCACAACTGAGGCACTCTGTCCCATTTTTTCTGTTTCAGAACTTGGAAAACCATAATAAAATAAGATGGTTGTAATGGCACAGAGCTATAATCTAAATTTTTATAGTACTGAAGTTATATAATGTTAATTTTGAAGTTAGCCTTGTCTATATAACAAGTTCCTGAGGCCAGACAGGCCATAGACTTATTTTCATTTTTTTGGAAGTTGGGGAAACATAATTCAAAATCCACAAAATAAGATGGTTTTAATGGTGCAGAGCTATAATCTAAGCACTTGGAGTATTGAGGCAGCATTATCTTAAGTCTGAGGCTAGCTTAGACTTTATAAGAGAACCCTGACATTAGATAGGCTATAGACCTAGAGGAAAATAAAATATCATTCATTGTTCAGCTAAAGGAGCACAGAAATAAAAAAAGACTAACAACTTTCTCCTATACTCAAAGATCAAATCAGTATCTCTTATTCAGGCATTATCAGAGAAGCATCCTCTTTCAGTAGATGGGAACAAATACATCGAACCACAGATAGATAATGTGCAGAGTGATAAACCTTGGATCATACAGTCTTAAATGAAATGCCTTCATCAAATACCTCCCCTCAGGACTTGGGGACTTATACAGAAAAGGAGGCAGAAAGATTTTAAGTGCTACTGTGGATGTGTGACACCAAGGAAACAAGGCCTTCAAGATACAACAGGACTAATGCACATATGAACTTACAGAGATGGTGGTAGTATATACAAGGCTTGCAGAGTTTTGAGTCAGATTGGATTGCAGTTCTAAGAGGGGGAGTAGAAATGATCTCCCATTACTGACTGACCAATTGATAACTGCTTGAAAAGAAAAATCAGTTTTCTTCAATGGAGTCCTAATGGGTATACAAATCATACTTAAGGTTAGACTCATTGCCCTACAGTAGATGGCCAACATAAAATGAAGTCAATGGTATTTTATGGATTTTTTTTTGTCTCATATAACTTTGGGCATTTTTTCTGGTCTATTCCTTATATATTATTGTTTCTGATTTTGTGTTTTTATGGATTATTTTTTGTATGTGTTACTGCATGTGTTTTCATTGTTTTTTGTTTCTTTTTTAAAAATCCTGGATTGTTTGCTTTATCTTCCTGTTTATTTTCTAAAGACACAAAAAGAAGAAATGAATTTGGGTGGGTGGCATGGAGGAGAGGATCTGGGAGGAGATGAAACTGATCAGAATATGTTGCATGAATTTTAGATAAAAATGCAAAAAAAGGAAAAAAAGAAGGAACAAAAACAAAAGTCAAAGGAAGGGCTGGAGAGATGGTTCAGTGATTAAGAGCAAGAGATCTTCTTCAAGGGAACCCAGGTTCAATTCTCAGTACACACATAATGGTTCACAACTGTACTGGCTAGCTTTGTGTCAACTTGACACAGCTGGAGTTATCACAGAGAAAGGATCTTTAGTTGGGGAAATGCCCCCATGAGATCCAGCTGTGGGGCATTTCCTCAATTAGTGATCAAGGGGGAGAGGCCCCTTGTGGGTGGGACCATCTCTGGGCTGGTAGTCTTGGGTTCTATAAGAGAGCAGGCTGAGCTAGTCAGGGGAAGCAAGCCAGTAAAGAACATCCCTCCATGGCCTCTGCATCAGCTCCTGCTTTCTGGCCTGCTTGAGTTCCAGTCCTGTATCCTTTGGTGATCAACAGCAGTATGGAAATGTAAGCCAAATAAACCCTTTCCTCTCCAACTTGCTTCTTGGTCATGATGTTTGTGCAGGAATAGAAACCCTGACTAAGACAACAACTATCTGTAATTCCATGCCCATGACAGCCATCAATCACTCTTGCTCTCTACAGTTCTGAGGATGGACATAGAATACAGACATAAAATTAAAACACATATAAACACAAAAAACTTAATAATAATGTAACCAGCAACAACAGTACAACCAACCTAAATCACCATAAATAAAACAAAAATGAAAGAAACATGTTGGGAATTTGTTCGATTTCTTTGTCTTAATTTGGCTCCCAAAAGCTGCTTCCAGACGTGAGGGCTACCCCAGCTGGCTTTAATTGCTAATAAATAATTTCCATAGAGCCAATGACTGGACAGGGAGACAAAAGAGGAATTTTTAGAAGGCACAGGCAAGGGGCCAACAGAGAGGGGAATAGGAGGAGAATCACCATAACTCAGAGGAAGAGAGACCAGATTTAAGAGCTGGAGGATAGAAAGTGTCCAGCAATGTAGGTGGAAAGGGAATGCAGCCCTATGGGTTTAGTAGAAAGGAGGGCTGCCCAGAAACTAACAGGCTAACAGGCCAGCAAAGATACTATATAGATTTAGAAGATGTTAAAAAGCCAGGAATAGCTGAGGGAAGCCATGTGCTAGCCGCCAGCAGATTTAGCTATTGAGCTAGTTGGGGCATATTAAAATTGGCTGATGTGTGTGTGTGTGTGTGTGTGTGTGTGTGTGTGTGTGTGTGTGTGTTTTATTCGTGAATACAGAGCTCTTGTGTGGTGGATGCGTGCATGTGCACAAAAATCACTGGGAGCCAAAGCAGATTAAATAAATATATATATATTAATTCTTCTTTTTTGGATGCTGGAAATAAAACTAATGGCTTAGTTTGAAATTATTTCTGTAAAATGCATCTTCCCTGTGAAGTATGTTGATATAGATTACTTTGGATTTGATAGTTTGTATTCAAGTGAGAATATTAGCATTTACCCCAATGTTTTATTAAGCAAATAAAGGATTACGTATACAGAGTACCCAAGGTATATAGAAAGCCTAACAGTTCAAATTTAGCCTCTGCTTTTTGTAGAATCTTTTATTTCTTCAGTATCATGTCTACCAAAGGGAAGGACGATAAAGGTACTAGAATCCTATTACTGCAGCTGGGAACTAAGCTACTCATTTTCAGCACCCTTAAAATATCAGTTAATATTTGGTTGAAAATTTTAAAAGACTGAATCTTTTGACTTAGTTTTCTTTAATTTCATATTCTGATTTTTTTTCTTTTTTTTTTTTTTTTTTGGTTTTTCGAGACAGGATTTATTTGTATAGCCCTGACTGTCCTGGAACTCACTTTGTAGACCAGGCTGGCCTCGAACTCAGAAATCTGCATGCCTCTGCATCCCGATATTCTCATCAGTTACCAACCCCTCTCCTATTTAATTTTCTTAGAGTAAATAACTTCATTTTCTGTGAGGAGGAACATAACTCATAACTCATTTTTTCAGATTTTTTTAATTTATTTGTTACTGAGTGTTCTAGTTTATTCATTGTTGCTGTTATAAAACACCAAAAACAATTTGGATGTGGAAAGGGTTTATCTGGCTTATAGTTTACAGTACATTATTTAGAGAACTTAAAGCAGGGACCCACAGGAAGTAACTTTGGGGAAATGCTACTTACTGGCTTCTCCAGCTGTTACTCTTAGACTACCCAGACCTGTCACATGATGGCAACATCATTTGGCAATGAAGAAATATGCCCTGAGACATGCCCATAGGACCATTCGATGAAGGCAATTCCTCAGTTGAGGATTCCTCTTCCCATGGGAGCATAAGTATGTGTAAAGTTGACAGTTAAACCAAACTGAATAGCAATAGCTGACTGAAAACTTAATAAATGCAGATTTTGGTGGGATCTTTTTCAAAAAGATCAACTATCCTATGTCTATAACTGTGACACCACATGATAATTGGATATGCCTTGAGATGGAAGGGGAAGTAGTGGGAAGAACAAATGTTTTATCATGTACCCTTAAAGAGGAAGAACCCGGAAAGTGTTATTATGTTTTTGTTGTTGCTGAGTGGACAGAAAGTGGTTTTGTTATTTTTGTAGTAAATTTCAATGGCATAAGAATTCTTTATATGCCACATACTTTTGAGTAGTTCCCTGTCTTTCTAAGATGATCACCTCAACTAACTTCCCATATAACTAATGTTTTCCCACTAAGTCCAGACCTATCTAGTGGTTATGTGGCTAACTTTCTCAAGTGCATCTTGAGTGTACAAATCTTATATTTCAGGTTCCATTACTAGGTCCCTGAGCAGCCAAAGACTGAGTTGTGTCCTGTCAGAAGCATTCAGTCATAGTCCAGATTAATGCCTGCCATGGAGAGCAAACTTATAACCTGCTTGGGAAATAGTTCTACTTTGCTAGCACATAAACTAAGAAAGAAAATAAAATGAAAGTTTTTCCCAAAGCGGAATGTAATCTTTCTTAGCAAAATGAGGAATGAGAAGGAAGCAAAGGACGGAAGGAAGAAAGAAAAATGTCTACAGTTGAAAATGGCTTTCATAACTTTCCCTCATGTCATCAGTAGAAAAGAATTTTCTGTAGCTAGTGTTTTAACTCACTGGTAGAAACAATAGTTGTCTAGAATGTGTAATTTTCCAGCTTTCATTTGAAATGGAATGAAGGAAGGAAGAAAGGGAGGGAGGGAGGGAGGGAGGGAGGGAGGGAGGGAAAGAATGAGAAGATAAATGTGATCAAGTGATGAAAGAACTTTTTGAAGAATACTTTTCACACACATACACACACACACAAACGTGTGTGTGTGTGTGTGTGTGTGTGTGTGTGTGTGTGTGTGTGTGTACCACAAGTGTGGATCAGACTATGGAGGTTAAGAGAATGTTTTGGATCTGAGAAATTTTAGTTGCATGTGCTTGTGCTCTGCCATGTGAATGATAGGAACTGAACCAAGGTTCTCTGTAGACCACTATGTTATATTACTCACTTAACCATCTCTTTACTGCTAATTTCACCTTTCTGATAACCTTATTCATTCTGAAACTATATTTGGTTGACTTGAGAATGCACTGTAAATCTGGTCATGTTCATTGGGCTCCTCACAGTCATCATCCTTATCCTGAAAACACATCTCAGCTAAAGGGGGAATAAATGGAAACAAAAAAGGCACCATGAAAAATCTCTTCATAGAACTTTGTATAGGAACATACAGCTTCTTCTCCTGTCTACCTGGTAGTCTGTACTTCATAACCAATTACTTACATTTGACATTATCACTCAGCAAAAATGATTACCCCAGTGTCATATGTCATGGCCACATTCATACTAACATATTGATGAGAGTGATACCTATCATCCCACTGAAGGAGAAGAACAGGTAGAAATTAGCTGGGTTCATCCTAAGGGACTGCCTTAGGGAGAGATTTTCAGTAGGACAATTGGAGTGGTTTGACTACCAAATTTGACTGACTACATTTTCATCTTTATTAATCTGAAGACTCTAAGCTTTTTCAAGAACAAAGGCTAGCTCTCTGTTTCCATGCATGTTATGATTTAGTCAGACAAGCCCATACCTCAGAAGCCAGGTTTATCTGGAGATAACAACTTGGGGAGCATTCATGTCAGTAATTCCATACCAATTCCTGTCTTCTTATCTACATATTCAGTTACTCTACCTCCAAATTGTTTTCTTATGTCCCTTCTTCTTGTCTATACCACTAAACTCTCTCTAGGTGTCATCATCTAATAAACAGTTGTTATCTGATCTTCAGTCTTCTCTTCTTATTTCTCTGAAGCTCTCTGGAGTTGTCTTTCAAAAGGATATCATTCTCAGAATATATCATTCTCTTCCACATGCCCATAACTAAGCACTCACTCTTTCTTCTATTGTAAAACTCATCCCCAAGACTTGAAAAGCTACTTCTTTCCTATTCTTCATGTATTCATACCAAAAGTCATCTTTCCCCAGAAACCTTTTCCGTCTGATATGTGGAAAGGTACCCTCTGAATAAAACTGTGTTCTTTATATCATCCATTATTATCTTTATAGTTTATTTGTTCTCTATTTTTTGGCATCCAAGTCTTACCTTTAAGAGTTATGACCTTGCCATCTAAGCTGTCTGCTCTATCCTTGGAGAACAGACAAGAACAAGCCTAATACAGTGGATTGTAAATGCTTAGGTATTGTCTTAGTTTGGACTTGTATTGCTGTGATAAACATCACAACCAAAACAAATTGGGAGGGAAGGAATTTCTTGAACATACAAATCTCAGATCACACTCAATCAATGAAAGAAATCAGGACAGGGACTCAAGGTGGGACATACTATTAGGAACTGAAGCAAAGACAATGGAAGAATACTTCTTACTGGCTTGCTTCCTAGTACTTGCTTACTAAGCTTCATTATGTATTCCATGGCCACTTTCCCAGGAATGGCAAGAACCAAAATAGTGTGGATCCTTTCAAATCAATCAGCAATCCAGAGAATAACCCACAGACTTGTCTATAGGCAATTTTATAAAAGCATCTTCTCAATTGAGTTTCCCTTTCTAGATTGCCTATATTTCTGTCAAGTTGACAAAACCCAACCAGGACAGGTAAAACTGATCATTTGCCTAACAAAGCTACAGGTAGATCTAATAAAAAGCATACGCAGGGAACCATAAGGCACTGGTTACACCCAATTCCCAATTATTTTAGTTGCTGTCAACACCATAGTTAATAGTTCCTGGGAGTTTGGAGGAATATTATAGACCAGGAAATTGTCAGTAAGACCAATGAACATAACAGGTAACCAGATGGTGAGAAATAAACACAAGAGCATATACTACTTGGCAGCATCAGAACACAGTTGTTCTACCACAGCAAGCCACGGATACTGCAACACAACTGAAAAGCAAGATTCTGATCTAAACTCCCATCTCATGAAAAAGAAAGGAGGCTTTAAGAAGGACATGAATAACTCCCTTAAAGAAATACAAGAGAACACAGGTAAACAAGTAGAAACACTTAAAGAAGGAACACATAAATCTCTTAAAGAAATACAGGGGAAAAATCAAACAGGTGATAAGATTGAACAAAACCATCCAGAATCTAAAAGTGGAAATAGAACCATTAAAGAAATCACAAAGAATATAAACCTGGAGATGAAAAACCTAGGAAAAAGAACAAGAGTCACAGGTGCAAGTATCACCAACAGAATGAAAGAGATGAAAAGAGAGAATCTCGGGCATAAAAGATACCATAGAAGACACTGACACAACAGTCAAAGAAAATACAAAAAGCAAAAAGCTCCTAATTTAAAACATTCAAGAAATCTAGGGGGAAAAAAAGATCAAACCTAAGAATAATAGGTATAAACCAAAGATTTCCAACTCAAAAAGCCAGCAAGCATCTTCAACAACATTATAGAAGAAAACTTCCCTAATCTCAAGAAAGAGATGCCCATAAACACATGAGAAGACAGAATACCATATATAGATTCCGAAAATAAATTTTCCCGTAGCATAATAATCAAAACACCAAAGGCACAGAACAAAGAAAGAATATTGAAAGCAATAAGGGAAAAGGGTCAAATAACAAATAAAGTTAGAACTACCAAAATTATAATAGACTTCTTAACAGATATTCTAAAAGACAGAACATCTTGGGCAGATGGCATACAGACCCCAAGAAAACAAAAAATGCCAGCCCAGGCTATGCTACCCAGCAAAACACTCAATTGCTATAGATTGATAGACCAAGATTTTGCATTACCAAACTAAATTTAAGCAATACCTTTCCACTAATCCAGTGCTACAGAGAATAACAGAAGGGAAACTCCAATATAGGATGGATACTATACCCAACAACAACAACAAAAAAAACGAAATTAGTCTTCTCATAACAAGCCCCAAAGATGAGAACCACACAACCATATTTCCACCTCTAACAACAAAAACAAACAGAAGCAACAATTATTGGTCCTTAATATCTCTTAACATCAATGGACTGAATTTTGACAATAAAAAGGAATAGGCTAAGAGACTGCATACCTAAAAGAATCCCATATTTTGCTGCATTCAGGAAGCACAACACACCTCAGGGTCAAAAACAAATACTACTTCAGAGTTAAAGGATGGAACTTATTTTCCAAGCAAATGTTCCCCCAGAAAGGATACTTCATACTTTTTTTTCCTTTTTTGGTTTTTTGAGACAGGGTTTCTCTGTATAGCCCTGGCTGTCCTGGAACTCACTCTGTAGACCAAGCTGGCCTCGAACTCAGAAATCCGCCTGCCTCTGCCTCTCAAGTGCTGGGATTTAAGGCATGTGCCACCACGCCTGGCTCTAGGATACTTCACACTTAACAAAGAAAAATAAAAAAACCTACCAAGATGAACTCTATGCCCCAAATGCAAAGGCACCTCATTCGTAAAAGAAACTTTACTAAATCTCAAAGCACACATTGAACAAAACACAACAATAGCCTTCATCAACAGCCTTCTCTCACACATCTAAAGATCATGAAAACAGAAATGTTACAGAGACACTGTAAAACTAACAGAAGTTATGAACCAAATGGGTTTAACAGATAACTACAGAACATTTCACCATAAAAGAAAAGAATGTACCTCCTTCTCAGCACCTCATGGTACCTTCTCCAAAACTGATGATATAATTGAACAAAAAAGAAGTCTCAACAGACACAAGAACATTTAATTAAATTTAATTAAAAAAGGCTGGTCTTCAATGACAACAAAAGCAAAAGAAAGACCACATACACATGCAAGTTGAACAACACTCTATTCAATGATGACTTCTTCAGGGAAAAAATAAAGAAAGAAATGAAAGGTTATCTATAATTTAATAAAATGAAAGCACAACATACTCTTGTGAAACACAATGAAAGCAGTGCTGAGAGGAAAACTCATACCACTGAGTGCCTCCATAAAGGAATTGGAGAGATAATACACTAGGCACTTAATAGCACATCTGAAACCTCTATCTGAAACAAAAAGAAGTAAATACACCCAAAATGTGTAGACAGCAAGAAATAATCAAACTCAGGGCTTAGATTAATCAAGTAGAAAGAAAGACAATTATACAAAGATTTAACAAAACTTGGAGCTGATTCTTTGAGAAAATCAACAAAATAGATAAACCCTCAGCCAGACTAGCCAGAAGGCACAGAGACAGTATCCAAATTAACAGAATCAGAAGTAAAAATGGAGACTTTATAACAGAATCTGAGTATATTAAAAAAAATCAGATTTTACTAAAAAAGCCTATACCAAAAAAAAAAAAAAAAAAAAAAAAAAAATGAATGAAACCCTGAATTCTAAAAAAAAAAAAAAAAAAAAAAGAAACATATAGGTAAAATAGATGATTTCCTAGACAGACAACAGGTACCAAAGTTAAACCAGGATCTAAACAGTCCCTTAGCCCCTAAGGAAATAGAAGTGGTCTTTAAAAATCTTCCAACCAAAAAAATAAATAAATAAATAAATAAATAAATAAAAATAAAAAAAAAAACCAGAACCAACCAGCACCAAATTGTTTTAGAGAAGAATTCTATCAGAATTTCAAAGAAGACCTAATACTAACACTTTTCAAATCATTCCAGAAAATAGAAGCAGAAGGAACACAACCCAATTCGTTCTATGTAGCCACAGTTACACTGATACATAAACCACACAAAGACCCGAAAAAGATAAAGAACTTCAGATCAATTTAACCTATGAATATCAATTCAAAAATTTTCAATAACATTCTCAAAACACAAATCCAAGAACACATCAAAACCATCATTTACCATGACAAAGTAAGCTTCACTCCAGGGATCCAGGGATGAACCAATACATGAAAATTTTTCAATGTAATCCAGTACATAAACAAACTCAAAGGGGAAAAAAAAACAACAACAACACGTGCTCATTTCATTAGATTCTGAAAATGCCTTTGACAAAATACAATTTTTCTTCATGTTAAACGTATTGGAGAGATCAGGAATTCAAGGCTCATACCTAAACATATTAAAAGCAATATACAGATAAAGATGTAGAACTCTTATCTCTGTCTGCACCATGCTGGCCTGGATTCTGCCATGCTCTTGCCTTGATGATAATGGACTGAACCTCTTAACCTATTTTAAATGTCTGTATGCAATCCCTCAAAAATGCACCTGTAAGTTACCAGTATCTGTCCTAAACTTGGAGTCACCTTGGATTCCAGCAACCAACAATTCTCTCAGACAGATACCCCATTAGATCACTATCCTACCTGAGAACACTTACCTCAGAATGAAAACTAGTGCTACCCCAAGTAATACTCCTAAAATTAGGAGTCATTTCATGGAAACCTGACATTTTCTTCAACTGATTAAGCTTTCTCTAGAGACAGCAGTGAGAGCTGATCCTGTTTCACAGCACTCCATAACCAAATACTTCCAGGAGAAAGCTAGTCTCCCAGGAGTGCTGGTATACCTATGAGCAGAGGGAATACCATGACTTCTGCTCAAATTCCTGGCCAAAGAGCCACCAGTCCAGAGTCACAAGAACACAGGAACCAAGGAACAATTGGGGACAGGCTTCTTCAGGTTTCCTTGTGTGCCCAGGAACTGTCATTGTGCCACAGTTTTCCATATCCAAATTCATCCAAGAGAGAACTGGTCTCTGAAAAGTACTGACACACAGGCTTGCAGGAGAGACAAGCCACAGTCAGAGACAGCAAAACCAGATAACACCAAAGATATCTGGCTGGTGAGAGGAAAGGACAAAAACATAAGCAACAGAAACCAAGTCTACTTATCACCATCAGAACAAAGCTAGCCCACCACATGAGCCCTGGACACCCCAATACACCATATCACACTAGAAAAACAAGACTCTGTATTGAAATCACATCTCCTGGTGATGATAATGAAAGAATTAAATTTGAGATGGTGGCTCATAATCATTAATTAAAAAGATCTCCAGCCTAGAGAAAAGCAGAACAGGCCCAGGAATGTCTGGACAGGCCAGAACAAAGGCTGCTATGTTGTTCCAGGAACTGGCTGGCCATAAAGATAGGGGAGGCATGCAAGGACATCCAGACTATCTCAGCTGAGTGATGGGCCACCTGGCTCTGTACCTCCCTCCCTGTCTCCAGCCCTCCTCCTGATTTGGGTCAAACATTAGCCATATGCTCTGCTAACATAGATAAGCACCCACCTTTTAGGATTGCTTTTACCCCGATCTGCACGTACTAATTGCTGATGTTTAAACTAACCAATTGTGTGAAACTGCACCAATTTTGCCCCTACTCCCAACTCTTTTGTATATAAGCCCCTAGCACCCCATGCCTCATCGTCGATTCCTCTGTCTCCTGTGTGAGATATGTTTTGGTCTGGACCTCCGATAATAAACTGCCTCATGCGTTTGCATCAAGATGGTCTCTTGTGTTTCTTGGGTGTGAAGTGAGTGGGGGATCTCCCCACAGGGGTCTTTCAATAGAGGACTTTAAGTAGGTCATAAATAAACCCCTTAAAGAAATACAGAAGAATACAAATAAACAGGTAGAAGCCCTTAAAGGGGAAACACAAAAATTCCTTAAAGAATTATAGGAAAACACAATTAAATAAATGACGGATTTGAACAAAATCATCCAGGATCTAAAATTAGACATAAAAAAGTAAAAAAGTCACAATTGGAGACAAACCTGGAGATAGAAAATTTAGGAAAGAGATCAGGAGTCATAGATCAGGAGTCATTACCAACATAATACAAGGGATAGAAGAGAGAATCGCAAGAGCAGAAGATACCAGAGAAAACATTGACACAAAGGTCAAATAAAATGCAAAATGTAAACAAGATCATAACCCAAAATATCCAGGACATCCAGGACACAATGAGAAGACCAAACATAAGGATAATAGGTATAGAAGAGAGTGAAGATTCCCAATTCAAAGAGACATATATCTTCAACAAAATTATTGAAGAAAACTCCCCTAGCATAAAGAAAGCAATGCCCATAAACATACAAGAGGCTTATAGAACTCCAAATAGACTGGACTAAAAAAGAAATTCCTCCAGACACATAATAATCAAAATACAAAATGCACAAGACAAAGAAAAAATATTAAAAACAGTAAGGGAAAAAGGTCAAGAAACATATAAAGGCAGATGCCACACCCACTCCAGTTGTAACTGCTTGACAGCCCCCAAAGCCTGGATGCAGTTCTGAGGCAAAATGTTTCATGGAAACTTAGTCTCCTGGAGCCTTGGCATCCTGCAAAAGGAATGCTACAAACCTGCCCTGTGTTAGTCAGTCGGTGAACAGATCTGTGTGCTTTCCTTTAATATTGCTTTATTATAAGTGCCTCTAAGGATTGATTCTGACATATAGCTAAGTTAGATTAGGCTCCACCAGTGTGCCAACATCCTAGGAAATCACTGAGCCAATGTTGGGCTTTGATTTTTGTAAGAATGCTACTCATTCAGATGAAAAACCTCCAGTGTTCACAGAGAGACAGTGAAAGAAATCAGGCATTACAATTTACTGGAATAGAGCTAGAAATCTCAGGGCTAGACTACAGAGTATACTTTGAACAATAGCTGAGTCATTCCCATATACAGGAATTTACAATGGCCTAAGGGGTAGGTGGATTATACAATAAACTAGAATTGGAACTATGGCAAGGGCATGAAGCCCTTGTCCCTGGCTTCTAAGGATAAACTGACCTTAGGTGAGGCTGCTTTTTATTCCAGTTGTTAAAATTGATTTCAATCCCAGTTGGTTGCTGTTAGCTTTTATGTATGCATTCCTCTGTTTTGTGTAAAAGTCATTTTGCATCGGGTAACCTCAATGTACCTCAGATGACCTTAATATAAGTCTAATGATCACTTTGAGTAATTATATTCAGATACAGCACTCTCTCTCTCTGTGTTAGTGTCTCTTTGTCACCCTGCTGACTCCCTGCCTACCTGAATACCAGGGCCTTGATTCCCCAGGGGTTAAGGGACCCACAGGGTCCAGTCTGCTGCAGGCAGACCTATCAGAATTACAACAGAATTCACACCAGAGACTATATAAACTAGAATATCCTGGGAAGATGTCATACAGACCCTAAGAGAACACAAATGCCATCCCAGGCTGCTATACACAGCAAAACTCTCAATTACCATAGATGGAGAAACCAAGATATTCCATGACAAAACCAAATTTAAACAGTATCTTTCCACAAAGCCACGCCTACAAAGGATAATAGACAGAAAACTCCAACACAAGGAGGAAACTACACCCTAGAAAAAGCAATAAAGTAATCTTTAAACAAACCTAAAAGAAGATAGCCACATAAACATAATTCCAACTCTAAAAACAAAATAACAGGAAGCAACAATCACTATTCCTTAATATCTGTTAACATCAAAATTATATATTGAACTGATTCAATCAGGAGAAAGCAATACCAGTAAGTTTGTAAGTATGGCATCAAAAATGCAAAGAAATACATGTATGAGGCAACATAATTTAACCAATTAACAACCTGAATTCAAGCCACTATTTTCTATCTAACTGATTTTATATTTTTGACCTTGGTATTATATACATTCTAAATGTTGTGTGACCTAACATTTCTCTTCTCTCAGTATCTTAAAAAATAATGTGCAAACATAACACTCCAGGAAATTAACATTTTAATCTTAATTTGGAATTCATGAGTAGTATAATTAATGTTATGTTTTGGTTCATAATTTTGTTATAGAAAATTTGCTTTGTGATATATATATATATATATATATATATATATATATATAATATCAATTTTATCAGCCACTACTCAATGAAAAAATGAAAAGATTTTATATTTTATATATTGCTGCTCTAAGTGTTTGTTCTCTGATTCTTGGAGGAATCACAAATATTTTTGTTCATGTAATATATGTATGCATGTGTATAAGGATACGGTTGAGAAGAAATTATCTCATGATGCTGTTTCTGTTGAACTTCTGTACTAAGTATATATGGGCCCTACTTTCTAACAATTATCATATAAAATTTGACCACTGCAATTGATATAATATTACTAAATTGATATGAAAATTGTTATGTCTATGATTATGTCACATTTTCCATGTGAGTACTTACCTGAGCTCTTTCTTAAAGTGCTTGTTCATATTTTTTAAAAATGTCATCCCGAAAAAAAAAAAAAAGAGTGGCTGGTGCTTGTTCTGGTCAGTACTAGCACTGGGAAACCTTGAGCAGAAACTCAGCAGATGGTCCCACGGTCCCCAGAGGACTCTCCATATAGCAGATACCCTAGCACACCCAGGATCTTAGGATCACGGAGGAGAGTCAGCCTCCAGACAGGGCTCTGACCTCAGGTCTCAGGTGAGAGCACCATCTTATATCCTGGGTCTCTCAGAGAACATTCTGCACAGGAAAGCATGTGGGCCACTGAAGCAACAGAGCTTCTTGGAAAGGGTCCCTTCAGGCTTTCATCCTCAGCCAGGAGGTAGAGCTGAGTCACAGACTTCTGGGCACCTTCCCCCTCCAGAAGAGAGTTGGCATCCAGGGAGGGCTCTGGCCCCAGGACTCTGCGGAGAGTGCCATCTTTTATCCCAGGTCTCTCAGAGGCTAGTCTGCTCAGGATAGTGCATGGGCCACAGAAGCAACAGAGCTTCTTGGACAGGGTCCCTTCGGGCTTTCATCTTCACCCAGGAAGCAGATCTGAGCATCTGACCTCTGTGCACCTTCCCTGCAAGAGGAGACCTTGCCAGCAGAGAGTGCTATGACCACTGAGATTCAAGAGAGAGGTGGACTCCCAGGAGTGTTGACAGAGGCTAACAGAATCACAGGAGAAACAAGCTCCAGCCAGAGAAACCTAGAACATCTAACACCAGAGATTACCGGATGGTAAAAGGCAAACATAAGAAGTTTACTAACACAAACCAAGACCACTTGGCACCATCAAAAATGAGTACACCCATCACAGCAAGTCCTGGATACCCCAACACAACTAAAAATGAAGATTCTGATTTAAAATAGTATCTCATGATACTGGTAGAGAATTTTACAAACGGCATTAATAACTCATTTAAAGAAATACAGGAGAAAACAGCTAAACAGTTAGAAGTTCTTAAGGAGGAAACACAAAAATCCATTAAAGAATTACAGGAAAACACAGACAAACAGGTGATGTAATTGAACAAAACCTACAAAGATCTAAAAATGGAAGTAGAAACAATAAAGAAAACCCAAAGGGAGGCAACTCTGAAGATAGAAATCCTAGGAAAGAAAACAGGAACCATAAATGCAAACATCAGCAACAGAATACATGAGATGGAAAAGAGAATCTCAGCTGCAGAAGATTCCTAGATAACATGGATACAACAATCAAAGAAAATTCAAAATGCAAAAAGATCCTAACCCAAAAATCCACGAAATCCAGTACAAATTAAGAAGACAAAACGTAAGGATAAGAGGTATAAATGAGAATGAAGATTTTCAAATTAAAGGGCCAGTAAATATCTTCAATAAAATTATAGAAGAAAAAATTCCTTCATCTAAGGAAAGAGATGCCCATGAACATACAAGAAGCCTACAGCACTCCAAATAGATTGGAACAGAAAAGAAATTCCTCCTGACACATAGTAATCAGAACAAGAAATGCACTAAATAATGATAGAATATTGAAAGCAGTAAGGGAAAAGGGTCAAGTAACATATAAAGGTAGACCTATTAGAAATACACCAGACTTCTCACCAGAGACTATGAAAGCCAGAAAATCCTGGACAGATGTTATACAAACTGTAAAAGAACACAAATGCCAGCCTAGGGTACTATACCCAGCAAAAAATCTCAATTAACATAGATGGAGAAACCAAAGTATTCCATGCAAAACCAAATTCACACAATATCTTTCCATGAATCCTACCCTTCAATTATATTAAAGGGAAAACTCCAACACAAGGAAGGAGATTACTATGTAGAAAAAGCCAGCAAGTAATCTTTTAAAAAACTTAAAAATGAAGATAGCAACAAGAACCGAAGAATCACAACTCTAACAACAAAAACAACAGGAAGCAACAATTACTTTTCCTTAATATCTCTTAATATCAATGGAGTCAATGCCCCAGTGAAAAGACATAGACTAACAAACTGACTACATAAACAGGACCCAACATTTTCCTGCATACAGGAAACCCACTTCAGTGAAAGTGACAGACACTACCTCAGAGTAAAGGGAGGAGAACAATTTTCCAAGCAAATGGTCCAAAGAAACAAGATGGAGTAGCCATTCTAATATTGAATAAAATTGACTTCCAACCCAAAGTTATCAAAAAAAGACAAGAAGGTGCACTTAATACTCATCAAAGGTAATATTTACCAAGATGAACTCGCAATTCTGAACATCTATATGCCAAATGTGCGGGCATCCACATTCATAAAAGAAACTTTGCTAAAGCTCAAAGCACATATTGAACTGCACATAATAGTATAGGGAGACTTCAACACTCCACTTTCATCAATGGACTGATCATGGAAACATGAAAGAAAGAGAGACACAGAGAAACTAACAGAAGTTACAAAAAATGGATGTAAAAGATATCTACAGAACATTTTATCTTAAAACAAAAGGATATACCTTCTTCTCAGCACCTCATGGTACCTTCTCCAAAATTTACCATATAACTGGACACAAAACAGGCCTTAACGAATACAAAAATAGTGAAATTGTCCCATGCATCCAATCAGATCACCCAGGACTAAGGCTGATCTTGAATAACAACATAAATAATAAAAAAAAAAAAAACATGCACGTGGAAGCTGAAAAGCACTCTATTCAATGATAACTTGGTCAAGTAAGAAATAAAGTAAGAAATTAAAGACATTTTAGAGTTTAATGAACATGAAGCCACAATATACACAAACTTATAGGAAACAATGAAAGCAGTCCTAAGAGAAACACTCATACCTCTGTGTGCTGCCAAAAAGAAACTAGAGAGAGCATACACTAGCAGATTGACAGCACACCTAAAAGCTCTAGAACAAAAGGAAGCACATTTACCCAAGAGAATTAGACTGCAGGAATAATCAAAATTGAGGCTGAAGTCAATCAAATGGAAACAAAAAGAACTATACAATCAAACCAGGAGAGAATTTTTTGAGAAAATCAACAATATACATAAACCATTAGCCAGACTAACTAGAGGGTACAAGGACAGTATCCTAATTAAAAAATCAGAAATGAAAAGGGAAACATAACAATAGAACATGAAGAAATACAAAACATCATCAGATACTACTACAAAAGGTCATATTCAACAAAACTGGAAAACCTTCATGAAGTGGACAATTTTCTGGACTGATACCAGGTACCAAAGTTAAATCAGGATCCAATTAATGATCTAAACAGTGTCATATCCATGAAAGAAGTAAAAGCAATCATTTAAGGAATCCCAACCAAAAAAGGCCCAGGACCAGATGGGTTTAGTGCAGAGTTCTATCAGACCTTCAAAGGCAACCTAATTCCCATTCTCCTCAAAGTGTTCCACAAAATAGAAACAGAAGGTACTGTGCCCAGTTCATTATAGAAGGCGTAATTACTCTGATAGCTAAACCACATAAAGAACCAACAAAGAAAGAGAATTTGAGACCAATATCCCTTAAGGATATCAATGCAAAAATACACAATAAAATTCACGCTAACCGAATCCAATAACACATCGAAACGATCATCTATCATGATCAAGTAGGCTTATACCCAGGGATTCAGGCATGGTTTAATAAAGGGAAATCCATCAACGTAATACACTATATAAACAAACTCAAAGGCAAAAACCACATGATTGCCTCGTTTGATGCTGAGAAAACATTTTACAAAAATCCAGTGCCCATTCATGATAAAAGTCTTGGAAATGTCAGGAATTCAAGTTCTATACCTAAACATAGTAAAAGCAATATACAACAAACCAGTAGTCAACATCAAACTATATGGAGAGAAACTTGAAGCAATCCCAATAAACTCAGGGACTAGACAACGCTGCCCATTTTCTCCCTACCTATTCAATATAGTACTTGAATTCCTAGCCAGAGCAATTAGAAAACAAAAGGAGATCAAGGGGATATGAATTTGAAAGGAATTAGTCAAAATATCACTATTTGTAGATGATATAATAGTATATATGAGTGACCCTAAAAATTCAAGCAGAGAATTCCTAAACCTGTAAACAGCTTCAGTGCAGTAACTGGCTATAAAATTAACACAAACAAATCAGTGCCCTTTTTCTACACAACGAATAAACAGGATGAGAAAGAAATTAGGGAAACAAAATCCCTCACAATAGTCACAAATGATTCAAAATACCTTGGTGTAACTCTAACTAAGGAAGTGAAAGATCTGTATAAGAACTTCAAGCCTATGAAGAAAGAAATCAAAGAGGATCTCAGAAGATGGAAAGATCTCGCATGCTCATGGATTGGCAGGATTTATATAGTAAAAATGGCTGTTTCCAAAAGCACTCTAAAGATTCAGTGTAACCCCCATCAAAATTCTAACTTAATTTTTAACAGAATTAGAAATGGCACTTTGTAAATTGATCTGGAATAACAAAAACCTAGGATAGAAAAAACTACTCTCAACAATAAAAGAAAATCTGGTGGAATCACCATGTCTGACATAAAGCTGTACCACAGAGTAATTGTGATAAAAACTGCATGGTACTGGTATAGGGACAGACAGGTAGATCAATGGAATAGAATTGAAGACTCAGAAATGAACCCACACACCTAAGATCATTTGATCTTTGACAAAGGAGCTAATATCATTCAGTGGAAAAA
>NC_034613.1:107241235-107242507 GCF_900095145.1 Mus pahari | reverse complement strand
CAAGAATTTGCTGACAGGACCCTGATACAGCTGTCTCTTGTGAGGCTATGCCAGTGCCTAGCAAATATAGAAGTGGATGCTCACAGTCATCTATAGAATGAAACACAGGACCCCAAATGGAGGAGCTGGAGAAATTACAGAAGGAACTGAAGGGGTCTGCAAACCTATAGGTGGAACAACAATATGAACTAATCAGTAGCCCCAGAGCTCCTGTCTCTAGCTGCATATATAGCAGAAGATGGCCTAGTCAGCCATCATTGGGAAGAAAGGTCCCTTGGTCTTGCATACTTTATATGCCCCATACAGGGGAATGCCAGGGCCAAGAAGTGGGAGTGGGTGGGTAGAGGAACAGGTAGGGGAGGGTATAGTGGATATTTGGGGTAGCATTTAAAATGTAAATGAAGAAAATATCTAATAAAATAATTAAAAAAAAAAAAACTCTGACCCAGAAATGTCCTTGTCTAAAAGAACTTCAAGGACAAATATATTTCTTCTGGAAAATTTCTCTTTTTTTAAATTTTGTTTGTTTTTTTTTGTAAGTTTTTTTCTTTTCAGTTATAGGAATGATTGAAGACCTAATAGTCTGCAATAGCCTCATCCTGGTACCAGAAACAGGCATTTTGATTTACTGCTTCATTATGATGTCATAAATCCTCTCATCATCTGTTGTCAGAGGGACCTTCCCGGGCCCACAGTAAGCAGCAACAGTTTGCTTATTCACCCCTACCAGGTAACATTTTTCCTAACTTTCTCTTGATTTATAGAAGAGATTTGAGAAATTTCTAGTAGATTTTATCTGGGTTTTGGTGTATTTCTTTAGTATTCAGTAATATGTTATTGTCTGTTATTTGGTATCTCCTTAATATTGTAATGAGAATTGTAGAGGTCTTATGTTCACCAATCTCTTCTATATTCTCTGTAGTATGTTACAGCTCACATAAATATTTCCATTTTCTTGTTGTTAAAAGAAATTTATGCTTAATTTAAGGAACACTATTACTGTACATCATGGTCCAAGTAATATGTATCCATCTTTGCTTTGATTTCTTGTTTTTATTTAATATTTTCTTTATTTACATTTCAAATGCTATCCCGAAAGATCCCTATACCACCCCCCTGCCCCTGCTCCCCTACCCAACTACTCACACTACATGGCCCTGGCCTTTCCTGTACTGGGTCATAAAAAGTTTACAAGACCAAGGGGCCTCTCTTCCCAATCATGGCCAATTAGGACATCTTCTGCTAAATATGCAGCTAGAGACACAAGCTCAG
>NC_034613.1:107237750-107239002 GCF_900095145.1 Mus pahari | reverse complement strand
TTTTTCCCTGTGCCCATATCTTTGAGGCTTTTCCCCACTTTCTCCTCTATCAATTTCAGTGTCCCTGGTTTTATGTGGAGGTCTTTGATGCCCTTATAATTGAGCTTTGTACAAGGAGATAAGAATGGATCAATTCTCATTCTTCTACATGATAGCCACCATCTGTGCCACCACCATTTGTTGAAAATGCTGTCTTTTTTCCACAAGATAGTTTTAGTTCCCTTGTCAAAAATCAAGTGACCATAGGTGTCTGGATTGATTTCTGGATCTTCAACTCTATTCCATTGATCTTATTGTCTGTCACTGTACCAGTACCATGCAGTTTTTATCACAATTGCTCTGTAGTACAGCTTAAGGACAGGCATGGTGATTCCACCAGAGGTTATTTTATTGTTGAGAATGTTTTTTGCTATGCTAGGTTTTTTATTATTCCAGATGAATTTGCAAATCGCCCTTTCTAACTCTGAAGAATTGGGTTGGAATTTTGATGGGGATTGCATTGAATCCATAGATTGCTTTTGGCAGGATAGCCATTTTTGACTATGTTAGTCCTGCCAATCCATGAGCATTAGAAATCTTTCCATCTTCTGAGATCTTCTTCAATTTCTTTCTTTAAGGATTTGAAGTTCTTATCATATAGATCTTTCACTTCCTTAGTTAGAGTCACACCAAGGTATTTTATATTATTTGTGACTATTGTGAAGGGTGTTGTTTTGCTAATTTCTTTCTCGTCCCTTCTGTCCTTCATGTAGAGGAAGGCCACTGATTTGTTTGAGTTAATTTTATATCCAGCTACTGCACTGAAGAAGTTTATCAGGTTAGGAGTTCTCTGGTGGACATTTTAGGGTCACTTATGTATATCATAAAATCTGCAAATTATGATATTTTGACTTCTTCCTTACCAATTTGTATCCCCTTGGTCTCCTTTTGTTGTTGGATTGCTCTGGCTAGGATTTCAAGTACTATACTGAATAGATAGGGAGAAAGTGGGCAGCCTTTCCTAGTCCCAGATTTTAGTGGGATTGCTTCGAGTTTCTCTCCATTTACTTTGATTTGGGCTATTGGTTTGCTGTACATTGCTTTTATTATGTTTATCTAGGGGCCCTGAATTCGCAATCTTTCCAAGACTTTTATCATGAATGGGTGTTGGATTTTGTCAAATGCTTTCTCACCATCTAATGAGATGATCATGTGGTATTTGTCTTTGAGTTTGTTTATATAGTGGAATAAATTGATGGATTTCCTTATATTC
>NC_034613.1:107235555-107237739 GCF_900095145.1 Mus pahari | reverse complement strand
TTGAGTTCCAGTCCTGCATCCTTTGGTGATCAACAGCAGTATGGAAATGTAAGCTTAATAAACCCTTTCCTCCCCAACTTGCTTCTTGGTCATGATGTTTGTACAGGAATAGAAACCCTGACTAAGACAGGTAGTGTCTATCCTTTTCCCTAAGGTGGGTTTCCTGTAAGCAGCAGAATGTTGGGTCCTATTTGTGTAGCCAGTCTATTAGTCTATGTATTTTATTGGAGGATTGAGTCCATTGATGTTAGGAGAAATTAAAGAAAAGTAATTACTTCCTGTTATTTTTGTTGTTAAAGTTGGGATTTTGTTCTTGAGACTGTCTTCTTTTAGGTTTGTTAAAGGATTGCTTCCTTTGTTTTTCTAGGATGGAGGTTCCGTCCTTGTGTTGATGTTTTCCGTTTATTATCCTTTGAAGGGCTGGATTCTTGGATAAATATTGTGTGAAATTGTTTTTGTCATGGAATACTTTGGTGTCTCCATCTATGGTAATTGAGAGTTTTGCTGGGTATAGTAGCCTGCGCTGGCATTTCTGTTTTCTTAGGGTCTGTATCACATCTGTCCAGGATCTTCTGGCTTACATAGTTTCTGGTGAGAAGTCTGGTGTAATTCTAATAGGCCTGCCTCTATATGTTACTTGGCCCTTTTCCCTTGCTGCTTTTAATATTCTCTCTTCGTGTAGTACATTTGTTGTTCTGATTATTTTGTGTCAGGAGGAATTTCTTTTCTGGTCCAGTCTATTTGGAGTTCTGTAGGCTTCTTTTATGATCTTGGGCATCTCGTTCTTTAGGTTTGGAATGTTTTCTTCTACAATTTTGTTGAAGATATTTG
The DNA here is from genome assembly GCF_900095145.1 of Mus pahari. Classification (NCBI taxonomy): domain Eukaryota; kingdom Metazoa; phylum Chordata; class Mammalia; order Rodentia; family Muridae; genus Mus; species Mus pahari. The sequence goes on along the minus strand of NC_034613.1, from coordinate 107,236,908 downwards.
CTAGCACTTTAAGTTGAAAATCTTCATTCTCATCTACTCCTATTAACCGGAGGTTCGGTATTCTCATTATGTCCTGGATTTCCTGGATGTTTGGAGTTATGATCTTTTAGCAGTTTGCATTTTCTTTGATTGTTGTGCCCATGTTCTCTATGGAATATTCTGCAGCTGAGATTCTCTCTTCTTCTTTTTTTAAATTATTTATTATTATTTTCTTTATTTACATTTCAAATGCTATCCCGAAAGTTCCCTATACACACCCCTACCCCTGCTCCCTTACCCATCCACTCCCACTACTTGACCCTGGCCTTACCCTGTGCTGGGTCATATAAAGTTTACAAGACCAAGGGGCATCTCTTCCCAATGATGGCCGATTAGGCCATCTTCAGCTACATATGCAGCTAGAGACACGAGCTCAGGGGGTACTGGTTAGTTCATGTTATTGTTGTACCTATAGGGTTGCAGCCCCCTATAGTTCCTTGGGTACTTTCTCTAGCTCCTCCATTGGGGGCCCTGGGTTCCATCCAAAAGCTGACTGTGAGCATCCACTTCTGTGTTTGCAGGCACTGGCATAGCCTCACAAGAGGCCGCTATATCAGGGTCCCTTCAGCAGAATCTTGCTGGTATGTGCATTTGTATATGGGTTTGGTGGCTGATGATGGGATGGATTCCAGGATGGGGTAGTCTCTGGATAGTCCATCCTTTCATCTTAGCTCTATGTTCAACATCCTTAGTCATCAGGGAAATGCAAATCAAAACAACCCTGAGATTCCACCTCACACCATTCAAAATGGCTAAGATTAAAAATTCAAGTGACAGCAGATCCTGGTGAGGTTGTAGAGAAAGAGGTAAAGTCTTCCATTGCTGGTGGGATTGCAAGCTTTTAAAACCACTCTGGAAATCAGTCTGGCAGTTACTCAAAAAATTGGACATAGTACTACTGGAGGACACAGCAATACCTCTTCTGGGCATATACCCGAATATCTTCCAACTGGTAATAAGGACATATGCTCCACTATGTTCATAGCAGCCTTATTTATAATAGCCAGAAGATGGAAAGAACCCAGATGTCCCTCAATAGAGGAATGGATACAGAAAATGTGGTACATTTACACAACGGAATACTACTCAGCTATTTAAAAACAATGATTTTATGAAATTCTTGGGTAAACGGATGTGTCTGGAGGATATCATCCTTAGTGAGTTAACCCAATCACAAATGAAGTCACTAGATATGCACTCACTGATAAGCTGATTTTAGCCCAGAAACTTAGAATACCCAAGATACATCTTGCAAAACACAAGAAAACCAAGAAGGATGACCATCGAGTGGATACTTCATTCCTTCTTAGAATA
>NC_034613.1:107233973-107235339 GCF_900095145.1 Mus pahari | reverse complement strand
CTCTTTAGTGGTGTTCTCCTGCTTTTCTTTAACAATGCGTTCTTTAATTCCTCTACCAGCATTGTGAGGTATGCTTTTAAATCCGATTCTTGCTTTTCGGTTGTGTTGGGGTATTCAAGACTGACTGAGGTGGTAGTGCTAGTTTCTGATGATGGTGAGTGGTCTTGGTTTCTGTTAGTAAGATTCCTATGTTTGCCTTTCACGATATGGTGATCTCAGGAGTTTTTTGTTAGAGTTGTCTCGGGTTGGAGCTTGTTCCTCTTGTGATTCTCTTAGCTTCTTTCACTGTCCTGGAAGTACAGCTCTCTCCTGCGTCTCAGTGGTCAGATTACTCTCTGCAGTCAAGCTCTCCTCTAGCAGGGAAGGTGCACAGAGGCCTGGTGTTCAGTTCTGCCTCCTTGCTTAAGATGTAGATCCAAAACAGGGCCTGTCCCAGAAGATGTGTTGCCTCTGCAGTTTATTCACTCACCTGCACAGACTAGCCACCGAGGGACCCTGGACACCATATGACTCTCTCACATGCTCTGGCAGACAGAGCCGTCATAGGTGCCCAAATTTCTGGAGCCTGAAACAGGGTCTGTCCCAGAAGTTAGGTTGCTTCTGTCTGTTCCGAAGCTGTGTAGCTTCTGTGGTGCACACTCTTGTTAGTGCTGACTGGAGCCTAAGCGAACCAAAGCAAAGATGGCTCTCCTTCATGCTCAGGCCTTGAGACTCCTCCAGGGTGGACACCCTTCCTTAGGTGGGAAAGGTGCTAGCTTTGCTTTGATTTCAATTTGAAGTCAGAATCTCCCTTAAAATGGTGCAGATATCCTTCATGGGAATGGAGTTTAATGCTGTAGTAGTAGACTAACATAATATTTCATTGCCTTTTTCAGTATTTTGAGGGTTTACTTATTTATAGATTTATGACAACTGCAATAGATCCTATGTGAATATTGATGTATTTAAATTCTTATTTCCTTTATATGATATATGGGTTTGACTTACATGTTCAGTTAAGATAGTTTTTTGTTAAATCTAGCTCCTAGGGCCTAATGTCAAACATAATTATGCACTTAATTTCCTTTCTTTACCTTGTTTTCTTCTCCTTTTCTCCTTATTTTTCTTCTCCTCGTTCTCCTTGTTCTCCTTGTCCTCCTTCTCCTCCTTCTCCTTCTCCCCTCTCTTTTCTTGGTTGATTATGACAGATTCACATTTTGTAGCCCAGGCCAACCTAGGACTCACAGCATAACCCACTCAGGCTGACCTAGAATTCAGAAAAGCACTCCTAGCCAGGCGTGGTGGCGCACGCCTTTAATCCCAGCACTTGGGAGGCAGAGGCAGGCGGATCTCTGAGTTCGAGGCCAGCCTGGTCTACAGAGTGTGT
>NC_034613.1:107184535-107233853 GCF_900095145.1 Mus pahari | reverse complement strand
AAAAAAAAAAAAAAAAAAAAAAAAAAAAAAAAAAAAAAAAGAAAGAAAAGCACTCCTGATCCAACCACTCTATTTCTCTAATCATTTATGAATTCTGGAATATTTTTGACATTCATTAGGAACTATCAATTTAATCTCTATAATCAACTTACATTATAAATTGTGTGTCTTTCTGTATTTCCTGTTATTTATAGTACTTCTAAATTTATTTTTTATATGTTTACTTTGCATCCCATTCACTGACCCCTCTCAGTGACCCCATCCTACAATCCTTTACCCAACCCCTTTCACCTTTCTCCTCTGAGTGGGTGTCCTTCTTCCTCCCAGATATTCCCTCAGCCTGGCATTTCAAGTCTCTGCCAGGCTAGGCTCTTCCTTTCCCACTGAGGTCAAGCAAGGCAGCCCAAATAGTAGGCCATATCCTTCATATGGGCAACAACTTTTGGGTTAGCTTCTGTTCTAGTTGTTCTAGACCCACATGAAGTTCAAGATGCACATGTGCTACATATGTGTGCGGAGGTCTAGGTCCAGCCTGTGTATTTTTTGATTGGTGGTTCAAGGGACTCTATCCTCTTTATAATATTGGATTTAAGGTCATTTCCTTGTATTTCAGTTGTGGTCAAATATCTAGGTCTTGCTGTATGGTAGTATTTGTGCTTTGGAGTTATCATATTGACATGGTTCTTGCTGTGTTCTTTTGCTGTCATTTAGCCATCTGGAAGGTTTTGGTCCCTGGATGTTCTTATCATAATAGGTATTAGGAGGGAAGTGAAACTTGATGGTCCTGATGTTACAGACCTCTAATAGGTATCCATAAGCTGTGTGGCTCCAGACTTGCAGATTTGTATGGCTCAGGAGCCTCAAGTATGATGGAGGTAGACACAGATGTGGCAGGAGAATGGATGTCCCCCTGGGATGATAGTCTGCTTAAACAGCTTGACTTGGCCTGCAGAGCTCAGAGAGCATGAAAGATGGGTGTGGGAAAAGAAGCTTACAGTTATGGTTCAGGACTCTGGTGGGGGTAGTGTAGAGACAGGTCTAATGAAGGTAGATGGAGAGGTGGCAAGATAGTGAATATCGTTCTGGAATGGCAGACTACTCAGGATATCTTAGCTTGAAAAAGAGGGCTCAGAATGTAAGAAGGATGGGTGGGGGAAGGAAAACTTAGCTGTATGGTCCAGTCTGATGGAGGTGGAGGAGAGGCAGTGCAAGAGTGGAGGTCCCCTTGGGTTAGCTGACTGATTAGGGCACCTTGGCTTAGACCAGAGGACTCAGAGAGCTAGTTCTTAAATTTTATATTTATTGAGTATAGCTTTTTGTAGTAGGATCTTTTTGCATTTTGCATTTTATTTGATTGTTGTGCCCATGTTCTCTATGGAATCTTCTGCACCTGTGATTCTCTCTTCCATCTCTTGTATTCTGTTGCTGATGCTCACATCTATGGTTCCTGATTTCTTTCCTAGGATTTCTATCTCCAGAGTTGTCTCACTTTGGGTTTTCTTTATTGTTTCTACTTCCCTTTTTAGGTCTTGTATTGTTTTGTTCAATTCCATCACCTATTTGGTTGTATTTTCCTATACTTCTTTAAGGGATTTTTGAGTTTCCTCTTTAAGGACTTCTACCTGTTTATAGTGGTGTTTTCCTGTAATTCTTTAAGGACTTCTACCTCTTTAGCCGTCTTCTCCTGTATTTCTTTAAGTGAGTTATTAATGCCCTTCTTAATGTCCTCTACCAGCATCATGAGATATTATTTTAAATCTGAGTCTCGCTTTTCGGGTGTGCTGGGGTATCCAGGACTGGCTGAGGTGGGAGTGCTAGGTTCTGATGTTGGTGAGTGGTCTTGGCTTCTGTTAGTAAGATACTTACATTTGCCTTTTTGCCATCTGGTGATCTCTGGAATTAGTTGTTGTAGTTGGAGCTTGTTACTCCTGTGATTCTATTAGCCTCTGTCAGCAGTCCTGGGAGTCCAGCTCTCTCCTGAGTCTCAGTGGTCAGCATACTCTCTGCAGGCAAGCTCTCCTCTTGTAAGGAAGGTGCACAGAGGTCTGGGCCACCACCTCTCCTCTGGCGGGGAAGGTGCCTGGATGTCTGGAACCAGAAACGGGGTCTGTCCCAGAAGTAATGTTGCTTCTGCCTCTCCCAGAAACTGTGTTGCTTCTGCAGTCCGCACTCTCACCAGAGCAGACTGGTCCCTGGGCAACCCAGAGCACAGAATGGCTCCCTCACCACCTCAGGCAGTGAGAGCCCTCCCTGGCAGACACCTCTCCTCTTGCAAGGAATGTGCCTGGATGTCTGGAGTCCAAAGTGGGGTTTGTCCCTGAAGCTGTGTTGCTTCTGCAGTCCCCACTCTCACCAGAGCAGACTGGTCCCTGGGCAACCCAGAGCACAGAATGGCTCCCTCACCAGCTCAGGTAGTAGGAGCCTTCCCCATTCTTACTCTTTCAAACTATATTCTTTTTAAACTTCTATCTATTAAAAAATGTATTCTCTCATAAAACATTCTAGCTGTAGGACTACCTGTCACAACCTACCCTTACCTTCCCTGAACTCCCCTCTCCCCCAAATCTAATACTAAATTCCTTTCAGAAAAAAAGCAGGTCTCCCAGAGATAACAGTTGAACATATAATAACAAGATGCAGTAAGATTAGGCACAACCCTCATGTTAAGGATGGACAAGGCAAACCAGTAAGAAGAAAGGGGTCATAAGAGAAAACAAAAGAGTCAGAGACACATCTACTCCCACTACTAAGAGTCTCAAAAAATCCAGACTAAACTTTTAAACTTTTGTATGATACATACTTATACTTTGTTTTCATATTTTTTCTTTCACTTACTACATACTATCTTCCTTAATTCCTTTCCTAGTAAGATAGAGCAAAATTATATTCATCAACTTATAATAATTGTTTAATGTAAATACTATTTATAACAAACTAACATTGGTAATTTCTTGTTGTTTTTTTATTATTTATTTATTATATGTAAGTACACTGTAGCTGTCTTCAGACACCCCAGAAGAGGGCAGCAGATCTCATTACAGATGGTTGTAAGCTACCATGTGGTTACTGGGATTTGAACTCAGGACCTTCAGAAGAGCAGTCAGCAGTATTAATGGCTGAGCCATCTCTCCAGCCCAATTTCTTGGTTTTGGATAGGCTTAAATTTTGTTACCTGATTTTGTTGTAATTAGAATTTTTCCATACAACATATGCTTTATCCCTTCCCCACTTCTCCCAAAATCTCTCCAATTCCTACCCAAGTCTACACCCTTTCTTCCTCTCTAATTAGAATATGAATGGGCATTTAAAGCATAATGGGAAGAAGAAGAAGAAGAAGAAGAAGAAGAAGAAGAAGAAGAAGAAGAAGAAGAAGAAGAAGAAGAAGAAGAAGAAGAATATATATGAATGATAGAAAATCCACCTTCCTCCCAGAGAATACCCATAGAATAAAACTAGAAATCATAATGCATAAGTGAAAGATCTTGTCTTAGTTATGGTTTAATTATAATATATAAGGGAAAATATTGTCTTAGTTTTGGTATCTATTGCTGTGACAAAACATGATGACCTTTAGAAACAGCTTGGGAATGAAAGTGTTTATTTGGCTTGCATTTCATTATCACTGTTCATCATCAAGGGTGGACAGGACAGCTATACAAATTGGTCAGGAACTTGTATTCAGGAACTGATACAGAGAAAATGGGTGATGCTGCTTTCCAGTTTGCTCCACAATGGTTTGCTGAGACTGCTTTCTTATAGAACCATGGATGGCACCACCCCAAATGGTCTGGGTCCTCCTTCATTGATCACTAATTAAGAAAATGCCTTTCAGCTAGATTTATGGAGGCATTTTCTCAATTGAGGTTACCTCCTTTCAGATAACTAGCTTGTGTCAAACTGACATTACACCAGCAAGCACAGATATGAATGAAAAAAAATAGAAGTCAAGAAAAGGTCTTTTGAGGAAAAAGAATAACCCCCAAAAATATTATTGCGTTCCTTTTGTGTTGGACATTCACTACTTAGCATGGGATTTAGCCTGAATAGTGGATTATTTACCCAGTGAGAATCTCCTGAACCCAACTAGTTTTTTACTTTGAGAAGAGTTATCAATTGCAGATTTCTCCACTAGGGGATGTGTGTTGTGTATACATCTCCTTTCAGCACTGGAATCCCATCTGGCTTTTACCTTTTCAGGCTTTGTGCATGCTGCCAGTGTCTGAGTTTGTATGTATGTCACACCTATTGTTTATAGAAGGCCTTGTTTCCTTGGTGTCTTCTATCCATACTGGCTCATTATTTATGTGTTCACTTCCTCAGAGTTCCCTGAACACTTAGGGGAAGTGTTTGGTGAAGAAATCTTGTTTAGGACTTAGTGTTCCAGGTATCTTCTCTTTCTGCAAGTATTTTCTAGTTCTATGTCTGCATATTTGTTTCAATATATTTCAGGAACATGTGTGTTTAATTATTGATGAACAAGATACTGATCTCTGAGTATAGCAGAATTTCATTAAAAATAATTTTTCTTGCTTTATTCCTTTAGGTAGTATTCAGTATTTGGTTTTCCCCTAGGTCCATAGACAATAGACTTACACATTTCTGGTTACCAGAGAAGTATCAGGGATGGGTTTTACCTCATGGAATGGGTCTTAAATCTAATAAGATATTGGTTGATTATATTAATAAGCTTTGTGCAATTATTGTACTAGTATATCTTACAGGTAGGTTATCATTGAAGATGGAAAAGGTTGTCATTTGTTTGGTGTTTACCTGTCTCCTCTGGATTCCTGCAGGGTACCTTCCACTATAAATGTATATTCATCATAGGGGTAAAAGCTCTAGGTTGACACCAACTTGACTTCTCCATGAACAATGAGTTATACAGGTGTTGTCTTCAGCTGTAGGGACTTACCAGCAGCTTTCAGAGAGCAACCAATAGCCTTGACAATGGTCTATGTTATTTGGCGATTTCTATGAGACTTCTTTGGTCAACAATTCATTTAGATGTAACCCATTTTATTTGGTGACAAGAAATGTCTAGTTGGGCCTTTGTCCCTCCCATCATTTGGTAATCCCAAATTGTTCTATTTTCATATACTTTTATATTTTAAGAAACCTTTACTGTATTAGATTTCCATATGATCTTTCAAAAGGCCCTTCCTTTCAACTGTACCTCCCCATATTCCCTCCTTTATATCTTCTTCCATCTTACTTCTCTTGTAGTCTCCACCCACAAATAAGTATATGTTCTATTTCCTCTTCATAGGAAGATTTTTATTTTTAATTTTTATTTTTATTTCTATTTCTATTTTTATTTTTATTTTTATTTTTATTTGCTTTCTAGTCTTGTGTGCTATACCTAACCTCTGTGGTTATACTGATTGTAGCCCACTTACCAAGAACTTAAACTCTAACATCCACATACACATGAATACATGTCATATGTGTTTTGGGGGGTCTGAGATACCTCAAGAAGGATGAAGGTTTCTACCTCCAACTATGTAACTGACTATTTCATGGTTTCAGGTGTTTTTAACAACTGATTAGTAATCCACGGTGTAATTGTATGATATTTTCTTTATCCTTTCACCCATCAATTGGCATACAGGCTGTTTCCAAATTCTGATTATTATGAATAGATCAAAAGTGAACAAGATTTAGCAAGTATCTCTGTAGTACTATAAAGCATTCTTAGTATAAAGCATTCTTTGTGTATATGCCCATGAATAGTATAGGTTAATGTTGAGGTGGACCTATGGTTTGCTAACTGAGAAATTGTCAACTGATTTTCATAATGACTGTGCAGGTTTACACTTCCTCCAGCAATGAATAAGTATTTCCATTACTAAACATCCTTACCGGAATTAGAAGTGATTTGTTCTACTGATCTTGGCAATTCTAACTGCTATAAGATGGAATCTCAACATAGTTTTGATTTGCATTTTCCTGATGGCTAAGGTTGTTGAACAATTCTGCAAATGTTTCTCAGCCCATATATTTCATTTTTAGAGAATTCTTGGTTCAGATATGTACCCCATTTTTAGTTGAGTCATTGTTCCATTGATGTCCATTTCTTTTAGCTCTTTATATACTTTAGATGTTACCACTCTACTGGATATGTAGTTGGTAATAATTCTTTTCCCACTATGAAGGCTGATATTTGTCAAAATAATGGTGTTGCTGTCCATAAAGAAGTTCTCAGTTTCATTGTGTAAATATACCACATTTTCTGTATCCATTCCTTTGATGAGGGACATCTGAGTTCTTTCCAGCTTCTGGCTACCATAAATAAGGCTTCTATGAGCATAGTAGAGCATGTGTCCTTATTAAAAACTGGAACATCTTCTAGGTATATACCCAGGAATGGTATTGCTGGGTCCTCAGGTAGTACTATGTCCAATTATCTGAGGCACAGCCAAACTGATTTTGCCAGTGGTTGTATCAGCTTGTAATCCCACCAGCAATGGAAGAGTGTTCCTCTTTCTCCACATCCTTGACAGCATCTGCTGTCACCTGAGTTTTTGATCTTAGCCATTCTGACTGGTGTCAGGTAAAATCTCAGAATTGTTTTTATTAGCATTTCCCTGATGACAAAGGATGTTGAACATTTTTTAGGTGCTTCCTAGCCATATTCTTCAGTTGAAATTTCTTTATTTAGCTCTGTACCCCATTTTTTAATAAGGTTATTTGGTTCTCTGGAGTCTAACATTTTGAGGTCGTTTTAGATATTGGATATTAGCCCTGTATTGGATTTAGGATTGGTTAAGATCTTTTCACAATCTTTTGGATGCCATTTTGTGTTATTGACAGTATCCTTTGCCTTACAGAAGCTCTACAGTTTTATAAGGTTCCATATGTCGATTCTTTATCTTATAGCACAAGCTACTGGTGTTTTTTTCAGGAATATATTCCCCTGTAACCCTATGTTCAAGGCTCTTTACCACTTTCTCCTCTATAAGTTTCAGTGTCTCTGGTTTCATGTGTAGGATCTTGATCCACTTGGACTTGAGCATTGTACAAGGAGATAAGAATAGATCGATTCACATTCTTCTACATGCCAACTACAAGTTGAGCCAGCACCATTTGTTGAAAATGCTGTTTTTCCCCTGGATGGTTTTAGCTCCTTTGTCAATGATCAAGTGACCATAGGTGTATGAGTTCATTTCTGAGTATTCAATTCTATTCCATTGATCTACCTGTCTGTTGCTATACCAGTACCATGTAGTTGTTTTTTGTTTGTTTGTTCTGTTTTTTATCACAATTTCTCTGTAGTACAGCTTGAGGTCAGACATGGTGATTCCACCAGAAGTTTTTATTGTTATAGATTTTGTGATCCTACGTTTTTTGTTATTCCAAATGAACTTGAAAATTGCTCTGTCCAACTATGTGAAAAAGTGAGAAGGAATTTTGACAGAGATTCCATTGAATCTGTAGATTTCTTTCAGCAAGATGGCCATTTTTTACTGAATTAATCCTGCCAATCCATGAACATGGGAGATCTTTCCATCTTCTGAGATCTTCAATTCTTTCTCCAGAGACTTGAAGTTCTTATCATACAGATCTTCCAATTGCTTCATTAGAGGCACACAAAGCTATTTTCTATTACTTTTGACTATTGTGAAGGGTGTTGGTTCCCTAATTTCTTTCTCAATCTGTTTATCCTTTGTGTAAAGGAAGGCCGCTAATTTGTTTCAGTGAATTTTATATCCAGCTACCTTGCAGAAGTCATTTATCAGATTTAGGTGTTCTCTGGTGGAATTTATGAAGTCACTTGGAGTCACTAAAGTATACTATCATATCATCTGAAAATGGTGATATTTTGACTTCTTCCTTTCCAATTTGTGTCGTTTTCACCTCTGTTTGTTGTCTAATTGCTCTCACTAGGATCTCAAGTACTACATTGTATAGGTAGGTAGAGAGTAGGCATCTTTGACTACTCCCTGATTTTAGTGGGATTGTGTTAAGTTTCCATTTAGTTTGATGTGGGCTACTGGTTTCCTATATATTGCTTTTAATTTTTTTAGGTTTGGGCCTTGAATTCCTGATCTTTCCAACACCTTTATCATGAAGGGATTTTGTCAAATGTTTTCTAAGCATCTAAAGAGATGATCATATGTTTTTTTATTTGTTTGTTTGTTTTGTAGTTTGTTTATATAGTGGGTTACATTGATGGATTTCCCTATATTAAGCCATCCCTGCATCCCTGGGATATAGCCTATTGATCATGGTGGATGTTTGTTTTGATATATTCTTGGATTCTGTTTGTGAGAATGTTGAGTATTTTTGCATTCATATTGATATGGGAAATTGGTCTGATGTACTCTTTCTTTGTTGTGTCTTTGTGTAGTTTAGGCATTAGAGTAATTGTGGCTCCACAGAATGAACTGGGTAGAGGACCTTCTGTTTCTATTTTGTGGAATAATTTGAGGAGCATTGGTATTAGGTCTCCTTTGAAAGTCTCATAGAACTCTCTGCACTCTATCTGGTCCTTGGATTTTCTGTGGTTCAGAGACTATTAATGACTGTTCCTATTTCTTTAGGGGATATGTGGCTGTTTATACCATTATTCTGATACTGATTTAAATTTGGTACCTGGTATATGTCTATAAAATTGTCCATTTCATCCAGGTTTTCCAGTTTTGTTGAATAGAGGCTTTTGTTGTAGGATCTCATGATCATTTGAATTTCCTCAGATTCTGTTATATATCCGTTTTTATTTTTTGATTTTGTTAATGAGGAGACTGTCTCTGTGCCCTCTAGTTAGTGTGGCTAAAGGTTGGTTTATGTTGTTGACTTTCTCAAAGAACCAGCTCTTTGTTTTGTTGATTTTTTGTATAACTCTTTTTGTTTTCACTTGGTTGATTTCAGCCTTGAGTTTTATTGTTTCCTGCCATCTATTCCTCATGTGAATTTGCTTCTTTTTGTTCTAGAGCTTTCAGGTTTGCTGTCACACCACTAGTGTATGCTCTATCCAGTTTCTTTTTGGAGGCACTCAGAGCTATGAGTTTTCCCCTTAGAACTGATTTCATTGTGTCCAATAAGTTTCGATATGCTGTAGCTTCATTTTCATTAAACTCTAAAAAGTCTTTAATTCCTTTCTTTATTTCTTCCTTGACCAATGAATCATTGAGTAGTGTGTTGTTCAGCTTCCACATGTGTGTGGGTTTTTCTATTATTTATTTTGTTATTGAAAATCAGCCTTAGTCCATGGGGAAATGAAAGGATGCATGAGATTATTTCAGTTTTCTTGTATCTGTTGATACCTGTTTTGTAACAGACTGTATGGTCAGTTTTACAGAAAGTACCATGAGATGCTGAGAAGAAGGTATGTCTTTTTGTTTTAGGATAAAATGTTCTATAGATATCTGCTAAATCTATTTGTTTCATAACTTCTGTTAGTTTCCCTGTGTCTCTGATTAGTTTATGATTCCATGATCGGTCCATTGATGAGAGTAGAGTGTTGAAGTCTCCCAATACTATTGTGTGCAGTGCGATGTGTGCTTTGTGCTTTAGCAAAGTTTCTTTTATGAATGAGAATGTCCTTGCATTTGTCATATAGATGTTCAGAATTGAGAGTTTATCTTGGTAGATTTCACCTTTGATGAGTATTAAGTGCACCTCCTTGTCTTTTATGATAACTTTAGGTTTAAAGTAGATTTTATTCAGTATTAAACTGGCTACTCCAGCTTGTTTCTTGGGACCATTTGCTTGGAAAATTGTTTTCCACCCTTTACTCTGAGGTAGTGTCTGTCACTTTCACTGAGGTGGGTTTCCTCAATGCAGCAAAATGTTGGTCTCATTTAAGTAACCAGTTTGTTAGTCTATGTCTTTTTATTGGAGAACCGAGCCCTTTGATATTAAGAGATATTAAGGAAAAGTGATTATTGCTTCATGTTATTTTTGTTGTTAGAGTTGGAACTCTGTTCATGTGGCTATCTTCTTTTATATCTGTTGAAAGATAACTTTGTTACTTTTTCTAGGACATAGTTTCCCTCCTTGTGTTGGAGTATCCCCTTTATTATCCTTTGCAGGGCTGAATTTGTGGAAAGGTATTGTGTAAATTTGGTTTTGTCATGGAATACTTCGATTTCTCCTTCTATGGTAATTGAGAGTTTTGCTGTGTATAGTAGCTTGGGCTGGCATTTGTGTTCTCTTAGTGTCTCTATGACATCTCTCCAGGATAATCTGGCTTTTTTAGTCTCTGGTGTGAAGTCTGATGTATTTCTGATAGGTCTGTCTTTATATGTTACTTGACCTTTTCCCCTTACTGCTTTTAATATTCTTTCTTTGGTTCGTGCATTTGGTGTTTTGATTACTATATGACAGGAGGAATTTCTTTTCTTGTCCAGTTTATTTGGAGTTCTGTAGTCTTCTTGTATGTTCATGGGCATCTCTTTCTTTAGGTTTGCAAAGTTTTCTTCTATATTTTTGCTGAAGATATTTACTGATGATTTAAGTTGGAAAGTTTCCTTCTCATCTATTCCTATTATCCTTAGGTTTGGTCTTCTCATTGTGTCCTGGATTTCCTGGATGTTTTGGGTTAGGATCTTTTTGCATTTTGAATATTCTTTGATTGTTATATCCATCTTTTATATGGAATCTTCTGCACCTGGGATTCTCTCTTCCATCTCTTGTATTCAGGATTAAGCTTGCATCTATGGTTCCTAATTTCTTTCCTAGTATTTCTATCTCCAGAGTTATCTCCCTTTGTGCTTTCTTTATTGTTTCTACTTTCATTTTTAGATCCTGGATGGGTTTGTTCAATTACATCACCCCCTTGTTTGTCTTTTCCTATAATTCTGTAAGGGATTTTTGTGTTTCCTCTTTAAGGGCTTCTACCTCTTTATCTGTGCTCTCCTATAATTCTTTAAGGGAATTATTTATTTCCTTCTTAAAATCCTCTATCAGCATCATGAGATATGATTTTAAATCTAAATCGTGCGTTTCCAGTGTACTGGGATATCCCGAACTTGATGGAGTGGGAGTAGTGGGTTCTGATGATGCAAAGTAGTCTTGGTTCCTGTTAATAAAATTCTTACATTTGCCTTTCACCATCTGCTAATCTCTGGTATTAGATGTTCTTGCTGATTCTGCCTGGGGCTTTTTCCTCCTGTGCGCCTGTAATCCTGTCTTGGCACTCCTAGGAGACCAGCTCTCTCCTGAAAAGATCAGTGCACAGAAGGCTGCAGGTCAGACCTGCCTCCTGGGTGCAGGTCGTGGTAAGAATGACCCTGTCCCAGCTGCTCTGCTATTTCTGAGGCATGTGTGCTCCTGGATTGTCCCATCTTAGAGAGTCACCTAAGAGAAAATGGTGATTTCCCCTGAGTCTGGGGATAAGAGCCCATTTCTACTATCTTGTTTTCAATGCACAAGATTCATTTTTTCATCTTTTGTGGTTTTGCATGGCTTTTCTCTTTGGTTTTTCTTTGCCTTCCTAAATGTTTAATTTCCAATTTTACTACAGTTTTTTATTAATATTATTCTGTAACATTTGGCCTTTTTTTGCTCTGTCTTGCTCCTGAATAAATGTATCCATAAACCTTTTCTATGTTTACCACAGTTCCCAAATAGTGACACCAAAGGAAACTTTTGCTAATTAAGGTCTAGTTATTAAGCTAGGATTATTCCCAACTAGCTTATAACTCATTTATTCTGCTTATCCTAATCTAAGTTTTGCCACAGGGCTCGTTGCCACTCCTGAGTTTTATACTTCCAACTTCCTCTACATACTAGTGGCAAATCTTCCTGTGCTTTATTTTTTTCCCATAGTCTCTCTCTCTGCCAGATGCCCAACCTTACTAACCAGACTTTTTCTATAGGTATTAGGCTTCTTAGTACCCAATCAGAAGTTAACTTACATAGGCAAGGGAGGAAAGAGATATACCTTAACCACAGTATAAAGATACACCACTCCAATGTCTTCTCCTTTTGTTCCAACAAAAGTTTTTTTCTCTAACATCAATAAACTATATACAATAAGAACAATTATGAGAAATATCATGTAAGAATTACATCTGCAATTACTAGTCCATATGCATTTGGCAACTTTAGAGAAAGTACTCTATTATGTTTCTTATTTTGTGAATGCAAAGTTCCATACTTAATTCACTTTCTCTATTATAACTTGAATGTTTCAATCTAAGATATATTGTTGGGTATTACATTATTTTTGGGATTCCTAAACAACTAAGGCTTAATTTTAAGACTATAACTATGAAGTCATTAACCCCATCAGAGACCTGCGATATTTTATCTAAGTAAACAGTGAGTGCAGAGTAGGCAGGTTCCAAAACTACAGAAATGATAGAGCTTGCTTGCCAGCTGGACAGTCACCCATTATTTCTACGTGTCTTTGGAGAAACATCTTTGTCCTTCTGTACCAGAATATCTGACAAACTTTTCTGTAAGACCAGAATATTGAAGAACCTGCTTACCACGTCTTGCCAATGCTCAGCATTCAAATTCCTTTGTGTCCTTCTGTCTATGGCTTGTACACTATTCCGTCAGCAGTTGAAGCAAGGGCAGATTTTTGCTCAGTGGATAGGTTTGTCATATTTGAAGCAAACTCCTCATCAAGGTTCTTCAATGCCCATAATCTTTTAAGAAGTGATAGGGTGCTGATAGGAGTATTCATGTCTCATTGTCATTAAAAAAAAAAAAAGCCTTATGTCAGTAAAATATCTTCAAATGTCATGTTCTGTAGATCGCTGAACTTTTTAAGAACATCTCTCTGTACTATGTCTAAAAGCAATGATTGCTTGTTTCTAGCTATTTATTATCTGCTTTACTTGAATCTATCTACAGAAGGCTAAATAAAGCTTATTTCTGTAATTGACTGAATTAGTACCTAACATGACTGCAAGTTTGATTGACTACTAACATGATTTTCTTTTTTTTTTCTTTTTCTTAGATATTTTCTTTATTATTTACATTTCAAATACCTTTCCTGGTTTCCCCTCCGAAAATCCCCTATCCCCTCCCCCAGGCTCTCCAACCCTCCCACTCCCACTGCTAGTCCTGGCATTCCCCTATACTAGGGCATAGATCCTTCATAGGACCTAGGGCCTCTCCTCCCATTGATGACTGACCAGTCCATCCTCTGCTACATATACAGTTAGAGCCACAAGTTCTATCATGTATTTCCTTTGATTGGTGGTTTAGTTCCAGGGAGCTCTGGGGTCCTCCTATGGGGCTTCAAACCCCTTCAGTTCCTTGGGTACTTTCTCTAGCTCCTTCATTGGGGACCTTGTATTCTGTTCAATGGATGATTGTGATTATCCCTTGTTGTATTTGCCAGGCACAGGCAGAGCCCCTGAGGAGACAGCTATATCATGCTCCTGTCTGTAAACTCTTGTTGGTATAGGCCATAGTGTCTCATTTTGGTAGTTATTTATAGGATGGATGCCCAGGTGGGACAGTCTCTGGATTGTCATTTTTTCCATCTCTGCTCCGATCTTTGTCACTGACTTCTTCGATGCATATTGTGTTCCCCCTTCTAAGAAGGATTCTGAGCTTCTGGGCTAATAACCACTTATCAGTGAGTGCATATCATGTGTGTTCATTTGTGATTGGGTTACCTCACTTAGGAAGATATCCTTCAGATTTATCTATTTGTCTAAGATTTTCATAAATTTATTGTCTCTAATTGCTTGTAGTAATCCATTGTGTAAATTTACCACATTTTCTGTATCCATTCCTCTGTTGAGGGACATATGGGTTCATTCCAGCTTCTGGTTATTATAAATAAGGCTGCTATGAACACAGTGGAGCATGTGTACTCATTACATGTTGGAGCATCTTCTGAGTATATGCCCAGGAGTGGTATTGCTGGATCTTCCAGTAGAACTTTGTGCAATTCCCTGAGGAACCTCTAAACTGATTTCCAGATTGGTTGTATCAGCTTGCAGTTCCACCAGNAATGGAGGAATGTTCCTCTTTCTCCACATCCTCAACAGCATCTGCTCTCACCTGAATTTTTGATCTTAGCCATTTTGACTGGTGTGAGGTAGAATCTCTGGGTTGTTTTGATTTACATTTCCCTCACGATTAAGGACGTTGCACATTTTTGTAGGTGCTTCTCAGCCATTCCGTATCCCTAAGTTGAGAATTCTTTGTTTAGCTCTGTACCCCATTTTTAATAGGATTTTTGGGTTTTTTGGAGTCCATATTCTTGAGTTTGTTATATATATATATATATGTGTGTGTGTGTGTGTGTGTATACATATTGGATATTAGCCCCTTATCCGATTTAGGATTGGTAAAGATCTTTTCCAAATCTGTTGGTTGCCTTTTTGTCTTATTGACAGTGTCCTTTACCTTACAGAATCTTTGAAATTTTTTAGTTCCCATTTGTTGATTCTTGACCTTACAGCACAAACCATTGTTTTTCTGTTCAGGAATTTCCCTTGTGCCCATTCTTAGAGGCTCTTCCCGACTTTCTCCTCTATAAGTTTCAGTGTCTCTGGTTTCATGTGTAGTTCTTTGATCCACTTAGACTTAACCTTTGTACAATGAGATAAGAGTGGATCAATCACCAGTAGAACCAACTCCATTTATTGAAGATGCTGTCTTCTTTCCACTGGATGGTTTGTGCTCCTTTGTCAAAGATCAAGTGACCATAGGTGTGTGGGTTCATCTCTGGGTCTTTAAATCTGTTCCATTGATCTACCTATCACTGTACCAGGACTATGCAGTTTTTATCACAATTGCTCTGTAGTACAGCTTGAGATTTGGCATGATGATTCAACCAGACATTCTTTTATTGTTGCAAATAGTTTTCGCTATCCTAGGATTTTTGTTATTCCAGATGAATTTGCGAATTACCCTTTCTAACTCTGTGAAGAATTGAGTTGGAATTTTGATGGGGATTGCATTGAATCTGTAGATTGTTTCAGGAAAGATAGCCATTTTGACTATATTAATCCTGCCAATCCATGAGCATGGAAGATGTTTCTGTCTTCTGTGATCTTCTTTGATTTCTTTTATTCAGATACTTGAAGTTATTTTCATACTGATCTTTCACTTCCTTATTTAGAGTCACACCAAGGTATTTTACATTATTTGTGACTATTTTGAAGGTTGTTGTTTCCCTAGTTTCTTTCTCAGTCAGTTTATCCTTTCTAACTTGTCTTTCTCAACTATGCTAAATACTTTTTAATAGCAGCTTTCAAGTACTGGAAACTAGCATTACATTTTTTAATGAGTTGCATAGATACAATACCTTAAACTAGAGTTAGAACATATATAAAATCTTCTACTCTATGTGTGTTGGGGGCTTCATATCAGGTGGTATATGCTGTTTGTTTGGTGGTCCATTGTTTTAGAGATTTCAGGGGTCCAGCTTAATTGAGAGTGCTGGTTCTCCTGCAGGATCGCCAGTCTCTTCAGCTGTATTCAGCCTTTCCTAATTTGACAACAGAGGTCAGCTGCTTCTGTCAATTGGTTGGATGCAAATATCTGCATATGACTTTTTCAGCTGCTTGTTGGTTCTTTCTGAGGGCAGTAATGACAGGTCCCTTTTTGTGAGCACCCCATAACTTGAGTAATAGTGTCAGGCCATGGGACATCCCCTTGAGCTAAATCGCACTTTGGGTCTGTCACTGGACCTTCTTTTCAGGCTTCTCTCCATTTCTATCTCTGTAATTCTTTCAGACAGGAACAATTATGGGCCAGAGTTGTGACTGTGGGGTGGCAAACCAATCCCTCATTTGACGTCCTCTTTCCTGCTGGAGGTGGGTGTATAAGTTCCCTCTTCATACTGCCAGACATTTCATCTAAGGTCCCTCCCTTTGATTCCTGAGATTTTCTTATCTCCCAGGTCTCTGGTGCATTCTGGTGGGTCCCCCCAACCTCCTATGTCCCAATGTTGCCTGTTTCCATTCTTTCTGCTGGCCCTCAGGGCTTCAGTCATTTCCCTCACCCAATACCAGATCATATTCCCCTCTCCTCCCCCATTCCCCACCCTGTCCTAGTTCCCTCCCTCCCTCCCTCCCTACTTGTGATTGCTTTCTTCTCTCTCACAAGTGGGACTGAGGTGTCCTCACTTGGGCACGTCAGCTTGTTGACCTTCTTGAGTTCTGTGGACTATATCTTGGGTATTCTGTATTTGGGGGGGGGTATAATATCTACTTATTAGTGAGTACATACCATGCACATCCTTTTAGGTCTGAGTTACATGACACAGGATGATATTTTCTAGTTCCATCCATTTGCCTGCAAATCTCAGGATGTTCTCATTCATAATAGGTGAGTAGTATTCCATTGTGTAAATGAACCACATTTTCTGTATCCACTTTTCTGTCATGGGGCATCTAGGTTGTTTCTAGGTTCTGGATATCACAAATAAGGCCAATATAAACACAGTGGAATGCGTGCCCCTGTGGCATAGTAGGGTGGGGCATCTTTTGGCTATATTCTCAAAAGTGGTATAGCTGGGTTTTCAGGTTAACCCTCAAGGGACTGAAGATCAGTTCAGGTGGGTTGGGGAGTAGGGGTGTCCATGTGGAGATAGGAGTGGGGTGGGGTGGAGAGGATTTATAGGATGTAGAGCAGTTGGAACGTGAATGCTAGATTTGGAAATGGAGTATGGAGTATAAAATAAGTAAATTAATTTAAAAAATAATAAAAAGCCAGGCATGATGGTGCATGCCTTTAATCCCAGCACTCGGGAGGCAGAGGCAGGCTAATTTCTGAGTTTGAGGCCAGCCTGGTCTACAGAGTGAGTTCGAGGCCAGCCAGGGCTACACAGAGAAACCCTGTCTCGAAAAACAAAATAAATAAATAACCACATATAAAGTATACTATAGCAAAATAACCTTAAATTTGTGTCAACGTACAAAATCCATACCAAATACAGAATATTTGACTTTTCAATGTTCTTTAGTATAAAAGTAGATTCTACCCTTTTATGCTGTGATTCCCATTTTTCTTTTCATTCCTTCTTCCATCTTTTAACATAACATTAGATAGGAGAGAAAGAGGGATAGAGGAAAGAAAAATAAAAAGAAAGAATTCCTTAATCTAATCTCTATTACTTTTTCATCCCTGAGCAAGACCAAAACCAACTTTTGACCAACATCACACAAACAATGGGTTGCACTTACTAAAAACCTTCTGCAATACCATTATTACATACCATATAATATTTTGTCCTTGGAAGTTTATATCACCTTGACAATTTTCATCTAAGGGAAATACCTCTTAATTATGAACATTAAACCAACTCAAATTGTTTTTAGCAGATTAAGGAAAATCTTTTTTTATTTTTTTCTAGCTGTATTAAAATGGCGCTGTCTTAGTATACAAATTTAAAGTCACTTGGAAGATCAGTTTTTTGTTGAATGGAAGCTATTCACACAAGATGTCTTCTAATGATTGTAATGTTAAGATATGGCAATTGTTTCATGGAAACACTGCATTTAAATGGACAGTCATTTATATTTATTTTGATATAAGAGGAGATTCATATTTTTGTTTTCAGCTTTGCAGATCATTTCATGGCTGAAGAACTGATTCCATAAAGTTGCCATCAAAGTTTACTCTGATTTCCAGGAATGTAAGTTTGTCCTTTTCATAAAGTTTGTGCAGATACCGTGAACCAGACTAAGTGAAAATGTAAAGTTAAATATGTACCAAATATCTTTTCAGACATTGTCTTTTTCCACTGGTTTGCTCAAAATATTTTGAAACATGTTGATCTCCTTTTGTAGACTGGCTCAGTCATGGAAAATTTTCACAAAGTTAAGTAATATTTCTTTACTGGGAAGACTTTGATAATGATAATACACTTGAAGGTAGTAGGCTTTTCAGAATAGGAAATATCCAATATGTGTTGCATATTACTTTTTAAGCAAGTAAATCACTTTTAATACTTTGTTACCCTCCTCTCACACATTTTTTTGTGAATGGTTGTTCACTAACAGATGTTTCTCAAATATTTTTAATGATCAAATATACTGTTATGACATTACATGGACTATAGCAGAATGATGTTTTTGTGTCTAAGTGGCACTAAGGATTAAATCCATGGAATTATGCCTGTTATGCTAGCCATGTTTCTCTGAGCCTTAGCCTAGCATATAAGTGATTTGTTTTGTCCTCTAAATGAAGGATGGCTAATGGAAGTACTCTTCACAGTGTCTTTCTCTTGCATACAGTCTGAATGCAACTGCAAAGATGCATCCACCCAACATAGGTAGAGTGTTATTATTTTCTCATGTGGAGCTAACAACATCATGTAGTGCTTTCTGGCTTTTCCCATGTATTCTTTAAGTTTCTTTTTTATTGGCGTGAATTGTATGTACATACTAATAGATTTCATGAAGATTTTCAAGTATATAATATACTCTGACTATGTTCACTCCAAATAAATTCTCCCTCTACTTCTCATCACTCCTGCTAATTCCATTCCATCCCATTGACCAGCAAACAGAGACTCTTGTCATACCAATGTATCAATGACTTTGTGAATGCATTAAACATATAGGATCCAGGAATGAGAGAAAATAAGAAACATACTTTCACAATTGGAGATTTAAAACATGTATTTATTTCTCTTTATAGTGTAAACAATTTTATTGTATTATATTTTTAAATTATTTTCTTAAAATTTAAACTAAAATAAAATTATGTTATTTTCTTCCTTCCCTCTTCTCCCTCTAATACTGCTTATAACAGCTTATTCCTTCTTCAGTTGGTATGCTCTTTTGTCATTACTGTTTTATACACACATACATACATACATACATACACACACACACACACACACACACACACACACACACATGATCTTCATGAAGAATTTTCAAGTATATTACATATTATGACCATATTCACTCCATATAAATTTTCCCTCTACCTCTTACTACTCCTGCTAATTCCATTTCATCCCTTGACAAGCAAACTTAGGCATATCCATAACATACCTGTCAAAACCTTTTGTTTCTTGTGTGTATATGGCTTCAGGCCTGAACACTTTGTATGGGATAACCAATTAGAGAGCTTTTAATTATTTGTCTAGTTGTGGGATTTCCCCATTCTGACACAGCATGCTTTTGTAGTTGGTGTTAAAAATTTCTTTTAGATTTACTTAGTTATCATTTCCTTTTCATTTTTTTCTTTCTTGATTAACATATTTCTTCAAATGTATTTTGTGGAGATAAATCTAGAGCTATAATCTATGACTTTTTAAAGAATTGCATTATGAATGAGTTCTCTATCTTCATATAGAAGAGGGAATCAGATTCCATTATAGATGGAAGCCACCATGTTTTTTTTTTTTATGAGAAATGAATAGCCAATGCTGTTAACTATTGATCCATCTCATTAGTACATGATCTATGCCTTTTGAGATGGATTTTGTCAAACTATAAAACTGATGATTTTTCTAGTCTAGTTAACATTTTCTTTATTTTTAATATTTGCAGGTTTTTACATGCATAAAATATACCAGTACAAATGAGTATGGTGATGCTCAGTAGCGAAAGGAGAAACAAGATAAAAACAATGCAAAATCCCTAGTCCATCCCAACCTGAGACCAGAGGAGCCTCAGGCTCTGTCAGAAGTCAACATGTCACAAACAGTTCACACAAAGGAAAAACAACCAGAAAGATCAACATCAGAACAGAATTCACAGGACTTACAAGGAACATCTCAAGAAGGAACTTCAAATGAATTGGAAATTGTGACTTTATATAGTAATGAGTGTAACAACTTCAAGTGTCCAATTTGTTTAGATATACTAAGGAACACTAGAATTACAAAGTCCTGTTTCCACCGATTTTGTAAGGACTGTATTATCACAGCACTGACATTAGGAAACAAGGAATGTCCTGTCTGTAGGAGAAAACTAATTTCAAAAAGATCACTAGTTCCAGATCCTCAATTAGATGAACTCATCAGCAAAATGTTTCCAGTTTGTAATGAAAAGCATTCCTCTAGAGAGAAACCACTAGGCAAAAGGAAATATAAAACCCAACAAGTCTCTAATTTCATCAACAAAAGAGGACGGAAGTTAACAGCCACAAACAGTTTCGAACACAGTGAAAAGCAACAGATTAAAACTACTAGTGGATTGGAAAGTAATAAAGACAGTTCACCCTGCTGTAGTAATGCATCCACAGACAGCAGTGACAAAGCAGGTCCCAGTAGCAAGAGAGCCAAAACAGCTATGTTTGAACATGATTGTAAGCACACAATAGTGACCTATGATTCTGTGACTGATAGGGCTAGTGAACTTGATACCAGTCTTCATCAGTTGCTTAGAAGAGAAGATGATGCTGCACTTGCTGAATTATCAACAACCTCAGGTAATTCCACTGCTAATCAAGTTTCCCTATATCTGGCTTTGGGGTTGTCTTAGGAAAGATATCAAAGAAACAGGGAATCAGCTTGATAAGTCTTTATATAGCCAGTGATAGCAGTGTATCATTTATACAGCATTAGGCAGAAACAACTTCACTTAAAAATTAGCTCCATTTCTTTGGAAATGGATAGACTGGATAGGGAGATACACTTGAAAATTTGTAGTCACTCTGGCCTTTCTTTATTCTGCACCGACAAAGGAGCATTAATATTCTTCTAGAATCCAATTCCATGGCTATATATGCTTTATACCCAGTATCAAATCATAAAGTCTGACTTGATTCTAGGTATGGCCAATGTTAACACAGAATTTGTAATGATATATTTGCATTGAGCAGTTTCACATGATTAAATTATGGATAGAAATAGATCCTCTGTACCATTGTAATAAATTCCATTCTGTCATTNAAAATACTTGCCTGCTAATATTGACATGTTATAGATTAATGTTTTAAACATTGACCTAAGTTGAAAGCTTTAAGATTTTCTCAAATGTTTTTGTTTTAATTTTATGGTCCTGAAAATGAAATAAAATCTTATTGAAAATAGAATAATTTCTTATACAATATGTCCTAATGACTGGCCTCCCTGCCCCCACTGCTCTCAGGTCCTCCATTCATCCCATTACATTTGGATCCATTACCTTTCTGTCTCTCATTTTAAAAGAACAAATTTATAAAAACAAAACATAACAAAATAAAATATAAGATAAAATAAAACCACACAGCAGAGAGAGAGAGAGAGAGAGAGAGAGAGAGAGAGAGAGAGAGAGAGAGAGAGAGAACATCATATTGAAGTTGAACAAAACAAACCAATAGAAGGAAAAGAGCCTAAATAGAAGACACAATAATCAGAGAGCCACTTGTTCACACTCTCAGGTATCCCATACAAATTCTAAATTGAAAGCTAGCTATAATATACACACAGAGGACCTGGTACAGAACTGAGTAGACCTTGTGCTAGCCATTTTATTCTCTGTGAATTCATACAAGCATTCCTCAGTTGATTTAAAGGCCCCCGTTCTCTTGGCATCCTCTATTCATCTGATTCTTGAACTCTTTCTACCTCCTATTACATGGGTGCTCTAAGATTTAAGGGAAGGGATTTGATGGAGACAAAACATTTGAAATCCTGCATTATAAAGGATCTCACTCTCTCTCTGTATAATGCCTGACTATGGATTTCTATTTGTTCCCATATGCTGTAGGAAGAAGCTTCTCTAATGATGGTAGAGCAGGACACTCATCTAAAAGTATAATAGAATATAAACAAGAATGTTACCATAAATTAAAAAAATAAAACTTAGTGTTTGATTTTAGTCTAGACTATCTATTTCTTGGTTGCCTAAGCAGTGTCAGGTATAGGTTATATCTTGTGAAGTAGGCCTTATGTTAAATCAGTTAATGATTAATTATTCCCACAAGTTTTGTGCCACCATTGTTCTAGTGTGTTATGCACACAGGAAAGCACTGTAAATCACTGTGTTTGTCACTGCAGCTTTGTCCAAATGACAGTGTTCTTTGACTTGCAGATAGTTTTAAGTTTCATGAGGTCCCATATATTAATTACTGACCTTAGTGTCTGTGCTCTCAATGCCCTCCCTGTTAAATAGTAAATCTCCTATGCCAATGAGTTCAAGGCTACTTTCCATTTTCTCATTTATCAGTTTCAATGAATTTTTCATTGATCCATTTGGACTTGACTCTTGTGCAGGGTGATAAGTATGGATCTATCTGCATTCTTCTACATGCAGATATCTAGTCTGACCAGCATCATTTATTGAAGATTATGTCTTTTTACAGTGTGTATTTCCAGCTTCTAGTTCAAGGATCAGGAACCCATGTGCATGCATATTAACCTGTGGATCATCAATTCCATTCCATTGGTCAATCTGTCTGTTTTTATTCTAATGCCAGGCTATTTTGATTGTAATGGCTTTTTAGTACAACTTATAATGGGTGATGGACATTTAAATTTTGTTTTAGTTATTCAGATATTTTGTGTGTCCAGTTGAAAATGTTGTTTCAAGACCTGTGATGAATAGTCTTATATATTTGATGGGAATTGCACTGAATCTGTAGATTGCTTTTACTAAGGTATCCACTTTTACTAGGTTAATCATACCAACCAATGAGAATTGGAAATTTTTCCATCTTCTGATATCTTCTTCAATTTTTTTCTTCAAAGGCTATACGTTTTTATGATACAAGACTCTCACTTATTTGGTTAGATTTACTGCTAGATGTTTCATATTACTTAAGGCTACTGTGATAGGTGTTTTCCTGGTATCCTTTTCAATTTGTCATTTGTATACAGGAGGACTACTGAATTTTGTGAATTATTTTTGTATTAGCTATTTTGCTGAAAGTTCTTCAGCTGTAGAAATTCCCAGGTGGAAATTTTAGGATTCCTTATGTATACTACCATATTATCTTCATGTAAATATGTTTTCATTTTTCTTCCAATTTGTATCACCATGATCTCCTTCAAATATCTTATTACTCTAGTTAAGACTTCAAGTAATCCACTGAAAAAATATCAAGGGATTGGTCAACCTTGTGCTGCTCCTGATTGGAGTGAAATTGCTTTAAGTTTTTCTCCATTTAAATTTTTGTTGGCTATGGGTTTGCTGTGATCTGCCTTTATTATGTTCAGGTAAGTCTTTTGCATCCCTAATATCTCCAGTACTTTTATCATGAAGGAGTGTTGGATTTTGTCAAAATCTTTTCTGCATCTATTAAGATCATGTGAAATTTGTCTTTCAGTTTTTTATATAATAAATTACATTAAAAGATTTTTTTTCATATTGCATCATCCTTACATCTTTTGGATGAAGTGTATGCGGTCATGGTCCATGGTCATTTTGATGTGTTCTTGAATTTGGATTGCAAGTATTTTATTAATTTTGCATCTATGTCTATAAGGAAAATTGATCTGCACTTCTCTTTCTTTGTTGGATCTTTATGTGGTTTTGGAATCAGAGTTACTATGGTCTTATAAAATGAGCTACATAATGTTCCTTCTGTTTCTATTTTGTGAAATAATTTGAGGAATATTGGCTTTAACTCTTCTTCAGTTTCTTGTAGAATTTTGTAATAAAACCATCTAGCTGGGTCGGGCGTGGTGGTGCATGCCTTTAATCCCAGCACTCAGGAGGGAGGCAGAGGCAGGCAAATTTCTGAGTTCGAGGCCAGCCTGGTCTACAGAGTGATTTCCAGAACAACCAGGGCTACACAGAGAAACCCTGTCTCAAAACAAACAAACAAACAACAACAACAACAACAAAATCCCATCTAGCATTGGGTACTTTCTGATTGAGAGACTTTTAATTAGTTAATGCTTCTATTACACTATGGATTACAGGTCTGTTTAAATTATAAGATCTTTATTCAACTTTTGTAAGTGATAATAGGGAAAATTATTCATTTCTTCTAGATTATCCAATTTTATGATGTCAGGTTTTAAATTTTTGTCCCAGTTATTCTTTGGATTTCCTCAGTGCCTCTTATTATGTCTCCCTTTTCATTTCTTATTTTGTTCATTTGGATTTTCTTTCATGGTTTTAGTTAATTCATATAAAGTTTTGTCAGTCTTACTTTCTCATAGAACAATTCTTAGTTTCTCCAATTGTTTCTATTTTTCTGTTTCTGTTTTACTGATTCCAGCCATAAGTTTTATCATTTCTTGGTGTCAACTCCTATTGGATGTGACTTCTTTCTGTTCTATAGCTTTCAGGTGTGCTATTAGATGCCAATATGAAATTGCTTCGGTTCTCTCTCTCTCTCTCTCTCTCTCTCTCTCTCTCTCTCTCTCTCTCTCTCTCTCTCTCTCTCTCTCACACACACACACACACACACACACACACACATGAATGCACTTAGTGCTATGAACTTTTCCTTAGCTTGGCTTTCATTGTGTTCCATAAGTTTGTGTACATTATTTATGCATTTTCATTCAATTTCAATAAATTGTTACTTTTTATCTTTATTTCTGTCTTGACCTATTTTTATTCAGTAAAGAGTTGCTCAGTTTCCATGTGATTATAAGCCTTTTGACATTGCAAATATCCTGCTTTAGTATGTGGTAGACTATCTAATAGGATTCAGAAGGTGGTTTCTATTTTCCTGTATCTGGTAAGATTTTGTTAGTGTTCAAATATTATTGATTTTGGAGAAAGTTACATGAGATGCACTGAAGAAGATATATTCTTTTATGTCTGAGTGAAATGTTCAGTATATTTCTGTTAGAATTATTTTGTTTATGTTTGTTAACTTAGCATATCTCTGATTAGTTTGTCTCAGTGTTTGTCTATTGGTGAGAATGGTATATTGAAGTGTCCCATTGTCATGGCAATTTGCATGTCAATATGTAATTTAAGTGGTTCTACTTCTTTTCCAATCTTGGGTGCTCTTGTGCTTGGGGAATAGATGTTAAGAATTGAAATTTCATTCTGGTGGATGTTTTATTTGATGAACATAATGATATGATGAAAATAAGAATATACCTTCTTCTCTGCAGCTCATAGAACTTTCTCTAAAACTGACAATATTTCAACATCAATTAAATATTACCAGATACAGGAAAAATTCTTTGAGTATGTCATTTTCTATGTCTTCTGATATTTTTTGACTTCATGTATATTTTGTTATTTATTAAAAGGTCTATGCCGTGTTGCTTCTTATGTCCTTTTGCTTGAAATATCTGTTTTCTAACCCTTTACCCTGATGTAATGTTTATCCTTGGTGTTAAGGTGTTTTTCTTGAATCCAAGACAAGGATTGATCCTGGTTTTTCATCTATTCTATTAGTCTGAGTCTTTTTATTGGGGTATTGAGTCTATTGACTTTGAGATATATTGATAACCAATGGTCCTGTTTGGTGGTCGTGGTGATGGTGATGTGTCCTTGAGCTTATTTGTTAGATTATTGTGATCTAAGACTATTTTTTACTGTCTTTCTATGGTTGTAGATCTCTTTTGGTTTGAAGTTTCCTTCTAGTAGCTATATATTTGTGCATAAATATTACTTAAATTTGGCATTTTCATGGAGTATCTTATTTTCTCCAACTATGATGCTTGAAAATTTTGCTAGGTGTAGTAGTCTAGCCTGGCATCTTTTGTCTCTCAGATTTTGCAGCATATCTGTCCAGGTCCTTCTCTCCTTTTCAGTTTCCATTGAGAAATCAGATGCAATTTTAACAAAACTGCCTTTATTTATTACTTGGCATTTTTCCTTGCAGCATTTAATATTCTTTCATAGTTTTGTATGTTTAGTGTTTTTATAATTATTTACTAAGGTTACTTTCTTTTCAGGTTCAACTGAATGCTCCTTGTGCCTTTCCGGTCTTCTTTTTCTTTCGGCTATAAATTTTTTCACTATAATTTTGTTGATAATATTCTCTGGGCCTTCCTTTAAGACTATTATTCTTAGATTTGGTCTTTTTTATGGTATCCCTGATTTTCTGGATGTTTTCTGTGAAGAGATTTTTAGATTTAACATTTTCCTTGATGTTTTCTGCATAGATATAAATCACTTTGTAAAACATCATTACTATATTTTACTCCCTTCTTCCTTCATCTGTATTTACTTCTTTCCTCTATTCCTAATTATTGCTCTCCTTTTCTCATTTTCCTGATCAAATCATTGCACCATGATATTCATCTATTTATTGTTCCCCCAACCCTCTACCTTGTCAATGGTAGCCATTACATTTCTTATATCTGCAGTTACTATGGGATATGTATAAACATCTGAAACTAGAAGTGTCCATTGAGAGAAACATGTGAAATTTTCTTTCTGGGTCAGGCTTAGCTCCGTCAGTATGATCTTTTATAGGTTCATCCATTTACTAAAATGTTTGATTTCACTTCTTTAAAGCTAAATAGTATTTCTTAGTATATATGTATCACGTTTTCATTATACATTCATTGGTTGCAGGACAATTAGTTTTTTGCTATTTCCTAGCTTGTATAAATAGAATAGACATAAACATGATTGATTAATTATCTATGAAGTAGGATATTTAGTGCTTTGGGCATATGCCAGGGAGTACTTCAACTGAGACATAGGGTAGATTTAGTTTTAGCTTTTTAATTTATTTTTCCCCTGTGCAAAAGCAAGACATTTATTTTCTGGCATGTTGGGGTTGACCTTCAATTAGTTCCTCAAGGGGAGTGACTAGAAGGTCACCCCAAATGGCTATTTCAAGCAGTTTTTATTTGTTTTAGGGGCCCAGCTTACATCAGCAAGGTTACAGTTCAAACTTATTGACTAAGCATATTCACTTTTAAATCTCTTGACTAGCAAGCAGGACATGCATTTGAACTCTACATGGGACTTTACAGGGGGAATCTCTGACTTGTCTTAGAGACAAAAGCAGGATCATTTTCCAATCCAATTACCTTGGGCACTCTGAAACTCAGGGAAATGTCTTCTAATGTCTTCTTGGATACCACAGTAGCTGTTTTCTGCTTGGTTGGGAAAGCTTCAACCCATCCAGAGGAAGTATCCACAAATACTATAAAGTATTTGCAACCATATTTTCCTGGCTTTGGTAAAATTTACCTCCCAATATACTCCAGTCCGTTCTCCCATAGGTTTTTTGCCCTATTTATTCTTAGCCACATACACATTCACTTGCTGGCATCCACATTCTATTATCTCTCTGGCCCAAAACCTGATGTCTGTTATATATGCTTTAGATCCTTTAACTGCTTGGACTAGCCTAGTATTCCCTAAATGAGTCCATCTGTACATTTGGCGTAGTAAGTCTTTTGCTTGCTTTCTGGGGAGTATAGGTGTTCCTTCTTGTGTGTGCCAATGTCCTTCCTTCTCTAGGAATAGTTGGTGGGGTGTGTAGCAATCTGAGTCCTTTCTTCTTCTGTATATTTTAAGTGAGACCATCCCTTAGTCCTGGCCCATTTCCCAGCAATTTTCTCTTGCAGGCCCATAACTGGGATAGGCTCATGCATAACCACTTCTCAAGACACTTGATCTGCCTGGTTATTGCCCCTGGTCATTGAGTCTCTTGCCTTCTGATATTCTCAGCAATGGCTAATACTCACAGTTTCCAGCTTCATCGGAGCATCCAAAAGATCCAAGATTTCCTGCATGTTTTTTATTCTTTTTCCCTCTGATATGGGCAGTCCTCTCTCATGGTATATATAGCCCTGTGGATGTAGATGTTCATTTTTTAGCCGGCCCAAAGTTCCAAGGCTTTTGTGAGGGCAATTAGCTCTACTTTCTTTGCCGACATGGGGGGTGGAGGGCAGGTAGAGGTTCAGCCCAGATGACATTTGTGCCATCCACCACAGCAGCACCTTTTCATGAAAGTCTCTGAACTTCATGGAGAAAACTGTTCCTGTTTATAAACTGGATAGCCTCAGCTTCTGGCAGGGGTCAGGTGGAGAGGTCTTTCCTACACCCATGGGCTCTACTTTTGGGCCACTTAGTTGTGGCCCTTTGGGCCGGAAGTATATCTGGGCCCCATCTTGGAGAGTAAGTCTCTCCCTAACAAAGGGTAAGAACAGTCTGTGATGAGCATAAATGAATGGGATACCTGCCCTATTCCTAGGTCCACTGTCCTTTGGTTAATCCATGAATATATTTTGGTGACAGTGTCTCCTTGAACCCAAGATTTTTTCTTGGAAACAGTGCCATCAGCTTGAAGAAAGACTGAGTGTTGAGCCTCTGTGTGCATGAAGAGTTTAGTGGGTTTCTCCTCCACTCTCCGAGTTATCCTAGGTTCAGGGAGGGGATCTGAACGCTATCATCCCTAGTTGCTGTCTTCTCCCAGGGCTAACACCTTTGCTTTTTGAGTGCACTTCTCCCAAGGCCTGGAATTTCCCACCTCCAGTTTCTATTTGTTAGGGAACTCTCAGGGCCCAGTGGAACCTCTCCTTGCAATATGTGCACTCCTCCTCAAGGGGTTTTCTGTCTTTCTTTGGTTAGAGTCAGTCTTCTATACTTTTTCTAACTACTGTAACCAAGATGCTCTGTAAATTCCTTTCCTGTTGCTTTTCTGTTTTTCATCTCCCTTTCATTTTCTTCCTTTTTCTTTCTCTGCTCCTTCCCCTCCTCTGTCTCCATGTTATGGTAGACTTTCTCAGCAACCTGCACTAAATCCCTCAACAACTTATCCTGTAGTCGCTCTAGCCTCTGAAAATTTTTCCTGATATCTCTACTAGCCTGGTCACAGTAGGTTAGTGCTCCTTGCTCCTGGAGTCATAGACTGTATATTAGCAGAATGCCTCCATGGGCCACTCTAGAAAGGCTCCAGGCAACTCATCTGATCCATGCTTAATATCACATACATTGGTCAAATTGGTAAGTTGTCTTGTGGCCCCCTTGGGACCTGCCAATGGATCCTTGTGGTAGACTTTCAGGTGTCCCTTACCTTCTGTCATATTAAAGTCCTACTCATGTCTACTCAGGCGAAACCTACTGTTAATGAGAGCCTAGTCAATAGATGGTACCGCCCCTCCATATCTGAAAGGACATTCTTTCTGGGCTACTGCTTTAGAGCAATTACATGAATTGTTCGATCATCCCAGGTGGACTGATAAGTAAACAAAACACTGTCAAAGAGATTTATCAGCTACTTGGAGTTATCTGAAAGGTGTGGAGGTGGTGGTGGGGCCTTCAAGTTGTACCAGTTGGTTGAAGAGAAGGGCCAATATTGATGACTTGATTGTCATCCTCATCTATGTGCCCATAGGCTTGGAGGGGGAGGACCACTGTTGTATTGGGTGAAAGGACCCTTTTGCTCCAGGTCCCCATGACTTGTTCCTGGTTGCGAGGGTCCTTCCCCAGTCTCCTCCCTTGCTAGGGATGGACGAAGGGGGGATAAAGGAATGCTGGATGAGGGCTCAAGGGAGATACTTGAAGAGGCGCTGTGGGAACCTGGCCATGGTCAGGTGGTAAAGGAGTGGAGGATCCATCAGGAGAAGATCCTCTGTGGAAGGGTCCTGGAGGATGTTCTTCTTTACAGACTCCTTGGTCTCTACAGGGTTCTTCTACTTCATGGCCAGTACCTGTGTGAGTCTCAGAGACAAAAAGGCTTTTATCTAACAGGGTAGTAGGGTTTCTCCATTAGATCCTTCCAGGTAACTGCATAGGGAACTTGGTCTGAGTACCTAAGGGATACTGGCCTAAAGATTATTTCATCTACTGCTTTGACCACCTGGAAGTCAAAGGTCCCCTTGTGTAGACACCTTTCTCTGAAAGTGGGCCATTCAGAGGAGCAGAGTGTAACTTGCCCTTCTTTACTACTACTGACAAGTTTTCTCCTTTTTCCCTAACTTTCTTCTAGTGGTTAACTAGGATGTTTAATGGGATATATTCAGTCTGTCCCATGTCCAAAACCAAGTCCAAGTCCAAGAACGTAGAGAAAGACAATCAACGCAAAGAGAGTTCACCCCTGCTATAGGCATAGAAATCAGGTTATACAGACAGTTTGCTCTGCCACAGACTCAGAAACTAGGTTATAACAAGACTTGGTTGGTTCCTGCCAATACTGTGTCTTGCTATTTCCAAATGGAGCAGAGTCCTCTAGACTCCCTCTGGGGGCCTGAAGCATACTACAGACTCCCCACAGTTGTGATCTTTGTGAGAATAAGGTACATCTGCCCTCCACAAGACTAAAAGCTGTCTAGCAGACACAGTGCTTGTGAGCAAAAAATGAAAGCAGAAGGCAGAGAGACAAACACTCACTTAGGTTTCTGTTGCCATTGCTGATCTTAGTCTTGTTCCCTCTGATCAGCTTAGTCAGTGGTCACTCAGGGGTCTTCTCAAATCCTGAGACAAGGCCCTAAATGTAAGAGCCTGACCCTTGGTCATTGGTACTTACTTTGAGACTCTCTCCAAGTGAGAAACCAAGATACAGATTGTTACAAAAGCAAGAGCTTTATTTTCTGGCTCATGGTCAATCTTCAATTAGTCCCTCAAGGGGAGTGACTAGAAGGTGACTAATTTTACCTTCTTGTTAAATCTCTACGTTTATATCCATTGCTGTTACACTAGTTTGCCATTCCACAAGTGGTCCATGAATGTCCCTTTTTACCTATACTCCCTCCATTATTTGTATTCAGCTCCTTTGTTGGCCTTTGTCATTCTTACTGGGGTAAAAGGAATTCTTAAATCTGTTTGGATTTGCAAATTGTAACTGCTTTGAAGAAAATTAAGTCTTCTATTTCAAGTGAGTGTGAATTGTAGATATATTTTTCGTTTGGAATGGGAGAGCTTGTCTAAGATCCCCTGTCAGTGCTGTGACACCATCTGGCTTGAATTTCAACTGGGCCTGTGTGTACCACCTCAGTTTATGAGTTCACATATGCATCAGACCAGTTTTGTCTAGGGGGCACAATATCCTTGGATTCTGCCATCACCTTTGGCTCTTCCAACCTCTCTACCTCCTCTTCTGCAAAGCTCCCTGGGCTCTGAGGGGAAGCTTTCATGAAGACATCCCATTTGTTTGTTTGTTTGGTTGTGTGTCTCATTTTTTGAGTTCTTTATATATTCAATATATTAATTCTCTAACACATTTGTAGCTGACAAAGAATCTACTTCTGTTGGATTTCTTTTCATATGAAAAATTGTTTCTTTAGCTACTCAGAAGCTTTTTACTTTTATGATAGCCATTATTAATACTTTGCATAAATTATTTTTCAAATAGAATCCAATTCAGAAAGGTTACTTGTATGTTTTCTTTAAATTGTTTCAGTATTTCAGATTTCACATTTTGGTCTTTAATATGTTTTAATATATTTTGAGTTAGTTATTAAGAAAGATGGTAAATATAACTTTAATTTAATTATTATGTATATGTACATATTTTTTTCTAGGATCATGTTAAAGATGTTCTCTTTATTCTAAAATATGCTCTTGACATCTTTAACAATTACTAAATTGATGATATAATATAGGCACATATTTGGGTCTTAAGTACTGCCTACTATGAAGATTCCCATTAATTGGAATCCCTTGGGGGTTGTCCCAGAAAGGAGTTGTAATACTGCAACTGCCAACTTCTGCATGTGCTAACATGTGAAACATCAGTAAACCAGGCCCTAATATGCTCTTCCTCAGTCAACTTATCATATTCCATACCCTGTAAGTCTACATATGCATACCTGGCAGAAGACATCATTGAAACAGGAGTAAAAAGCAAACACATTTAGGCAACTTATTTCTATAACTTACTTTGGCTTTATGAACTTTATTAGTTCCAATCACATATTTAATACTTTCATTTGATAGTATATTGCTGTTGTGCTTGTCCTATGTTATTATTTGGTATGTAAGATGGCATCCAGCACATGACAGGCAGCTTAAAATAAATGGTAAATTAGGAGATTATTGACAAACATTCAGCTTCCACTAAGGCTCAATAGTAGGAGAAGAACTGTCTCTTAAAGGGAAAATAATTGTTTAGAGGTAATGGTAGAGCCTTGCTACAAAACATAAAAGATATTTTCTGTGATTTACATATAGGAGCTGGCCAAATACTCTAGTTCACATCCTTATATGCCACTGACAACTCGAGTACCATCAGGTCTTCTGAATGATATGGTCTAAGTAGGAAAGCATCTTGCACAGAATCCTATGCCTGTTGAAGAGCCTTCTACTATTCTAGGACCTTCTCAAAGCTAGACATTTCCAGATCACATGGAATATAAGTAACATCTCCATGTGAGTAATACACTGTCTCCAGTATCCCAATAGGTCGACTAAACACTATACTTCTTCCTTGGTGGTTGAAGGAGCCAGGTTGAATAACTTATCCTTCACCTTTAAAAGAATGTATATCATATTGTACACTATTAGACTTTCAAAATTTTCCCTTTGCTATAAAGTCCAGGAATTTTATTTGGGTTTATTTCTCTTCTTCTTTGCCCATATGTGTTACCAACAGGTATAAAGTGGTTGCAACCTCTTGCTTACTTGGTCCAATCACCATAATGCTGTCTGTCAGTATAATTAACCAATATGATATTTTAAGGAAGAGATAGACAATGAAGAAAACTTAAAACTAATTTATGACACAGGGCTGGAGAATTAGTATATTCTTGAGGTAATTGTAATGGTAGCTTCTGTCCTTGCC
The DNA here is from genome assembly GCF_900095145.1 of Mus pahari. Classification (NCBI taxonomy): domain Eukaryota; kingdom Metazoa; phylum Chordata; class Mammalia; order Rodentia; family Muridae; genus Mus; species Mus pahari. The sequence continues at coordinate 107,201,393 of NC_034613.1, read as the reverse complement.
AAATGAAAGCAAATTGCTTCTGGTGGTCCTAATTGACAGGTACTGAGAAAAGAAGCATCTTCTGCCTTAATATCTGCATACTCATGTACCTAGAGATGTAAATTAAGTCACTACTTGATTGAGTTTTTGAGAGACAACTGTTGGTTTCCATGATCAATCTGCCTCCTGCAATGATGAGAGATGAGAGCTAAAGGGAGTTATGCCTTTTTGTACTAATTTCTGAAATTACTCCAGGACTGTGAGTCTATTTTTGATTCACTAATTTCTTTGGCAGAGTCATCTCTAAAGGTTTCCTTTTAGCTTTTCCAACCATAATAACCTCACTCCCCAGGTCAGGGATCCAATATGAGAATTTGGTCAACTTCTAAGTTTATCCACTACAACTATAGGTTCTTGGATTGGGGAAGAAGTAACCATAGGATGAATTAGGGGCCTTACTGGACATACTGGGAATCTGACTTCAACCAAAACTCCATTAGTCACCTGACTCTCATAGGTCACTCTTTTAACTGGAGGGTCAGAAGGCTTCTTAAGGTCTTCCAGAATTAACATCAATTCAGAGTAAGTATCCACAGTTTCTCTTGGGGCCCTCCAGAACAAGGAACCAGTATTAATTCAGAACCAGTATCTAATAGACTACATAAAGTCTGATCATTTCTTTAATCTTGGCATATGATTGTCATTATAAAAGTCTGTTGGTCCCTCTAGGTGAAGTTCTGGAAAAAGTCTAATAGTAAAACTATTAGCTATTTTAGCAAGATATTTTTCTCAGGGGAACTTGGACATCCCTTCATATAGTAGGTTCTGGGTCTGCGAACTGGCTCAACTCTGGAAAATGATTCAAGGCTGAGACTACTTTTTGTCATAATCCAGGAAAATAGTTAATTTTTTGACATTTTTTTTTTACTTATATAGAGCAAACAGAAATGGAGTAGGTGTGTTTTAAGTCTATTTCATGCCTATCAACACAACTTTTGGTTAGCCATTTCTTTCTTTATGCTGTCCACTACGACAACTATGACCATCTTGCTTTTGTTGATTTTGTGCTGACAACTGAACCCTGCTAATTTGAGGCCCAAGTAAATCCATTACATTTAAGTCATACAAAATGCAGAAGAATCTCAAACCCAAAATTCTGGCATAACAAAAATGGTGACTACAAAGCTCTTCAAATATGATATTGCCCCTCTTACCATTTTACATCTGATTATATGATTATTAAAGGGCATATCTTCTGGGCCTGCCCATTAGGAAAGATTAAGTTTTAACAGAGCATTGCAATTTCCCTGATCCTTAAAATTTTCCTTCATCAATACTATAACAAGGGATATTAGTAATCAGCAACTGCTTTTCAATAGACTATCTATTGACAAAGACTTCATTCTACTATTCAAACTTTTCCTCTGTGAGATTCCATTTTAAAATGAATATCTCCACTCAATTAGCTAATGAATAAACTCATCCTGATTCACCATTATCCCATTCCCTTCAAATCTATTTCCACACATATTCCCTAGATTTCTGCTTGAATGAATTAGTAAGCACATTGAGCTCTTTAGTAGTATAGGGCTCTTCCTTATGTACTATACTTTCTAGCTCTCATCTAGGAGCATGCTTAGCATTAAATCTGATTAAATGTCTAGAGGCAACTACTGGTGGTCACTGGAGAACATCAAAAATGTCTTATCTGGCATCTCCTTCAGAGAAAATCAATGTTAGTTTAATTTCCTCAGTCAAAGGAAGAAAAGGCAATATTTCAATGAGTGTGGGTAGAGTATGTCTTCTGCTGAGATTGGGTAAAACATTCCTTGTGTGAGATAACCCCCTTGGAATCTGAAATTCCAAGTTCTCACCTTTTATAGCGGTTTGATAAATGTTTTCTATTGTAATACTGAAAAGGAAATTATATGTTTATGTTTCTATTTAAAGTATGGTCATAGAAAAAGAAAGTCTGAACCATACTGCAATTTGTGTTTTCTTTTCTGAGGAACCCAAGTCTTTTTTCCCAATAGTAGCACCATTTCCAATTGACATTAGCAATTGCTTGTCTTTTTTGTTTTTTACAAACCCAACATACTAGCTAATGTTTATTATAACAATCGTGTTTGAGCTTTATAAATAGTTGTTGTAACAGAAAGAAAAATATCAGGATATTTTGAATATTTTTATTCATGGATGTGGAATATAGAAATCATGTACATGTTCAAAACAGTTTAATGCATTATAGTTAATCATTAATATTTCTTACATATTTTTCTTTTAAATAAAATAAAGTCTATGCTATATAAACAGATTGACTTTTTGCTTTACCTTATTTAAATTAAAATCTATGACATGTGGAGATATATAGATGCGAGAGTTTTCCCACTGTTAAACCTTTTCCCTGAGCCACTCCTATGTGGCTTGCTAGTTACAAGATTGCAATCTCTCTCACTGTCTTTTGTTTTTCAGGTGAAAATGCAAAACAACAATAAAAAAGCCAACTTAAACCTTGTGTGATTATTTACTGTTCTTAGGTGAGATATTTTCAATATTTTCTAAACTCACAAAATCACTTTACTGATGGCTTTTACAACTTTTGTTAGACTATAATGAGATGTATTATGTTTCTTCATTTTTAATTCCAATACACAGCAGGATAATCATTCACTTTATGTCTTTAGGAATGTTTTATGCCTTTCTTCATGGTAATCATAATTATTTACTTTTCTGTAGATTCTCCCTTATCTATACATTATTCAGTCTGTAATGATGCTTGAAAAATCATATGTTTAGCCATTGTTCCTCCACTGGATGTTGATTTGGGAGGCTGTGAAACCTTAAAGATGCAGGAATAAATTGATGACTCTGAGGCATTAGAGATCCACAATGAAGGTTATATGCCTGCCTAATTCATTTTCTATATTCTTCCTTTATAGTTAACAGCATGTAACCAGTAACTGCCTCCTGTACCACCTCCTGGACAACTTGGTAACCATAATATTTTCCTCACAGTGATTGGCAACATAGTGAGAAGTCTGAAATGAAATAAATTCACAATCCCTCAAAGTGTTTCTCTGTATTTGATCAGAATGAAGAGAAAAGAGATTAGTACAATATGCAATAATGTATTTTTTCTTAAAGTTCATTATTTTAAAAATACTTTTCTTATGATATGCATGATACAATAATACCTAAATGTGTTCTTCTTGTTTGGTTTACAATTAGACTTAATTATATATCATTAACCTCTTTTGGTCTTGCTAGTCTAATCTAGGGTTATTCTGGCAATGAAAATAGTGAACCATCCTGTTCCCTTTTTCGAATAAGAGGTAGGAAACACCCTTGTAATTCTGAAGCCATAGGTATCATCATGTAAGTTTTGTAAATTACAGCCTAGTCTGTGGTTTACACTGTGAGATAATTATTTGTGTTTTCTGAGATTATCTTTTTTTATTTTTCCCAAGAAGTTTAATCCTCTAATTTTTTTATTGGATGCTTCTATATTTACATTTCATATGTTTTCCCCTTTCCAGGTCTCCCCTTCAGAAACAACCTATCCCACCCTCCTAGAAACTGCCTCCATGAGGGTGCACCACAACCCACTCACCCCTCCTGACTTCCTACACTGGCATTACCCTATATTGAGCATCAAACACCTGCAGGCCTAAGGATCTGTCCTCCCACTGATGTATAACAAGGACCTCCTCTACAACATATGCAGCCAGTGCCATGGGTCCCTCCATGTGTATTCTCTGGGTGGTAGTCCAGTCACCAGGAGGTCTGGGGCATCTGGCCTACTAACACTGTTACCCCCTCCATGGGGCTGCAAACCCCCTCATCTCTTTCAGTACCTTCTCTCCCTTCTCTTAACTCCTCCATTGGGGAACTGCACTCAGTCCCTTGGGTGGCTACAAGCATCACCCTCTGTATTTGTCAGGTTTTGGCAGAGGCTCTCAGGAGACAGACATATCTGGCTTCCATCACCAAGTACTTCCTAGCATCCACAAGAGCATCCAGGTTTGTTTTCTGTATATGGGATGGATCCCCATGTGGGGCAGTCTCTGTATGGCTTTTCCTTCAGTCTCTGCTCCACAGTCTATTTCCATATTTCCTCCTGTGAAAATTTTGCTCCTCCTTCTAAGAAGCACTGAAGCATCCATATTTTGGTCTTCCTTCTACCTAGGCTTCATATGATCTGTGAATTGAATCTTGGGTATTCCAAACTTTTGGGAAAATATCCACATATCAGTTAGTACATACCAAGAAAGTTCTTTTGTAACTGAGTTACCTCACTCAGGATGATATTTTCAAGTTCCATCCATTTGCCAGCAAACTTCATGAAGTTGTTATTTTTAACAGCTAAGTAGTATTCCATTTGGTAAATAGATCACATTTTCTGTACTCATTCCTCCGTTGAGGGACATATGGGTTATTTTTAGCTCAGGCCATCATAAATATGGATGCTATGAACATAGTGGAGCATGTTCCCACTATGTTCATAGCATCCAAGATGTTGGAGCATCTTCTGGGTATGTGCCCAGGAGTGTTATTGCTGGGTCTTCAGGTAGTATTATGTCCAATTTTTTGAGAAACCACCAGACTGATTTCCAGAGTGGTTGTACCAGCTTTTAATCCCATCAACAATTCAAGAGTGTTCCTCTCTCTCCACCTCCTTTCCAGCATCTGTTGTCACCTGAGCTTTTGATCTTATCAATTCTGACTGGTATAAGCTGCAATCTCAGGGGTTTTTTGGTTTTCATTTTCCTGATGACTAAGGGTGTTGACCATATTTTAGGTGCCTCTCTGCAATTCATGTTTCCTCAGTTGAGAATTCTTTATTTTGCTCTGTTCTCTAATTTTTAATGGGGTCATTGGTTTCTCTGGAGTCTAACTTCTTGAGTTATTTGTACACATTGGATATTAGCCCTCTATCAGATATAGGATTGTTAAAGATCTTTTCCCAATATGTTAGTTGTCATTTTATCCTATTGAGAGTGTCCTTTGCCTTACAGAAGCTTTGCAATTTTATGACACCCCATTTGTTGATACTTGAGCTTAGAGCATAGACCATTGGAATACTGCTCAGGGACTTTTCTCCTGTGCCCCTGTGTTCAAGACTTGTCCCGGTTTCTTTTTTACTGGATTCAGTATATCTGGTTTTATGTGGAGGTCCCTGATCCACTTGGATTTGAACTTTGTACAGGAAGATAAGAATGAATCAATTTGGGGCTGGTGAGATGGCTCAGTGGGTAAGAGCACCCGACTGCTCTCCCGAAGGTCCGGAGTTCAAATCCCAGCAACCACACGGTGGCTCATAATCATCCATAACAAGATCTGACGCCCTCTTCTGGAGTGTCTGAAGACAGCTAAGGTGTACTTACATATAATAAATAAATAAATAAATCTTTAAAAAAAAAAAGAATGAATCAATTTTCATACTTCATGTTGACTCCCATTTGGACAAACACGATTTGTTGCAAATGCTTTTTTTCCCCCTCCAGGATGGTTTTAGCTCTTTTGTCAAAGATCAAGTGACCAAAAGTGTGTGGGTTCATTTCTGCGTCTTCAGTTTTCTTCCACTGGTCAACCTACCTGTCACTGAACCAATATCATTCAGTTTTTATTACTATCTTTTATAGTACAGCTTGAGGTCAGGGATGGTTATTCCCTCAGAAGTTCTTTTATTGTTGAGAATAGTTTTCAATATCCTATTTGTTTTTGGTTTTGTTGTTGTTATTATTACAAATGATTTTGAGAATTTCTCTTTTTTAAGGCATATGTTATTAGATATTTTCTTCAATTACATTTCAAATGCTATACCCAAATCCCCATATGTCTTTCCCCTGCCCTGCTCCCCAACCCACCTACTCCTGCTTCCTGGCCCTGGCGTTTCCCTGTACTGGGGCATATGATCTTCACAAGGCCAAGGGCCTCTCCTCTCATTGATGGCCAATTAGGCCATCCTCTGCTACATATGCAACTAGAGACACAGCTCTGGGGTGTGTGTGTGGGGGGGTACTCGTTAGTTCATATTGTTGTTCCTCCTATAGGGTTGCAGAACCCTTTAGCTTCTTGGGTACTTTCTCTAGCTTCTTCATTAGGAGCCCTGTGTTTCATCCAATAGATGACTGTGATTGTCCACTACTGTATTCTAACTCTATGAAGAATTGAGATAAAATTTTGATGGGGATTGCATTGTATCTGTAGATTGCTGTTGGCAAGCTGGCTACTTTTGCTATATTTTTCCCGCCAATCCACAAGTATGGGAGTTTACTTTTTTCCATTTTCTGAGGTGTTCTTTTGACAGCACCCACACCTTCAGTGTTACCAAGGAATGGGCAAAGGCCTGAGAATGTGAAAGAAAACATAGACATGGGTCATTCATGAGAAGAGAATTATAGCTTTACTGATGAATTCAGCTCATATATGTCTCCAGGGTGAACAGAATGGAAAAACCCCAGAAGCACAGTGGAAACAAGTTCTAGTAAACAAGTTCGTGTTTACATGGGCCAAGCAGGAACAGGAAATGACTCAGAGATATCGCAGTTTGGCTAAAAGTGCAGTGTGGTGATGCCTTAGGCTGCAAGATAGCAGAGCAACTCATCTTAGAGAAGGGGGGTCAGGGCCCCACAATTCTCTCTCTCTCTCTCTCTCTCTCTCTCTCTCTCTCTATATATATATATATATATATATATATATATATATATATATTAATTAGCACCTGTCTTAGGTGACTCATAGACATCAGTGTTTGGGACGTCATTGGGAAGCTCACCCAGGCCCCAGGAACCCCCTGTTTTAGGTTAACAAACAACCCCATGGTCTTACCTGTCACTGGCTGTCTAATTTTTCTTCATGCTCAGCGATGAGATGCCTTCTGCTATGGATAACTGTATCTATCAATTGACAGCCTGGCTTAGGGCTTGCCTTCAGCCCAAGTGGAAGATAAAAAAGCACACACAAGCTTCACTCCAAGAACAATAATGCCCAAAGAGACAGTGACAGCCCACTCTTTAGTCAATTGTCCTGAAAATTTAAGGCCCCTAAGTAAGGAGTCCTTTGAAATTAGGGGGACTCATGTTTCATTAATTTGAATAATTTGATTAACCAATTGGTTGATAAAATTTGTAATTCAGATTTAAAATCCCCAATTGAATGATGGAATTTAAATTATTTTGAGTGGAAATGAGCATCTGCTTCTTCCCCAGAAGGCTTGTCCACCATGCTTGCCGTAGCAACAAATTGAGAAAGAGCAATGCCAGAAATAGTGGCTGCAGTAGCCATGGCAGCAATTGCTGTAATAATCACAGCAGTAATGCAAAAATCTCTCTTGTGTCAGGTCAGGACCAGTTGGTTCTCTCCTGAATATTCCATGGGCAGTGGGAATATGCCAGAAACCTGTATGACCAAGGCAGAGTCGTCAGGTCCCCAACAGCTTCGTAGATGATAAATCTGTGTAAGGCAATTAAGACTCTCTCCAGAATTATTAGTATTATTCCAGACCAGAAAGAAAAATGGAGCAAGCACCCAGGTAAATGAAGAAGTACTAACAAAGAAATATTTTTAACTATAGGAAAACAAAGGTTATCTGTGAACCTAAAATCTCCTGTGATATTTGCTTGTTCTTCATTAAAACTAGTGGCAGCCTTCCCTATAGAGATACTATTAGCCACAAAGGAAGGCCACACTGAACTACCTATCCACACTGGCATGAGTATCAGTGGTTTCTTCACCCAGGCCCAGAAGGTCTCCTCCTTGATTGGACTCTATAGCTGAGAGAAGGGGAATATAAAGGAGTCTTGGCATCCTAAGGAAAAATACAAACAGAACCCTGGGTACTAACCAAAATAGAATCATGTCCTTTCCAGACACTAGTAGCAAGATCCTTCCATTTAGCTACTGCTTGTTGCTCCAAAGGAGTGTGTCAGTGTCCATCTGCTGCCGATCAGCCCCCAAAACTCACAGTTTAAAAAAAAAATTAAATATATGATACATAAGGTAAATGTGCACTAGGGAAGAAATGCTCCCCCTTTTTGTTTTTTGAAAATATCCTTTAAGTGTGTGATGTGCATATTCTACTATCCCTTGTCCTTGAGGATTATAGAGAACACCAGTTTTTTGAATAATACTAAATGCTTAGCAAAAATCAACAAATCCTTTAATACTATAAACTGGGCCATTATCAGTTTTTAGTTGGTGGGGAACACTCATATAACAAAGGCTTGCACTGATGATTTTTAACATATTTTAATTTTTCTCCACTGTGAGCAGATGTATGCATCATATGAGAATAAGTATCAATTGACACATGCACATATTGTAATTTGCCAAAAGAGGGAACATGAGTGACATCCATTTGCCAGATATCATTAGGAATCAGTCCTCTAGGATTAACACCAAAATTGGGAGAGGAAATGAATTATGCACACAACAGGCAATGAGTTACAATATTGGTGGTTTTTTCTCTAGTAATTTTACAATGATACCCCGAAGAGTCTGCACTAAGATGAAATTGCTTATGCAATTTTACAGCCTTCTCAAAGGTTGATTCATTTAAAGCCACCAGAAGGTGAGTATGTAAATCAGAGGCCCTGGCAAGGAGGAATGAGCCCAGCCTGTATATGTTCAATATATAAGGGATGTTTTCTGTACCATAACATGGTTTATAGCTTTAATAAATATTCTTGAACAGTGGAAATAGGTCCCACAAAAGCAGCAGTTTCTAATAGAGACACTATTTTGGCCACATAAACACTATCAGTATAAATATTTAAGGCCTCATTGTGAAACAATTGCAGGGCTGATTTAAAGGTTAATAATTCTGTTAATTGTGTAGATTTAACATCTATTTCCAATTGTTCTACAAGCTCCTCAGATACTACAGCAGCCAATCCCAGAGAAGAACTATCAATAAAAACCAATCTAGCTCCAGTAAAGGGATATAAAGACTCAAATTTGGAAATATCAGGGGATGATATTTTAAAAATTTCGCTAATTTATTGGCTGGATAATTATTATCAAACTCACTTATAGTGGACCATAAAAAGACAGACCGATCTGTATTATTTTTTGGTAAAATTTGAATTTGTTCTCTTGTATATGGGAAAAGAATAATATCTGGCTCTTTACCAAACATCTGTAAAGCAAGTTTCTGAGCCTTAGAATATAAATTAATAACAGCTGGGGGTAAGAAATAACAATCTGGGATGGGAATGCTTGTAAATGTACCCATAACAGTGGTCCTTCTTGCCAAAATACTCCTGTGGGAGAATACACAGGGAAAAACTAAAAAATTTAATGGGACAGAATAATGCACATAATTTTAGTGAGCTTCTTCTAAGGCATTCTGGACTACATCTAAGCAGGCTTGGGTTTCATTGGTAAGTGTTCTACATGAGTAGGATACCCTTGTGTCTTAGTCAGGGTTTCTATTCCTGCACAAACATCATGACCAAGAAGCAAGTAGAGGAGGAAAGGGTTTTTTCAGCTTACACTTCCATCACCAAGGAAGTCAGGACTAGAACTCAAGCAGGTCAGAAAGAAGCTGATGCAGAGGCCATGGAGGGATGTTCTTTACTGGCTTGCTTCCCCTGGCTTGCTGAGCCTGCTCTCTTATAGAACCCAAGACTACCAGCCCAGAGATGGCACCACCCACAGGGGGACCTCCCACTTGATCACTAACTGAAAAAATGCCTTAAAGCTTGATTTCCTGGAGGCATTTCCCCAACTGAAGCTCCTTTCTCTGTTATAACTCCAGACTGTATCAAGTTGACACAAAAATAGCCAGTAAATTGAACCCTTGTCAACTTGACACACAAACACATCACTAGTAAGCCTCAACCCTTAGTTCTTATTCATCACCAAGATCTTAATAACTTTAAAAGTCCCAAAGTCTTTACATATTAAAAGTTCAATCCCTTTAAAATATCCAGTTTCTTTTAAAATACAAAGTACTTTAAAATTCAAAGTCTTTTAATTGCGGGCTTCACTAAAAAACTTTCTTCAAGAGGGAAAAATATCGGCACAGTCACAATCAAAAGCAAAAGTCAATCTCCAACCGTCCAATGTCTGGGATCCAACTCATGATCTTCTGGGCTCCTCCAAGGGCTTGGGTTACTTCTCCAGCCATGCCCATTGTAGCACACAAGTTGTCTTCTAGGCTCCATCCACCCGTACTCTACTGCTGCTGCTATTCTTGGTGGTCCTCTCATGACATTGGTATCTCCAAAACACTGCTGTCTTCCACTGTAACTAGGCTTCAATACTAGCCACTCATAGGACCTTCCATGGCCTCTCACAGTGCTTCCGTGGCCTCAGCTGCTCTACATGACCCCTTCATGCCTTCAAAACCAGTACCACCTGAGTAAATCTTACACATTACCAAGTCCAGCCATAGCACAAGGTACAACCTTGGCTATCTCTGGAAAACAGCTTCTGTGCTCTCAGAATACACTTCCCAGAAGATGTCACCTCAATGATGCTGGTCTCTTCTTAATCATAGCTAATTTCTTAGCTCCAGCTAACCAGCATCAATAGTCCCAGTAATGCAAAGGTTTTGCTTTAGTTTTTCTGGTATGTTTTTAGTCACAGCTGATTCTTCAGGCCCAGGTAACGAGAACCACAGAATTTTCAAAAATTAACAATGACTCTGAAAAGAGTTATTCATTTTCCCTCTGAAATTTCACAAGCCAGGCCTCCATCTTCTGCACTGTTCTCAAACATTATCTTCTGAGCTCCTACACAACATCTCACAGAACTCTTAACACCAAATGAATCTTCTGGCCCAAAATTCCAAAGTCCTTCCACAGTCCTCCCCAAAACATGGTCAGCTTGTCACAGGAATACCCCACTCTGCTGGTACCAATTTCTGTATTAGTCAGAGTTCTCTAGAGTCACAGAACTTATGGATAGTCTCTATATAGTAAAGGAATTTATTTATGACTTACAGTCTGCAGTCCAATTCCCAACAATGGTTCAATATTAGCTGTGAATGGAAGTCCAAGGATCTAGCAGTTGCTTAGTCCTCCACGGCAAGCAGGCGAAAAAGGTGCCACCACACCTTTAATCCCAGATAACCTGGAACTCGGAGATCTCCCTGTCTTAATCTTCTGGAATCCATAGCCACTATGCCTCAAGATCTTCATACCAAGATCCAAATCAGAAACTTCTATCTCCTAGCCTCCAGATTAGGGTCACTGCTGAGCCTTCCTATTCTGGATTGTAGTTCATTCCAATTATAGTCAAGCTGACAACCAGGTATAGCCACTGCACCTTGAGAATATCAAACAAAGGTTACAACTGCCCAGTAGATAAATATAAGCTAGGCCTTAGCCAATTAATATCCCCTAATAATTTTTGAAAATCATTTAATGTTTTCAGTTGATATAATCTAAGTATATTTTTTTGAGGCTTAACACCATTTTATAATATTTGGTAACCTAGATGTGAATAAGGAAAGGTCTTCTATACTTTCTCTGGCACAATGACCAAACCTGCTTTACCAAGGGTTTCTTGCAACTGGACATAAGCTTGTAAGACTAATTCTTCTTTCTGCTTCAAACAAAATATCATCCATATAATGAATGATATAAAAATTATTAAACTTATCCCTAATATGTTTAATGGCCAGTTTTACATAAACTTGACATATAGTAGGGCTATTAGCCATATCTCGTGGTATGATATCTTTCAACCCAATGATATCTTTCAAATGGTTCTTTAAAGTTAATGGAAGGAACACTAAAGGCAAAGTGCTCACAATCATTAGGATGTAATGGAATTGTAAAGAAACAATCTTTCAGGTCTATAACCAACATAGACAAATGTTTAGGAATGGCAACTGGCGTGGGGAGACCTGGCTGAGCAGCGCCCATACACATCATGGTTTTGTCAACTTCTCTCAAAACCTGTAATAATCTCCATTTGCCAGACTTTTTCTTGATAACAAAAATTGGTGTGTTCCAAGGAGAGGTGGAGGGGACAATATGCCCTGCTTGTCATTGTTCTTTTGCAAGTTTATGTGCACCCTCCAGTTTTTCTGAAGAGAGGGGCCACTGCTTCATCTACACTGAATCATTACTTTTCCAAGAGATGGGTATGGGTTTTAAAGTAGGAAGTGATTGAGCAGTGACCTCATGATAAATTTCTTAATCCTGTTTTATCTTGGCTATCCTAGGTAATCAGGTCTTTATCAAATATGGGTTGAGGATCTCCTTGTAAATAATTTCCTAGACCTTTACCCAGAGCAAATCCCTGTTTCTAGAGTATATGTTGGACAGTTTGGGTAGTAATTACAACTCCCATATCATACAATATATCCTACTCCCATAAGGGTTTAAACAGCTTTACATGACACTCTTCATCTTCCCATCTTAACATTTTGCTGCTGCCCTCTGGTGAATTTGCAATCCCTACACCTTGTAATTCTGTGAGTGATCTTTCCAATGCCCATGATTTATGCCAACAGGATTTGGATAATACCTATGTGACTGCCCCAGTATCCAACAATCCAAAAAATGTTTTTCTCTCAACTCCCAATGTTAAAGTAGGCCATATTTCCAAAATTTAGCAGAAAGGACTACTACCTGTGGATCCAAATCCTCCTTTCCCTCTTTCTGATTTAAGACTGGGATTATTGGTAGGAAGCATGGACAATAAAATTAATTGTGCTATTCTATCTCCCTGAGGAATAACAACTCTAAGTTCTTCTGCACTAACCATAATTTTAAGTTCTCAAGAATAATCAGCATCTAAAACCCCAGGTAAAATTCTTATGCCCCTCATTAGGGCACTACTCCTTCTTAATATGAGGCCAATGTTTACTTTAGGGAGGGTCCCATAAACACCCATATCTAAGGCTTGTGGTCCCATTTGTGGAGTCAGCACTGCTCAAGAGGAGGTGAAGAGGTCCAGTCCTGTGCTTCCTGGGATAACTTGGACAAGGTCTTGGATATAAAAGAATTTCTTTGTGAAACAAATTGAATAGGGCAAGTCACAGTGGTATCCATTACTGTGTACACCCTGGCTTGAGGCATCCAGAGCAGACCCCATGTCCTGTTTCCTGACTATTGGAGAGGATTGCCTTCAACATCAGCTCTTGAACAGCATTCATTTCCCTAATGATGACCTGTACAACAAGGCAGGCATAATCCTGTAGTACAGGCTTCACCCTGTGGCTTCTCCTTATGACATTTCCTATGGAAGTGTCCAAGTTGTCTGCATATAAAGCATGACTTTGACCAGGTTGCCTCCCAGTTAGAACCTCTAGGGCTTCCTCTCATGGCAGAGGCAATAACCTGTCCCATAACATAGTTTCCAACTATTTCGTTAGATAGGAAATGACTCAGGGGTATTGCAGTTTGGCTAAAAACACAGTGTTCTGATGCCTTAGTTTGCAATCTAGCAGAGCAACTCAGAGAGGTGGTCAGGACCCAACATTCTTTGAATTCTTTCTTCAGAGATTTCAAGTTCCTCTCATACAAATCTTTCACTTATTTGGTTATAGTCACACCAAGATATTTTATATTGTTTGTGACTATTGTGAATGGTGTCATTACCTTAATTTCTTTCTCAGCCTGTTTATCCTTTGCATATAGGAAGGTTACTGATTTGTTTGAGTTAATTTTATATCCGGCCACTATGCTGAAGTTTTTTTTGAGCTGTAGAAGACCTCTAGTGGAAGGTTTGGGGGTCAATTAAATATATTAACATATCACCTGCAAATGGTGATATTTTTTTCTTCTTCCTTTCCAATTTGTATCCCTTTGAACTCCTATTGTTTTCTAATTGCTCTATCTAGAACTTCAAGTACTATATTGAATAGATAGGTAGAGAGAGGGCAGCCTTGTTTGTCCTTGATTTTAGTGGGATTGCTTTAAGTTTCTCTCCATTTAGTTAGATGTTTGCTATTGGTTTTTTGTATATTAATTTTACTATGTTTAGTTCTGGGCCTTGAATTCCTGGTCTTTCTAAGACTTTTAACATGAAGTGATGCTGAATTTTGTGAAATGCATCTTCAGCATCTAATGAAATGATCATGTGTTATTTTTTGTTTGAGTTTGTTTATGTAGTGGATTACATTGATAGATTTCCATATATTGAACTATCCCTGCATCCTTGGGATGGAGCCAACTTCATCATGGTGAATGATGTTTTGATATGTTCTTGGATTCAGTTTGTGAGAATTTTATTGATTATTTTTGCATCTATATTCATAAGGGAAATTGGTCTGAAGTTCTCTTTCTTTGTTCAGTCTTTGTGAGGTTTTAGTATCAGTGTAATTGTGGCTATATAGAATGAATTGATTAGTGTTCCTTCTGTTTCTATTTTGCGGAATTGTTTGAAGAGTGTTGGTAGTAGGTCTTTTTGAAGTTCTGATAGAATTCTGCACTAAACATATCTGGTTCTGGGCTTTGTTGTTGTTGTTGTTGTTTTTGTGGTTGGGAGACTTTTGATGGCTGCTTTTATTTCCTTAGGGCTTATGGAACTGTTTATATGGTTCACCTGATCCTGATTTAACTTTGATATTTGGTATCTGTCTAGAAAATCGTAGGTTTCATCCAGATTTTCCAGGTTTCTTGAGTATAGGCTTTTGTAGTAGGATCTGATGATATTTTATTTTCTTCAGTTTCTGTTGTTATATCTCCCTTTTTTTGAAATGTTATTTTAAATATATCCTTCTCTTAAAAAACAAATCCTTATTACAATTTCCCCTTCATTCATTTCTCCAATCCACCCCACAGGCCACTACCTCCACACTCTCCCAGATCCACTTACTACTCACTCTCCATTTCCTCTTCAGAAAAGAGCAGATCTCCAAGAGAAGATAGCCAGATATGAAAAAGAAAATATAATATGATAATACAAATGTCCCCATATTTAGGCAGGACAAAATTGCTTAATTGGAGTAAGTGTGTATGGAGAGCCGAGAAAAGAGGCAAGAGTCACAGATACACTTGCTGTCATTGTCAGGAGTATGGCAAACCACCAATCTACCAGCCATAACATATATGCAAAGGACTTGGTACAAAGCCATGCAGGTCCCTTACTTTTCTTATCAGTCTCTATGAGCTTATTTGAACCCTCCTTTGTTGATTTGGCAGGCCATATTCTCCTAGTGTCCCCCATTCCTGCTGACTAGAATAGACTTTTCTCCCTTGTTTCCACAGAATTCCCAGATGTCCAAGGGTGGGAAACTGATGGAGACCTCTGTCTTAGTCAGGGTTTCTATTCCTGCACAAACATCATGACCAAGAAGCAAGTTGGGGAGGAAAGGGTTTATTTGGCTTACATTTCCAAACCGCTGTTGATCACCAAAGGATGCAGGACTGGAACTCAAGTGGGTCAGGGAGCAGGAGCTGATGCAGAGGCCATGGAGGGATGTTCTTTACTGGCTTGCTTCCCCTGGCTTGCTCAGTCCACTCTCTTATAAAACCCAAGACTACCAGCCCAGAGATGGCACCACCCACAAGGGAACCTCCCCCCTTGATCACTAATTGAGAAAATGCCTTACAGCTGGATCTCATGGAGGCATTTTCCCAACTGAAGCTCCTTTCTCTGTGATAATTCCAGCTGTGTCAAGTTGACACAAAGCTATCTAGTACAACCTCTAATTTAGATTCTCAGTATAATGCCTGGCTACGGGATCTCAGCACCTGTTCCCATCTGCTGCTAGAGGATATCTCTTCAATGAACACTGGACAAAGCATTTATGAATATAGCAGAATATCACTATAATCATTTTATTCATCTACTCATTCATTCATTCATTCATTCAATCACTCATTTGCCAATCATGATTGTCTCATAGGTTTCTGGGCTATCTCCTGTTTGCAGCCACCCAGGGAATATAGGAAATGGGGTCCTTATCATGGGGTCAGCTTCAAGTTAAATTAACATTGTTTGGCACCACCATTTTCCCAGTACACCTTGCAGAAAGGATTGACTGTGGTTGCAAGGTTTTGTGGGTGAGATAGTATTCAGGCTTTTCTTTCCTCAACTATTAGGGAAAACACCAAAGAGACTAGAATGTAGTGTGAAGGCTCAAAGGTTGTATCATCTTGATCTCTCTCCTCAGTGAGCTAATAAGAAGTTGTCCTTGACAATGTGGCTCCACTGGCAGAGGGCAACTTTCTGTCTTAGCCTCACCCTGAGTTGTTTAGAAATCTTCAAATTTCCTCCTCATCTAACAACTGAACCATATGTAATCCAGTGCTACCACTGGAAGCCTTGTCTGGCTACAAAAGTTTGCCAGTTCAGATTTTGTGTCTTCTCTTACAAAAAGTCCTCACTAGGGTCAGTCTTAGAAATTTCAGCAAGTTACCACCTCACTAGGTTTCCATACCTCCACCTGCACTCTCTTCCAACATACCCATATCTGATTACTCCTTCTCACTACACCACTCAGCCAAGGTCCATCCTTAAAATCATTCTATTTCCCATACCCAGGGAGAGCCATGATTTCTTCCTATAGCCTTCCTTTACATAACCTCTCTGGTTCTAGGAATTATAGTTTGATTATCATTTACTTAACAGCTAATATATGCTTATAAGTGAATACAAACCATATTTGTCTTCCTGGGTGTGGGATACCTCATTCAGAAAGATTTTTTTTTTCAAGTTACATCCATTTCTGTCACAGACGGACCTCACTGGGGTCCCCGATCTGCATGGAACAGGTCTCTTGGTTGCAGGCAAGTGAGGATTCGGCGATTATGGGGTGACAAGCAAATACAGATACAAGGGAGTATGGTATATGAATGCAATTTGTCAATTTGAGCATCAGACTATTTATACAGAATAAAATAGGGAAGTTAGGTGACACATCAGCAGGGTACAAATGAGGTTACCAGATGCTTAATGACTCTTACACAAAACA
>NC_034613.1:107181118-107182182 GCF_900095145.1 Mus pahari | reverse complement strand
TTTTTTCCACTGGAGGGTTTTAGCCCCCTTGTCAAAAATCAAGTGACCATAGGTGTGTGGATTCATTTCTGGATCTTCAATTCTATTCCATTGATCTACATGTCTGTTGCTGTACCAGTACCATGCAGTTTTTATCAAAATTGCTCTGTAGTACAGCTTAAGGTCATGCATGGTGATTCCACCAGAGGTTCTTGTCAGGGACCAGCTTGAGAAAACCCAGGCATCTTACACCCAGGTCATAGAGGAGATTGAGGATGAGGAGGAGGAGGTGGCAGCTGACTGGCGGACACTTCCCTCTGTGCCCTTATTGGGGCTCCCTCCCTACTAGCCAAATGCCTGCAGGCAGGCCACCTTCCTGGGCTCTCTTAAAGGTACAGTACCCAAGGCAGCCTCAGGCATCTCTTCCACACCCTTGGTGGTGCCGAATCCTCCGAGTGTTACTGCCTCCAGGCCCAAAGCTTTGGCTTTTCCTGTAATTACTCTGCCAAGAGCAGTCGTCTGGGACACAGTGCCTGCTGACACTCCCCCTTCCCCCTAGGGCCTCATTTTTTTTTTTTTTTTTTTTTTTTTTTTTTTTTTTTTTTTTGCGCAGATCCTAGCAGCTAGTTTAGATCTGGAAAGAAAGAGATCCAGAGGCCTCAATAAAATGGCAAGTCTCTGCCGTGATGTAGACCTTTAGCCACTAGATGTCTCAAGCAGCTTACCTGGCAGTTTGCACAGCCTATACCAGTGAGACTTTGTGGTGTAATGGTAGTGCACCTGACTCCCACTCAGAAAGTTGCATGTTCAAATCTCTCCCGAAAAGTTCAGATTTACCTTCCTCATTTCTTTTGGGGTTTTAAATTGTTTCATAATAAAGTTCTTTCACAAAAAGTTCATTTAAGGAGAGATTCATTACAGACTCTTAATGGTTTTCAATGCTTGTTAGGGGATATTAATTGCCTCTGCCCCTATTTAAAGCTTACAACAGGAGAGTTAAAGCCTTTGTTTGACATTTTGTGTGGAGGCTCAGATCCATCTGACGCACGCTGACTCAGGAAGCACAAGTATCTCTTGCTAAAGTC
>NC_034613.1:107177730-107181107 GCF_900095145.1 Mus pahari | reverse complement strand
TTGGGTATGTTGTGGCTTCATTTTCATTAAACTCTAAAAAGTCTTTAATTTCTTTCTTTATTTCATCCTTGACCAAGTTATCATTGAGAAGATTGTTGTTCAGATTCCACGTGAGTGTTGGCTTTCTATTGTTTTTGCTGTTATTGAAGATCAGCCTTAGTCCGTGGTGATCTAATAGAATGCATGGGATAATTTCAATATTTTTGTATCTATGGAGGCTTGTTTTGTGGCCAATTATATGGTCAATTTTGGAGGAGGTACCACGTGGGGCTGAGAAAAAGGTATATCCTTTTGTTTTAGGATAAAATGTTCTGTAGATATCTATTAAATCCATTTGTTTCTTAACTTCTGTTAGTGTCCATGTTTCTCCGTTTAGTCTCTGTTTCCAGCGTCTGTCCATTTGTGAGAGTGGGGTGTTGAAATCTCCCACTATTATTGTGTGTGGTGCAATGTGTGCTTTGAGCTTTACTAATGAATGTGGCTTCTCTTTTATTTGGAGCATAAATATTCAGAATTGAGAGTTCCTCTTAGTAGATTTTACCTTTGATGAGTATGAAGTGCCCCTCCTTGTATTATTTGATAACTTTGGGTTAGAAGCCAATTTTATTTGATATTAGAATGGCTACTCCACCTTGTTTCTTTGGACCATTTGCTTGGAAAATTATTTTCCAACCTTCCAAGTGAGGATGTTTAAATCCCACTTAGAAGGTGGAACAAAATAATCAAAGGAGGCAGAGGGAAGAAGAGACATGGGGGAAGGTTAGAAGAGGAAGAATGCATAAGGGGGGAGCAGGATAAGGAATGTGGTAAATAGTAGAGGCCCAGAAGAATAAATGGGAATATGCTGCTGCCAGGAGTGAGGGATGAGAAGAACTTCTAGAAAGTCCCAGAGAGGGATGAAAGAGGCTCACAGGACTCAGTGTGTGTGACCTTAGCCAACATATCCTAAAGTGGGGATATGGAATCTTAAGAGTCCACCTCCAATAGTCAGACAGGACTCCCAGTAAAGGGATGCAGACACCAACCCACCTACAAAATTTTCAACCCAAAATTACCCTGTCTAAAGAAGTGTAGGGCGAAAAAATTGAACAGAGACTGAAGGAATTGCTGACCAATGACTGGCCCAACTTGGCATCCATCTGATTGGTGGGCACCAATACCTATCACTATTATTAATGCTATTTTATGCCTTCAGACAGGAAACTAGCAGGGCTGTCCTCTGAGAAATTTTACCAGCAGCTGACTAAGACAGATGCAGCTATTCACAGCCAAGCATATGACAGAGGTTTGGGAGCCCTATAGAAGAGGTAGGTGAAGGACTGAAGAAGCTGAAGTGGATGACAACACCATAGGATGATCAACAGTGATAACCTCGACCCCTGTTTGCTCCCAGAGACATAGCCACCAACCAAAGTGCATACATATGCTGGCCCAAGGCTTCTGGCACATATATAGTAGAGGGCTGCCATATCTTGCCTCAGTGGTAAAGGATGGGTCTAATGCTCTAGATACTTTATACCCCAGGATGGAGGAATACAGGGGTGAGTAGGCACCCTCTCAGAGATTAAAGGGAGGGTGAGGGTGGAAGAATTCTTTAAGGACAGGACCAGGAGGAAGCATAACACTTGAGATATAAATAAATAAAATAATTAATAATTAGTAAATAAAAAAGAAATCTAGATTGGCTAGCACCATTTGTTTCCAGTGTATCTTTCCTGGTTCTTTATCAAAAATCAGGTATCTATAGACTTGAGAATTGATGTCTTAGTTTAAATTTGAATCCATTTATCAATGCATCTGTTTTCATGCCAATACCATGTGGTTTTTATTACTATAGTTCTGAAATTAGGGATAGTAATAGCTGCAGAAATTCATTTATTATATAGTATTGTTTTAGGTATCCTTTTTGTTGTTGTTATTGTTGTTGTTGCTGTTATTATTGTTATTATTTTTTCATATAAATTTAAATAATGATCGTTCAAGGTCTGTAAAGAACTGTGTTGTGATTTGATGGGAATTACATTGCATCTGTAGAATGCTTTGGGTAGGATGCTTATTTTTACTATTTAATCCTACTAGTCCATGAGCATGGGAAATATTTCTATTGTCTGATATGTCCTTCATTACATTTCTTCAAAGACTTGACATATACACACCCCCCACACATACACACCCCCCACCCCCACCCATATATATATATATATATATATATATATATATATATATATATATATAATCAGTGAATAATGACACTTTCACTCCTTCCTTTCCAGGTTTTTTTGCAACAATATTCATAAGGTAAATGGATCTGTAATTGACTGTCTTTGTTGAATCTTTATGTGGTGTCATCATTAGGGTAATTGTAGGCTGTCAAAATGTTTGCAATATTACATCTGATTCTATTTTGTGGAACAATTTGAGGAGTGTTAGGATTAACTCCTTTTTGAAAGTCTACTAGAATTCTGCACTAAAACCATCTTGCCTTGAGTTTTTATTGATTGGAAGTGGTTTTTAATGACTTTTTCTATTTTACTGGGGATTATGGTTTCTGTAAATTGTTTATCTGACCTTGATATAATTTTTTAAAATGGTACCTATTAAGACAATTGTTCATTTCCTTTATATTTTCCGTTTTGGTGTAGCACAAATTGTTAAACTCTGTCCTTTTAATTTTTTGAATATCCTCAATATCTGTTGTCCTTTCTATTTCTGATTTTATTAATTTGAATTTTTCTCTGTCCTTTTGTTAGTTGGATAAGGGTTTGTCTATCTTAATTTTCTCAAAGAGCCAATTCTTTGTTTCATTGATTATTTGTATTATTTTCTTTGTTTCAATTTTCTTGATTTCATCACTCAGCTTGATCATTTCTTGCTATGTACTCCCATTGGGTTTGCTTTTTCTTTTTGTTCTATAGCTTGTAGATGTGCTTTTAGGTTGCTAGTATAAGATATCACCCCCCCCTTTTTTTAATGTAGACACTTAGTTCTATGAAACTTCCTCTTAGAAAATCTTTCATTGTGGTCAATATGTTTAGGTATGTTGTTTATTCATTTTCATAGAATTATAGGGCATATGTAGTTTCTTCTTTATTTCATTTTTGATCCATTTTTCACTGAGATGTTTTCAATTTCTATGAGTTTGTATGTTATCTGTTTATTTTGTTAATGATACCCAGCTTTATTCTATGATTGGTCTGATAGGGAGGTTATTTCAGTTTTCTTGTGTGTATTGATAATTCTTTTATATACAATAATTTTGACAATTGGGAAGTTTTGTGCCATGCTGAGAAAGAAATTTATTTATGTGTGTGTGCATCTCTCTCTCTCCCTCCCTCTCCCTCTCCCTCTCTCCCTCTCCCTCTCCCTCTCCCTCTCCC
>NC_034613.1:107150754-107177665 GCF_900095145.1 Mus pahari | reverse complement strand
C
Organism: Mus pahari; assembly: GCF_900095145.1. Classification (NCBI taxonomy): domain Eukaryota; kingdom Metazoa; phylum Chordata; class Mammalia; order Rodentia; family Muridae; genus Mus; species Mus pahari. Next base: position 107,177,664 of record NC_034613.1, on the reverse strand, counting down.
CTCTCCCTCCCTCTCTCTCTCTCTCTCTCTCTCTCTCTCTCTCTCTCTCTCTCTCTCTCTCTCGGTGTGTGTGTGTGTATGTGCGCGTGCCCTCGTGCTCACGCACGTATTTATCTCTTGGTATTGCTGATGTGAGATTATTTCTTGTCTTTTCATGTGTATAATTACATAACTTCCTTGGTTCGGACTTTTCTGTCAAGCATTTTCAGTTGGGCTAAAATTGCAGATAGTTACTGATAAATTTTAATTTTATCATGGAATGTCTTATTCTTTCCACTTATGGAGATTGAAAGTTTTGTTGGGTGTCTTAATTTGAGATGATATCTATGATCTCTTAGCAACTTTACCATATCTATCTAAGCCCTTCTTGCTTTTAATGTCTCCATTGAGACGTTCATTGTAATTCCAATAGGTCTGCCGTTTATGCATTACTTGTTTGTTTATTTTGTTTATTTGGTTTGGTTGGTTTGGTTTTTGTTGTTAATTGTTGCTTTCTTTGCTTGTAATATTCTTTCCTTGTTCTGTAAATTAAGTGTTTTGATTATTAGATTTTTGTAGTGAAGTACATTCTTTCCTGGTCCAATATATTTGATAGTATGTATGATTTCTATACCTATTATGTATGTTCTTCTGTAGGTTAGGAAAGTTTTTTTTTTTTCTTGTATGTCTTTGTTGAAAATAGTTTCTAGGTTGTCGAGTTAGATTTATTCTCTTTCCTCTCTGTTATTCAAAGGTTTGGTCTTTTCATAGTGTCTCAGATTTCCTGGATGTTTTATGTCCTGTAGTTTTCATATTTAATGTTTTAAGACAATGTATTAGTAGTAGTTTGAATAAAAATCCCCCCAATAGGCTCATAGTGAGTGGTACTATTAGGAATTGTGGCCTTGTTTTAGAATGTATGCCCTCTTTGTGGAAGTATGTTACTAGGGTTGAGCTTTCAGGTTTTACAAGCTTCAGTATACCCAGTGACTCATAGTCTCCCTACTGCTGCCTGCAGATGCACGTGTAGAATGCTTGGGTACCTCTCTAGCACTGTATCTGCCTGCATGCCACCAGGTTTCTCACTGTAATGATAATTCATGAAACATTTGAACATTAAATCAATACAAATTATTTTTTTTTTCTTTTTAAGAGTTGCTATGGTCATAATGTCTCTTCACAGCTATAGAAACCCTAAAACTGAAGTTAATACTAGGGACTGGGCTGTTGCTGTGATAGGCCAGGCAATAATTTGTTTGGAGAAATATGTGACATATTAAGACTTTGGACTATAAGACTCATTTGCCATTTTACATTGGGCTTAGTGGGCCATCCTCATGGAATATGTAAGACAGCGGTGCTGAGGGTGATTTGAACTGTGAGATTCTGACTTAAGAGGTTTCAAAGAATATTAATACATTTCCTTAAAATCATTCTTGTGATGGTTTAGTGAATAATGAAGTTGCATTTTGTCCTTGTCTAAAACTATGCCTGAGGATAAATTGAAGTGTTAAAGATTAACAACTTTGGTAGAAGATATTTTCAAACAAACTATCTTTTACTGTGCTACATGAGTAGACAGTAGCAAATCTATAATGCAGCGGAGCAAGCTAAGCAAGGACAATACAAAATGCACCATTGTAGGAGAAAAGGAACACCAAGAATTGTGAGTAGATTAAAGTCTGATGCTAAGTGGAATAAAGGGAGTGCTGACCTTAGAGGAAGACTGTACCCAGCTAAGATTCCAACTTACAAAACAAAGTTAAAGAACAGTGAAAAGAAATTAAAGAAAAGCTGTGGCCAGGTCTTCGGTTGCACATCTTTTATTTAAGCACTCAAGGAACAGGTGGTAGATCTACAACTTGAAGACCAGCCAGTTTTACAGAGTGAGTTCTAGGAGAGCCAGGCTTAGGCACTGAAGGAAACCAAGGAAAGCAGAAAGCTGTTAAAAATGTAGTGTCCCTAGTTGCATATGTAGCAGAGGATGGCCTAGTTGGCCATCAATAGGAGGAGAGGCCCTTGGTATTCCAAAGATCATATGCCCCAGAACAGGGGAATGCCAGGGCCAAGAAGCAGAAGTGGGTGGGTTGGGGAGCAGGGTGTGGGGAGGGCATAGGGGGCTTTTGGGGATAGCACTTGAAATGCAAATGAAGAAAATATCTAATAAAAATGCCAATAAATAAATAAATAAATAAATAGAAAAAAATGTAGTTAAAGAAGAAGTATATGTTCCATTCCCAGAAAAGAGCAAATTGTGGCAGCTTTGTCCATTTGATTCTGGTTTTAGAGTCAAGAATACAAGAAAAGGATTGTGTAATGCCAGGAGTCATCTAGTCAAGTCTAAAGGCTAGCAGTTGATCTTTCTGACAGAGTTTCACCATGGACTGTAGATCATGATGAATTTACAATCAAGTCCACAAAGGACTACATTTTAGGAAATATTTCTGCTATTTATATGCCTTTCCTGTTATTATTAAAAATATACAACAATCAGTAGGTATTAGCTCACTTTTGGGGGGCAGTTTTCTGCAGATCAACCTAGATGTACTGTCTTGTAGTGATAATATACAGAAAAATAGATGATTTTTAAATTCTTAATGATGATCCTATAATAATTTCTAATGTTATACTACTAATTATTAAGCCCTTTATAATGGGACTGCTATTAAAGTTCTCTCTGATATAAAAACTGCAGTTAGAACTCTACTAGTCTTCACTTTTGAGATAGAAAGCAGGAATTTACAACTTAGAGCACATTCCAAGAAGTTGTGAAACAATTAACCAATGGTTGTAAATGGGAACTAATGATTTATTGTAGGTACAAGGACAGAAGAGAAAATATTGATTTGGTTTATCTGTACAAAATTTCAGTGATAACATAGTCACAAAATTATGGTTTTTAACTCTCAATGAACCTGTGGAGCTAGTGACAGAAAATAAATGTCTAGTTACATGACTTTTTTTGTCGTTGTTGTTGTTTTTGTTTTTTGTTTTTGTTCTTGTTTTTTTGAGACAGGGATTCTTTGTGTAACCCTGGCTGTCCTGGAACTCACTCTGTAGACCAGGCTGGCCTTGAACTCAGAAATCTGCCTGCCTCTGCCTCCCATGTGCCACCACTGCCTGACTACATGACTATTCTTTTCTAAATAGAAGCCCATGTAAACATCTATTCTAACATGAATAGATACATGAAATACATGTAAACATCTCTGTTGTAAACATTTTATTCAATATATGATTTGAACTTATGTTTGAAATTTTAATGAACTTTTGTAAAAAAAAAAGGTACAAAAAAATAGGAAAGCTGATATTATAGCAATAGGATTTAGACAAAGTGTTAGAATGAGAGAGCAAGATTAGGAGAAAGAGAAAGATTAGGAGGAAGGATAAGGACAACAGCATAGAATAAATTAGAAATTAATAGAGCAAATTAGAAATTAAGAGAACAAATTAGAAATTAAGAGAGTACATAGTCTGATTGTTTTTCCCCTTTTACATTTTCTTAGAAATTAAGACTAGAATTTTTTTTTTAAGTATTGTTTTTTGTTCTCTTCATTTGAGCTACTTTTCCTAGCTGACAGAGGAAAATAAAGCCTTAGGGCCATCCAGGCCCAGGTTTTATTTACCTGGGCAGCAAAGAACAAAGAATCTTTCCACCATTGTTAAGGGACAAATGTTAAGCAACCAGAGGCCTGCATCTTCTGACTTCAGAGTAACTGAAAATCAAGATAGATAATGCTATTATTGTTTTTTTTTTCTTTTTCTTTTTCTTTTCCTTTTTCTTTTTCTTTTTAAGTGACCTTAATTTCTCACAAGACCAAGTCTTGACCCCACCCTCACCCCATGGCTGAATCACTTTGTCCTTGGTACCTCCAACAGTTCCGGATCTTGGTTCTGGCAATGGAATCTCTGTCCATATGTAAGAAAATGTGCTGAGTTCAAGTCATGGCTGCTCCCGCAACAGGACCCAGAGAAGCCATTGTGTGAAGTTGTGAAGGTGATGCATGGATTACCTTGGAGACTCCAAAATGTTAAAGAAAGCACAGTCATGAGGTACCTGCCTGGGAGAGCTGCTAACAGAAAGTGGAAGCAGCCCAAGAGAAAGAAGTGCATTTCAGTCAACAAAGCTGAAAGGGGTTGGAGATCTGAAGAGCACTTTGACATCAGACAAGAATATGCAGAGTTTTGAGTTTGTCATGCTCGTTTTCAGTCTTGCTTTGGTTCAGGATTCCTTCACAATGTTTTATATATATATATATATAGGCATTGCATGGTGGAAATATGTGGTCTGTGTCCTCATCTTTATTTTACAAGGGTTACAGTTAATAGATTTCTGCAAGTCTCAGAAGAAATATTAAACTTAGAACATTAAACCAGGGTTAAGCCAGGCATGGTGGCACATGCCTTTTATCCCAGCACTTGGGAGGCAGGGGCAGGGGAATTTCTGAGATAAGGCTAAATTGACCTTAAGTGTTTGCCACAGTTGGACCTTAATGACATGGGTGGAGTCTTCTGCCTTGCTGCACCTGCAATTTCCTACAGTAGTACACTGCCTACTAAGCTTTCTCTGCAACATAATCCAGCTGAAACAAAGTAACATAATCCAGCTGAAACAAAGTAACATAATCCAGCTGAAACAAAGGATTGGGTCTGTGGGCTCTCCTTATGTAAATACAGGCTGAACATTAAACTTCCAGCCTTGATCAGAAACTTTTGTCTTGGCATCATCTTCTCTGCCCCCCCCTGTCCTTTTTTATTTTCAGCCCCCCATTTTAGGTGATCTAGTTTATTGATGGATGCTGGATGGCTATATTTCCCTACAGCCTGGCACCTGCCCTGTGGCAGTGTTGTGTAAGGGCAGCCAAATGCACCAAGTTCTTCCTCCCCAAGAGGCCATGAACAGCTGAGCAGCACATGCTGACAGACAGGTATACCTTATTGGAAGAAGTGTGTCACTATGTACCAGTATGCTGTAAGGTTTTGGAAACTCAAGCCAGACCCATAACCAGTGTCTGCATATCCTAATGTACAACTATCAGTTACTTCTTGAGTACCATGTCTGCCTGCATGCTTCTCACCAGGATGATAATGGACTAAATCTCAAGTTGTAAATCAGGATCAGTTCAATGTTTTCCTCCATAAGAGTTGCTGTGGTCTTGGTATTTCTTCACAGCAATAGAAACCCCAAGATCAGTTTATTTTATGGTATCTTCACTGCCTGACATTCTGTCTTCCATCTCTTATATTTTGTTTGTAATGTTAACCTCTGTATTTCTTGTTTGCATTCCTAAATTGGCCTTTAATTGTTTTTGTTTTGTTGTCTTGCTTTACGGTATTTGTTCATTTTCTTCAATTTTTTTTTGTTTGTACTTTCCTGGATTTCTTTGAGGGATTTATTTATTTCCATCAATTGTTTATGTCTCTTTTCCTTAAAGGATTCATTCATTTCTTCTTTAAAGACATCTATGTTATTCATACATGATGTTTTAAGGCATTTTTCTTGTGCTTCATGTATGTTGGAATATTTAGGACCTGCTATGATAGGATAGCTGGGCTCTGGTAGTAAAATATTGTCCTTATGCTGTTGTAGGTATCTAGGTTAGGACTAAATATAGGTGTAGCTACTGATTTCTGGGTTTGTCCTGGTTGGGTGGGGGTTTTGTTTCTTGTTTTTTGTTTTGTTTTTTTTTTTTGTTTTGTTTGTTTTTTTCCTCTCTGAATATTTGAGAATGTTGGCTGAAAGTTTCCTGTTTTATTAGCCTTCTCAGCTGATGTGTTGAAGGCTGAATGAACAGGGGTTCCTAGGAAATGGCCTAAGGGATCCAAACGAAGCAGGGACAGGGGGCAGACTTTGCCCATAATTGAGCAGGAGGTGTTTGTCCTTGTTGGAGGCTGGGATTAAGTGATGAGGCAGAAAAGGGAATGACCTGTGGAATCCACAGGAGGTAAACACAATGAGGAGATGAAGTTGCAACTGGTGTTCTGATGGCTACCCTAAAAACTGGATCTGCTATAAGACTGGGAAAGGACCAGAGGCAGCTAGCCTGGCCTTCTAGAAAGCATTGCCTGTCTAATCCTCTATTTTCAATAGTGGCATTTAGATGATTGTCATTCTAGTATTGCTCCTTCCATCTTGTTATTTTTGGTCCCTGTTAACATTTTGTCTAAGCTTCGCCCACAGTTACCTGACAATGGCCAGGTATCCCTGACTCACTGTAAAAGTGGTTGCTTGCCCCTCTGCTCTCTCTTGCTCTTGCCTTCTTTCTCCCACTCTGTCCTCTTGCCCTGTCTCCCCTCTCTCCCCATTCCTCCTCCCCTACCACTTACTCATGGCTTCCCTCCACTTCTCCTCTCTCTTTCTCTCTTTCTCTCTCTCTCTCTCTCTCTCTCTCTCTCTCGCTCGCTCGCTCGCTCGCTCTTTCTCTGCCTCTACTACCCTCTTAACTCCCCTCTCCATGCCCTGAATTTATGCTATTCTATATTATACCTTCATCATGTGGCAGGTCCCTCAGGGGTAAGGGATACTTCAGCCTGGACCCACAGAGGCCCCCTCTTCCCCCATACCTAATTACACCTCCACAAAAACAAACTTTTCTCTTTCTATTTTTATAAACATGGCAATCCCCTCATCAGAATAAATTTTAAATGCTTATATAAGTGCATTATATTTTCTCCTTGTACTTATGTTTACTGTGACATTCAATGCTCATCTAGTATTGCTCCTTCCATCCTGTTATTTTTGGTTCCTGTTAACATTTTGTCATGAAAACTGTAGCTATTGTGCTTTACCTTTTCATTATGAATTCATAAACTCTCAAAATATAAAATAGTGACACTCATGCTTAGATAGACAAAAGTTCAGCACCATATTAGATTTACCTGATATTTCTTATTAGTTATTTTATTTATTTCCATTTCAAATATTATCCCACTTCCTGGTTGCTCCTCCAACCTCCCCCTAATTCCATCCCCTCTCCCCCTGTCTCTATGAGGGTGCTCCCACCCCTACCCCTATTTCTACCTCATGGCCCTACCAACTCCCTATACTGGGGAATCAAGCCTCCACAGGACCAAGGGCCTCTCCTCCCATTTATGCCCGACAATGTCATCCTCTGCTACATATGCAGCTGGAGCCATGTGTCCCTCTATGTGTACTCTTTGGTTGATGATTTAATCCATGAGTGCTATGGAGGGTTCAATTAGTTGATATTGGTCTTCCTATGGGGCTGTCATCCCTTTCAGCTCCTTCAGTCCTTCACCTAACTCTTCCACTGGGGTCTTCATGTTCAGTCCGATGGTTGGCAGTGAGCATCCACATCTGTATTTTTCATGAGCTGGCAAAGACTCTCAGGGGACAGCTATATCATGGCCCTGTAAGCAACTGCTTCTTGGCATCAGGAATAGTGCCTGAGCTTAGTGTCTGCAGATGGGATGGATCCCTAGCTGGGGCAGTCTCAGGATGGCCTTTCCTTCAGTCTCTGCTTCTTTCTTTGTCCTTGCATTTCCTTTAAGCAGGAACAATTCTGTATTAAAATTTTTTAGATGGGTGGGTGACCCCATTCCCAATCCTCAATAGGGGGCAGTGCCTATCTATTCGTTATGGTCTTTATAGGTTCTATCTCCTCTTTATTGGTTATTTTGGCTAATGTCACACCCTTTGGATCCTGGAATCTCTTGCTTCCCTGGCATCTGGGACTTTGTAGTGTTTACCCCAGTTCCCCATCCCCAACTCCTACACATCTCTATTCAATTTCTTGACCCTCTATACTTCTGCCCCCTCTCATCTTTCCTCCCAAAACCTGATCCTGTCACTACGTTCCCCCTCCCTCTTCTCTCTCCCTCCCAGTTTCCTCATTCACTTTACCTCCTATGATTATTTTGCTCACCTTTCTAAATAGGACTGAAGCATCCACACTTTGGTCTTCCTTCTTCTTGAGCTTCATATGACCTGTTAATTGCATTGTGGGTATTCCATATCTTATTCTATTTTTACCATTTTCTATGGTCTTTGGGCTATTTTTCTTGACTTTTAAATATTTCAAAAGACTCCCCATATTAATTTATTTCTACCATTTGCTCTCATAACAGAGGTAATTGACTTATGTCTTCAATTCTGAAAATCTTTCAATTGAGCATAATATGGTGATTTATTTTTTCTCAGATGCAAAGTAAAGAATTTAGTAGACAGCTATCCTCCATTTAGAACCAAAGTTAAACAGTCTAATTACTGAGTTTTCAAATATGCTTAATAAGATATTTAGTGAGGGAAGTTGTTATTTGGATGAGGCACCTGTTATTGAAGATATGGGAATTTGTTCATTTCGAAGTTAATAAATGTACTCAGACATATCTTTTTAAAATGTGTGATGTGGTCCATGTTCTAGAAAATTCTGGTTACTTATTGCTTCATTGTGTGAATTTAATATCTTATCAAATTTCTCCTGGGAATATATGATAATCTTGCTTGGAATTTTCATTGAGTCCAGAATATACCTGGAAATTTTGTTTTCCTACTATCCTTCATACACACTAACTGAGAGCCAGATAAGACTAATTATTCAACTTTGCATGTAACATAGGCTTTCCTCCTTTGCATTTTCATAAGATTTTGCCACTATCCTTGATTTTGTAAAGTGCCTATTATTGCTGTCACTCATTTTTTTATCATTGATTGTGAATTTTTCTCTTCTCTCTTTAATTATAAATGTGATGATCTTATTTTCAGCATTGTTCCATACAGCTGCTTAATTTTTGAAAGTTCTTTATAAACTATTCATTCTTAAATATATTTAATCAGAGAAAATGTCTACTACTGCGACAGGAAAATGGGGATTTCACTAAATCTACTATATTAACATTGTAAAGATATCAATTTTCAGGGAAAGCCTGGAAGTTGTTCCTTTCCTCGGGTTTATGTATTGAGTAGAACACAGGAAGGGGAGGAACTCAAGGTACTATAAAGCGCTTAAAACACCTTGTGGCAAGATGTATTATGAGCTTTTGCCTCAGCTCACTAGATCACTTTCACATTTAAAGTGTTTTACTTAACAAGATGTTCCTATATATAATCACACATTCCTTTGTTCTCTATCACCTGCCATCTTAATTAAGACATCCATATTAAAAGACATAATCTTTTTCTTCATAACCTTTCTCCAGCAACTGCCAAAGGTTTTGGTTTGCCTGTAATGTTGTCTATTTCTCAAATTTATTATAGAGTTTCAGCCTAATCTCTTATAGAAATTCTTTGATTAATGCCACCAAGAACTCAAAATAGGGAACCCCAGTGTCTCTAGATAACTTATAGCAATCACAGAAAGACTTTGAAGAAACTCCTTTTAAGAAAAAAATAAACACATTTGCTGGTAGTCACTGCTGAGATCATAAGGAGGTCATTTGCAAACCCCACAAGCCTAAATCCTGACCTAAGTTCATGAATCCTCTGTGCTCCAGCTAACTAGATAAGTTTATTCCTCATTTTTCCCCCTCTCATATATGTCTGCCATCTTTAAAGTCATCATCCTAGTTCCCAAGACTGTCAGTCAAATCTCCTCTGTGTGAAAACCACATTTTACTTTAAGTTGCTCCCCCCCCTTCACCCAAGACTCTTCCATCTGCAGAGAAACCCACAAGCATAGTTTCTAGCTCATGGCTGTGAACTGTTATTTGGGTACATCATATTCTGCTCTATATGTAGCATTTCAAAACCATATTTACCTTTTCCAATTATGCATATCAACTACTAGCTTTGTGATACCTATTACAGGCCAGGTGCTTTACTAGCCCAGTCTAAGGAAGGCTAGTTTTTCACACCAGTTAAACAACCTAATATATCCCCATTCACACAACAAATCACAAAAATGAAAGCAACAAGAATGGATAAACCTGTATGTCTCCAATAAAACTTGCTCATCCTATAGAAGTGTTAGCTAATAAGAACTACTTTATGAATCCCCAGGACACTGAGTTTAATGGATCTATCATAAACTTTATCAATGAATTAAAGAATTTAAAGAAGACACAGATACTTCATTGAACTCCAGGAGAATAAAAATTAACAGTTGAGTATTGTCTAGAAAAATACACACCAGAGTGAAATCTTTAAGATAATTCAGAATTTAAAAAATAAATTCAGTAAAGACATAAAACATTAATAGGAACACAAGCTGAAATAAAGATGAAGTTGCAAATCTCAAGATTCCAACTCATTGAAAAGTCTTACAACTCAAATTGTTCAAATAGAAGATAGAATATCAGGACTTAAAGATAAAGCAACAGATCTCAAGAAAATAAGCAAAGATTCAAATAAAATGAAAGTATTTATAAATCACAAGATAGGCACATACAGGAAATACGTGACACCATCAAAATATCAGATCTTATAGGACTAGAAGCAGTAAACAAACCCAGGTCACTGGTGTAGACCAGGATTTTAACAAGCTCATATAAGAAAACTTCCACAAACTAAGGAAAGATGTACAGAGATAGATGAACAAAGATAAAAGAATATAGAACACTAACTAGAAACCACAAAAAAAGGAAACAACAGCCAGCAGGAAAATTAGTCTTCTCTAGGCAAGAGCATGTCAATTGGTTGTTCAATAATGAATAGTCAACCCAGAAAACTTATTTATAATAACAGTATATTATACAGCAACCATGAGAAAAGAAAAAATGAACTTGAAAAAACAAAGAGTGTTATATGGAACAGTTTAGAAGATAAAAGGAGAAGAGTGAAATGATGTAATGATAATTTCTAAAAAGTAAATAATTAAAAAAGAGATACCCCACAAAACATGGGGGATTTTGTAGCTAGCATGACTTTTTGACCAGGGTTGAGTGAGAGACTGGATGGGAGAAAATTCAACTCAAAGACATTGAATTTTTGCTGTATCTTGGTTTATAACTAAATTATATCTCACATAAAAAGAAATTTAAAACTTAATTGTAAAGAACAAAGAAAAATACTGAAAGCTACAAAAGAAAGAACAATGTCACTTATAAAGGAAACACCATCAAAATAACAGTAAATTTTCTGTGAAAATAGTGAAAGCCAGAGATCCTATATTACCACACTCCAAGTTCAAAAGATTACAACTTCAAACCTAGACTACCATATGTAATAAAACTACCATTGCAGATGGAGAAAACTTTCCATGATACAAAAAGGCTGACAGAATTCTTTTCCACTAAATCAGTCCTACAGAAAATACTGAACACTATACTTTGGACTGAATAGAGGAATAAGAATAAACAAGAGACTGTAAGGAGAAAAAAAAGTATAATTACTGAACTATTAAGTACATATAAGAACACATAAAAAAATGCCCTTCCAGTCAACACCAGCACCGGGTCACCTTGGACATGGAATCGACAGACACCCCCACGGTCCCCAGAGGACTCTCCATGTGATCTTAGGATCACTGGTGAGTGGAACACAACGTAAGTTCCAATACAATACCTTGGGACCTGAGATAGCAGTAGGGAACCAGAAAACAGGCCTGACCAGGCGCACAAGTCCCTTCTGGTCAGTGCCAGCACCAGGTGACCTTTGCCACTGAATCAGAAGACACCCCTACAGTGCCCAGACTACTCTCCACATGATCTTAGGATCAGTTGAACACAACATCTGTTCCAAACCAATTGTGATGGGCCTGTGATAGCAGGAACAAGGACACCAGAGCCCTGCCTGACCACAGGCTTGGGTCTTTTCTAATCATTAATGGTTTGTCTTGGTTTTGAACAGATGAAACAGCTCCACAGCCCTCAAAGAAGACACCACTTCGAGGCACTGTAACACCCCCAGGATCTTAGGATAACAGGATTCCAGGATAACAGGAGTTTGGTCACACCAGAATTTCAGGGTCTCAGAGGAAACATGACTGCCAAGAACTCTGACACACCCAGAATCTCAGATTCACAGGAGCCCACAATCAAAGGATCACAGAGAAATCTGGACCCTGAGGAATCCTGAATCAACTGGGATTATAGGAAGGACAGGCTCCAGTCAGATATATTGAGGGCAGCAAGCCCTTGAGATAATCAAATGACAGGAGGCAAGCATAAGAACAGAAGCAACAGAAACCAAGGTTATTGGCATTATCAAAACACAACTCTCATCATAGCAAGTCCAGGATATACCATCACACCAGAAAAGGAAGACATGGATCTAAAGTCACTTCTCATGATGAAGAGAGGACTTTAAGAAGGAAATACAGGAAAACACAGGTAAACAGCTAGAAGCCCTTACAAAGGAAGCAAAAATAATCCCTTAGAGAGTTGCAGGAAAACACTACCAAACAGGTGATGGAATTGAACAAAAACATCCAGGATCTAAAAATGGAAGTAGAAACAATAAAGAAATCAGAAAGAGAGACAACTCTGGAGATAGAAATCCTAGGAAAGAAATCCTGCTTGTGGACGTTGTACATCGTGGTGCGCACTAGGCTCCGCACCACGATGTACAACGTCCACAAGCAGAACAATCTCAATTACCATAGATGGAAAAACCAAAGTATTCCATGACAAAATCAAATTCACACAGTATCCTACCATGAATCCAGTCCTTCAAAGAATAATAATGGGAAAATGCCAATACAAGGATGGAAATTACACCCTAGAAAAACCAAGAAAGTAATCCTTCTACAAACCTAAAAGAAGACAGCCACAGAACAGAATCCCAACTGTAACAACAAAAATAACTTTTCCTTATTATCTCTTAACATCAATGGACTCAATTCCCCCAATAAACAAACATAGTCTAACAGACTGGCTACACAAACTGGGCTCAACATTTTGCTGCTTACAGGAAAGCCACCTCCTGGAAAATGACAGATATTATCTCAGAGTGAAAGACTGGAAATCAATTTTCCAAGCAAATGGTCTGAAGAAACAAGTTGGAGTAGCCATTCTAATATTGAATAAAATCGACTTCCAACCCAAAGAAATCAAAAAAGACAAGGAGGGGCACTTCATACTCATCAAAGGTAAAATCTACCAAGATGAACTCTCAGTTCTGAATAAATTTTCTCCAAATGCAAGGGCAGCCACATTAAAGAAACTTTAGTAGAGCTCAAAAAATACATTGCACCTCACAAAATAATAGTGGGAGACTTCAACACCCCACTCTCATCAATGGACAGATGCTGGAAATAGAAAGTAAGCAGAGACACTGAAACTAACAGAAGTTATGAAACAAATAGATTTAACAGCTATCTACAGAATAATTTATCCTAAAACAAAAGGATATACCTTCTCGGCACCTCATGTTACATTCTCCAAAAGTGACCATATAATTGGTGACAAAACAGGTCTCCACAGATACAAAAATATTGAAATTATCCCATGCATTCTATCAGATCAACACGGACTAAGGCTNATCTTCAATAACAACATAAATAATACAAAGCCAACATTCACATGGAAGAAGAAAAACACTCTATTCAATGATACCTTCAACAAGGAAGAAATAAAAAAATAAATTAAAGACTATTTAGGGTTTAATGAAAATGAAGCCACAACATACCCAAATTTATCAGACACAAGAGTCATAAGAGGAAAAGTAACAGCTCTGAATGCCTCCAAAAAGAAACTAGACAGAGCATACACTAGCAGCTTGAAATAACACCTAAAATCTCTAGAAGGAAAGGAAGCAAATTCACCCAAGAGGAGTAGATGGCAGGAAATAATAAAACTCAGGGCCAAAATCAACCAAGTGGAAACAAAAAGAACTATTCAAGGAATCAGTCAAACCAGGAGTTGGTTATTTGAGAAAATCAACAAGATAAACACTTAGCCAGGCTTACTAGAGGGCACAAGGACAGCATCCAATTAACAAAATCAGAAATGAAAATGGAGACATAACAGCAGGACCTGAGAAAATCCAAAACACCATCAAATCCTTCTACAAATGGCTATATTCAGCAAAACTGGAAAACCTGGATGAAAAGAACAAATTTCTAGACAGATACCAGGTACCAAAGTTAAATCAGGATCAAATTAAGGACCTAAACAATACTATAGCCCCTAAAGAGATAGAAGCAGTCATTAATAGTCTTCCAAACAAAAAAATCCCAGGACCAGATGGGCTTAGTGCAGGGTTCTAGCAGACCTTCAAAGAAGACCTAATTCAAGTTCTTCTCAAAATATTCCAAAAATAGAAATAGAAGGTACTCTACCCAATTAATTCTATGAAGCCACAATTACTCTGACACCTAAATCACATAAAGACCCAACGAAGAAAGAGAACTTCAGACCAACTTCCCTTATGAATATCAATACAAAAATACTCAATAAAATTCTTGCAAACCGAATCCAAGAACACATCAAACCAATCATCCATCATGACCAAGTAGGCTTCATTCCAGGGATGCAGGGATGGTTTAATATATAGAAATCCACCAACGTATTCCAATATATAAACAAACTCAAAGAAAAAAAAACACATGATCATCTCATTATGTGCTGAGAAAGCATTTGACAAAATCCAACACCCATACATGATAAAAATCTTGGAAGATCAAGAATTCAAGCCCCATCTCTAAATATAATAAAAGCAATATACACCAAACCAGTAGCCAATATCAAACCTAATGGAGAGAAGCTGGAAGTCATCCCACTAAAATCAGGGACTAGACAAGGCTGCCCACTTTCTTCCTACTTATTAAATATAGTACATGAAGTCTGAGCCAGAGCAATTGTAAAACAAAAGGGGTTCAAGGGGATACAAATTGCAAAGGAAAAAGTCAAAGTATCACTGTTTTCAGATGATATGATTGTATATAAAATTTCTCCTAAAAATTCCACCAGAGAACTCCTAAACCTGATAAACAGCTTCAGTGAAGTAGCTAGATATAAAATTAACTCAAACAAATCAATGACCTTTCTCTAAACAAAGGATAAACAGGCAGAGAAAGAAATTAGGGAAACAACACCCTTCACAATACTCACAAATAATATAAAATACCTTGGTGTGATTCTAACTAAAGAAGTGAAAGATCTGTATGATAAGAACCTCAAGTCTCTCAAGAAAGAAATCAAAGAAAATCTCAAATGATGCAAACATCTCCCATGCTCATGGACTGGCCGGATTAATATAGTAAAAATGTACAAATGAAAGCAATCTACAGATTCAATTCAATCTTCATTAAACTTCCAACTCAATTCTTTGGTGAGTCAGAAAGGACAATTTGCATATTCATTTGGAACAAAAAACCTAGGATAGCAAAAACTATTCTCAACAATAAAAGAACCTGTGGGGGAATCTCTATGCCTGACCTCAAGCTGTACTACAGAGCAATTGTGGTAAAAACCTGCATAGAATTGGTAAAGCGTCAGAGAGGTAGATCAGTGGAATAAAAGTGAAGACTCAGAAATAAAACCACAGAGCTAGGGTCACTTGATCTTTGACAAGGGAGCTAAAACCTACCAGTGGAAAAAAGAACATTTTCAATAAATGGTGCTGGTACAACTGGTGATTATCATGTAGAAGATTTGATCCATTCTTTTTAAACTATTTTATTAGATATTTTCTTTATTACATTTCAAGTGCTATCCTGAATGCCCCCTATACCCTCCCCCACACCCTGCTCCCCTGGCCCTGGCGCTACCCTGTATGGGGCATATAAAGTTTGCAAGACCAAGGGGTCTCTCTTACCAAGATGGCTGACTAGGCCATCTTCTGCTACATATGCAGCTAGAGACATGAGCTCTGGGGGTACTGGTTACTTCATAATGTTGTTCCACCTATCAGGTTGCAGACCCCTTCAGTTCCTTGGGTAATTTCTCTAGCTCCTCCATTGGGGTCTCTGTGTTCTATCCTATAGATGACTGTGGGTATCCACTTCNATATTTGCCAAGCACTGGCATAGCCTCAAAAGAGATAGCTATATCAGTGTCCTTTCAGCAAGTTCTTGCTGGCATATGCAATAGTGTCTGCGTTTGGTAGCCAATTATAGGAAGGACCCCCACATGGGGCAGTCTCTGGGTTGTCCATCCTTTCATCTTGGCTCCAAACTTTATCTCTGCAACTTTTTTTCATGGGTATTTTATTCCCTATTTTGAGGAGGAACAAAGTATCCATGTGTTGGTCTTTCTTCTTGATTTTCCTGTGTTTTGGAGATTGTATCTTGGGTATTCT
The DNA here is from genome assembly GCF_900095145.1 of Mus pahari. Classification (NCBI taxonomy): domain Eukaryota; kingdom Metazoa; phylum Chordata; class Mammalia; order Rodentia; family Muridae; genus Mus; species Mus pahari. The sequence goes on along the minus strand of NC_034613.1, from coordinate 107,161,547 downwards.
TGGTTCTGGTCTAAAATCCACTTATCAGTGAGTGCATATCAAGTGAGTTCTTTTGTGACTGGTTTACCTCACTCAGGACAATATCCTCCAGATATATCCATTTGCCTAAGAGTTTAAGAAATTCATTGTTTTTAATAGCTGAGTAGTACTCCATTGTGTAAATGTACCACATTTTCTGTATCCATTTCTCTGTTGAGGGATATCTGGGCTCTTTCCAATTTCTGGCTATTATAAATAGAGCAGCTATGAACATAGTGGAGTATATGTCCTTATTACCAGTTGGAACATCTTCTGGGTATATAATGAGAAGTGGTATTGCTGGATCTGCCAGTATTACTATGTCCAGTTTTCCGAGGAACCGCCAGAATGATTTCCAGAGTGGTTGTACAAGCTTGCAATCGCAACAGCAATGGAGGAATGTTCCTCTTTCTCCACATCCTTGCCAGGATCTGCTGTCTCCTGAAGTTTTGATCTTAACCATACTGACTGGTGTGACATGAAATCTCAGGGTTGTTTTGATTTGCATTTCTCTGATAATTAAGGATGTTGAACATTATTTCAAGTGCTTCTCAGCCCTTCGGTACTCCTCAGTTGAGAATTCTTTGTTAGGCTCTCTACCCCATTTTTTAATGGCATTATTTGAATTTCTGGAGTCCAGCTTCTTGAGCTCTTTGTATATATTAGATATTAGTCCCCTATCAGATTTAGGATTGGTAAATATTCTTTCCCAATCTGTTGGTAGCCTTTTTTTCTTATTGACAGTATCTTTGCCCTACAGAAACTTTGCAATTTTATGAGGTCCCATTTGTTGATTCTTGATCTTATAGCACAGGCCATTGCTGTTCTGTTAAGGAATTTTTCCTCTGTCCCATTTCTTCGACGCTTTTCCCCACTTTATCCTCTATATGTTTCAGTGTCTCTTCTTTTATGTGGAGTTCTTTGATCTACTTAGACTTGAACTTTGTACTAGGAGATAAGAATGAATCAGTTCAAATTCTTCTACATGGTAACTGCCAGCTGTGCCAGCACCATTTGTTGAAAATGCTGTCTTTTTTCCACTGGTGGTTTTAGCTCTTTTGTCAAAGACCAAGTAACTGTAGGTATGTGAGTTCATTTCTGGGTACTCAATTCTTTTCCATTGATCTACCTGTCTGTCACTGTACCAATACCATGCAGTTATTATCACAATTGCTCTGTAGGACAGCTTGAGGTCAGTCATGGTGATTACCCCAGAGTTTCTTTAATTGTTGAGAATAGTTTTTGCTAACCTAGGTTTTTTATTATTCCAGATGAATTTGCAAATTGCAACTTCTAATTCAGTGAGTAGGAATTTTGATGGGATTTGCATTGAATCTGTAGATTGCTTCTGGCAGGATGGCCATTTTGACTATATTAATCCTTCCAATCCATGAGCATGGGAGATCTTTCCATCTTTTGAGAACTTCTTAAATTTCTTTCTTCAGAGACTTGAAGATTTTGTCATACAGATCTTTCACCTCCTTAGTTGTAGTCACACCACAGTATTTTATACTTTTTGTGACTATTGTGAAGGGTGTTGTTTCACTAATTTCTTTCTCATTCTGTTTATCCTTTGTGTACAGAAAGGCCATTGATTTGTTTGAGTTAATTTTATATCCAGCTAATACACTGAAGCTGTTTATCAGGTTTAGGAGTTCTCTGGTGGAAATTTTAGGGTCACTTATATGTACTATCATATCATCTACAAATAGTGATATTTTGACTTCTTCCTTACCAATTTGTACCCCCTTGATCTCCTTTTGTTGTCGAATTGCTCTGGCTAGGACTTTAAGTACTATATTGAATAGGTAGCGAGAAGGTGGGCAGCCTTATCTAGTCCCTGATTTTAGTGGGATCGCCTCCAGCTTCTCTCCATTTATTTTGATGTTTTCTACTGGTTTGCTGTAGAATACCTAATTCCAACTCTCCTCAAACTATTCCACCAAATAGAAACAAAAGTTACTCTACCCAATTAATTCTACGAAGCCACAATTACTCTGATACCTTACACACAGAAAGATCCAACAAACAAAGAGAACTTCAGACCGATTTCCCTTATGAATATGGATGCAAAAATACTCAATAAAATCCCCGCAAACTGAATCCTAGAACACATCAAAAAGATTATCCATCATGACCACATAGGCTTCATCCCAGGGATGCAGGGATGGTTTAATATACTGAAATCCATCAACATAATCCACTATATAAACAAACTCAAAGACAAAAATCACATGATCATCTCGTTAGAAGCTGAGAAAGCATTTGACAAAATCCAACACCCCTTCATGATAAAACTCTTGGAAAGATGAGGAATTCAAGACCCATACCTAAACATAATAAGAATTGATCCATTCTTATCTCCTTGTACTAAGGTCAAGTCTAAGTGGATCAAGGAAATTAACATAAAACCAGAAACACTGAAACCTATAGAGGAGAAAGTGGGGGAAAGCCTTGAAGATATAGACACAGGGGAAAAAATTCCTGAACAGAACAGCAGTGGCTTGTGCTGTAAGATCAAGATTTGATGCTGACTGTGATGGCGCAGGCCATTAACCCCAGCACTTGGGAGGCAGAGGCAGGCATATTTCTAAGTTCACCGCCAGCCTGATCTATAAAATGAGATCCATGACAGCCAGGGTTATACAGAGAAACACGGTCTCGAAAAACCAAAAAAAAAAAAAAATAAATAAATAAAAAAAAATGGAGAATTGACAAATGGGATATATATATATATATATATATATATATATGATGGACTCCAAAAAATCAAATAACCCTATTAAAAAAATGTGGTACTGAGCTAAACAAAGAATTCTCAACTGAGGAATACCGAATGGCTGGGGAACACCTGAAAAAGTTTTCAACATCCTTAATCATCAGGGAAATGCAAATCAAATCATTGAGATTCCACTTCACACCAGTCAGAATGGCTAGGATCAAAAATTCAGGGGACAACAGATGCTGGCAAGAATGTGAAGAAAGAGGAATACTTCTCTATTGCTGATGGAATTGCAAGCTTGTACAACCACTCTGGAAATCAGTTTGGTGGTTCCTCAGAATATTGGACATAGTACTACCAGAAAACCTAGCAATACCTCCTCGGCATATATTCCAACTTGTAATAAGGACACATGCTATACTATGTTCATAGCAGCCTTATTTATAATAGTCAGAAGCTGGAAAGGACCCAGATGTCCCTTGACAGAGGAATGCATACAGAAAATATGATACATTTACACATTGGAGTACTACAGCAATTAAAAACAATGAATTCATGAAAATCTTAGGCAAATGGATGCATCTGGAGGATGTCATCCTGAGTGAGGTAGCCCAATAAGAAAGAACACAAATTTTACGCACTCACTGATAAGTGGATATTAGCCTAGAAACTTAGAATATCCAAGATACAATTTGCAAAGCAGATGAAACTTAAGAAGGAAGACCAAAGTGTGGATACTTTGCTCCTTCTTATAATGGGGAATCAAATACTCATGGAAGGAGTTAAAGAGACAAAGTTCGGAGCTAGGATAGAAGGAAAAACCATCCAGAGACTTCTGCACCCTGTGATGCATCCCATATACAACCACCAAACCCAGACTCGATTGCATATTCCAGAAAGTTTTTGCTGAAAGGACCCTGATATAGCTGTCTCTGGTGAGGCTATGCCAGTGCCTGGCAAATACAGAAGAGGATGCTCATAGTCATCTATTGGCTGGAACACAGGGCCCCCAATGGAGGAACTAGAGAAATTACCCAAGGAGGTGAAGGTGTCTGTAACCCTATAGGTAGAACAACAATATGAACTAAGCAGTACCCCCAGAGCTTGTGTCTCTAGCTGCATATGTAGCAGAAGATGGCCTAGTTGGCCATCAATGGGATGAGAGAGGCCTCTTGGTCTTACAAACTTTATATGCCCCAGTACAGGAGAATGCCAGGGCTAAGAATTGGGAGTGGGTGAGTAGGGGAGCAGGTCAGGGGGAGGGTATAGGGGACATTCTGGATACCATTTGAAATGTGAATGAAGAAAAATCTAATAAAAAACTGAAAAAAAATTGCTGCAATACACACAAAATCTTTCCTGATCTTTAAATATTAATGGTCTCAACTGTTCAATCATGTAGAATCAAGAAGAGAGCAGGTATTGCCACCTTAATAATATCTAACAAATAGACTTTAAACCAGAACTGATCCAAAGAGACAAAGAGGAACATTTCATTCTAATCAAGGAAAAAATAGGATATAAGCATAATACTTTAATATATATGCAGCAAAATATGGGATATCCAAATTCATTTAGAAAACATACTAATAATATTAAAGATGCAGATTAATACATCCCTAATGAGAATAGGTGACTTCATGTTTTTGTTTGGGTTATTATTGCTGTAATGAAACACCATGACCAAAAGCAACTTGTGGAGGAAAAAGTTAATATCGCTCATAGCTTAGCCTTCCATATCCTAGTTTTTCATTAAAGGAGTCAGGACAGTAACTCAAGCAGACCAAGGAACTGGATGCTTGAGCTGCTTCAAAGAATGTGGAGCAATACTACTTACTGGCTTGTTCCCTGTGGCTTGTTATACCTACATTATTACAGAATTCACAACGACAATCCCAGAGATTGTAGACCAAACTTTAACAAATACAGAAATAATGAAATAATTCCATATATCCTATTGGATCATAATAAAATAAAACCTAAATTTGACATGAAGCACACTTCTAGTAAAAACTCATAGAGACTAAACAACTCATTCAATGACAAATTAGTCAAAGAAGAAATAAATAAAAAAAAAATTCCTGGAACTAAATGAAAGTGAAATCATAATAACTCAGTAAGATGTTGGGGACAAATTTAAGTCAGTCTTATAAGAGAAATTTATATCTCTAAGTAACTATATATTTGAAAATCAGAAATAACAAAAATAATTTACTCAATATCAGAATTAAAGATTTAGAAAAATCAAGAACTAATTAAATGAAAATCCAAACAATAGCAAGAATTAAAAAAAAAAGCAGATTGAGTGGAATAGAAAATAGCAATAAAAAGAATCAACAAATGTAAGAGCTCGTTCTTTGAGAAGATAACCAAGATTAACAGACCCTTAGCCTAACTAACCAAAAGAAAAAAATTAAGAATCAATTAATAAATGATCAAGAAAACAATACAGCAGGTACCAAAGAAATACAAAGGATACATGTTAATACCTGGTACTAGACTAAACCATAATTTATATATATATATATATATATATAGATATAGATATAGATATATAGATAGATAGATAGATATAGATATAGATAGATATATAGATATAGATGATATAGATATAGATATATAGATAGATATGATATGGATGAAGTTCTTATATCATCCAAACTACAAAGTCAAACTAAGAATAGAACAACCAAAACAGACGCATAATAAAAGGTGGAATTGAAAGAGTAATAAAAAGTTATGATTCAAATCATACAGGTAAAGGGGGATTCATACAGCAGATTTGTACCAGACTTTCAGAGAACTACAAACAATTCTTGAACTCTTCAAGAAATAGAAATAGAAAGATCACTCCTAAACATGATATATAAAGCCAGCATTATTCTAGTACACAAACTAGGTAATACAACAACAATAGCAGCAATTCTTGATGAACTATTACTTAATGACAAAAAAATGGTGCCAATGTACAGTCTGGTCTATATATTTCATTTCAAGAGAGCCATTGTGACTCAGAGAGACCCTGTCTCAAAAAAATAAGTAAATACCCAAACCAAAACCAAATAAAAATGCTTACAAAAATGAATAGTTTTCTGTATAATAATAGTAAGAAAACAAAAATGCTGAGTAATCATACCTAAATTTCCATTTCTAATTGCAACAAAGATCATAAATTTTGCAATAAATCTAGCCAAGAAGGAAAACGACTGGTACAGTGGAAACTTAAATACTCTGAACATAGAGATTAAAACAAAACAAAACAAAACAAAAAACTAGAAAATGGAAAGGCCTCCCATGACACCCTGCACAAAAATTACATATAGGTAAATTAGTGACCTCATTTGGAACCAAGAAATACTACAGCTATTAGGAGAAAAACTTCGGCAGTACTCTGTAGAAATACGAAGGAGCTTCTTGAACCCATAGATAATTACTCTGGAGGATTTATATTAACTTTAATCATAATAACCAGGAAATGCAAATAAACAAAATGTCCTTCAACTGATGAATTATTAATTAAAATATGGCATATATATACAATATAAAGTAAATTTATCTGTAAAGGATTCATGACAGTAATGTGTGGACCTAGGAAAGCTTATATTGAATGAGGTAAACTAGACACAGAAATAAAAATTTCAGGTATTTTCACTTATCTGTGGACCCTAGCTACAAATCCTCACATAAAACATTGAATATAACCACAGAGACTAGGAAATGCCCCGACCCGCGGGACACTTTATTTCATGGTCCTTGAAGGGGATCACAAACCTAGAGAGAAATGGGAATAAAGAAAGAGACGAAGACCATGCATGTGTGTCATAGTCTCCTTTACTAAGGGGAGATGCTCAGGTTATATACAATTTGGAGAGGGGTGATCAAAGGTATACAGTGAGAGAAATAATTGGGAAGAGTTATTTGCAAGTCTAATACATTTAGTGATTCATCTAGGGTCCTTGGCACCACTGCCCTGGGACATAGGGCGGCTTATCTAAGAGCCTATCTAGGGGTCCGGATCCTCCTGACAGTTCAAGTTGACAGCTGTGGGCAGCTCTGGAATGTGAGAAGTCTCCTTCAGTCCTTGATGTCTGTTTAGGTCTTGCTGGTTCCCAGGAGTGGCCTTGCAGAGAGAGAGGGGGAAGTGCTCTTGACAAAGAACTATGTAGCTTTTAGCTATATACTGTGAAAACACCTGGGCTGCGGGATGCCCTGGGTGTAAGATGCCTGGGTTTTCTCAACCTGGTCTCTGACAAGGAAATTGTAAAGGGAACACCAATTGACCATGACTAAGTTAGGTAATTGCAAGACACAGGTGATAAATAGGAAACAATATAATGGTTAGGGTACTCCAATTAGATGGAAGGAGGGAAATCAATACAAAAGAAATAGAACAATGGACAAATAATAGCAAGTTCATTACATAAATTCTCAAGGAACCACATTATTTTATAATTACCTAAAATTATATATTATATATATAAACATATATGGAGATATCTACATATATTTATGGTGTAGAAGAGGTCAAGTCACTTGAGTTGACAATGTTTCCCACAAGAAAAAGAGTAACAGAAACTCAAGTACTAGATGTGAGAAAACTCCTTTTATTTTTAATGATTGAAGGGTTGTCTAAGTAGCTCCCCAAACAAGATAAAGCTCTTGTCTGCTTCTCTGTCATTAAGGGTGAGTCCATATTTCTAGAACACACTGTATGCTTAGAACACAGGAGTGATGATTTGAGTTACATGTCTCTTTTCTGTCTTTCATGGTTCAAGAAAATACTGTTTAGCTCTGTTCTCCAATTTTTAATAGAATTAATTTGTTCTCTGGAGACTAACTTCTTGAGTTTCTTTGTATAATTTGAACATTAGCATTTTACTGGATGTAGGATTGGCAAACCCATATGTTGATTGCTGTTTTGTCCTATAGACAGTGTCCTTTGCCTTACAGAAGCTTTGTAATTTTATGAGATCCCACTGTCTACTGTTGATCTGTTGGGCCTTGGGCTATACACAGACATTCTAGTCTCCAGTTGAGCTGAGATGTTGAACTGCAGGACCTGGTGGTGAAAATTCACCTACATGGGATGGAAGGAGTTCTCTCATGTCTCCTGGTACTCTTGCTCCTGTCTAAGTTACCACCCCCTCAGGCCCCACAAGAGAAGCATGGTTAGTAGCCATGAAGGTAATGTCCCAAGCTTCTGAACTTCAGGCTAAACTCCTCCTCAGTTACCTAGCAACAGAAAAGATAACAGCATACTTTAAGAGGGGCTGTTTGGACACTTCTCTTGCTCTTACTCCTCTTGCTCTCTTGCTCTTACTCTCCTCTCCTGTCTCCTCTCACTCTCTTCCTCTCTCTCACTCTTACCCTCTAGCCTTTCTTCTTTCTTTCTCCTTTCCACCTTCTCTCCTCTTGGCAGTGGCTGTTTCTCTCTCTCTCTCTCTCTCTCTCTCTCTCTCTCTCTCTCTCTCTCTCTTTCTCTTTCTCTCTCTCTCTCTCTTTCTCTCTCCCTTTTATTTTTCTCCTTGCCTTTCTCTAATAAAGCTCTAAAACCACAGAGTGTCTCTGTTCATCTGTACTTACTCTCACCTGCATGGGAACCTCTCCCCTGAGCCCTCTCTCCTGTAACCCCGGGGTGACAGGGTGTCATCCCAGGGGCCCTCGGTTTCTGGGGCTGTCCCTTGTCCACCCCTCATTGAGTTAGGTCAGTGGCTTAGATGCCCACCCCGGTCTGACTGGAAACCATCTGGCAGCCCTCCCGTGTCTGCCTTCCCAGAGCATAGGAGGAATTCTGGCCAGGCATGGGCTATCCTCCCTCCCTCTTCTTCCCCAACACCCTTTTAGTTCCCCTCATTGATCTTAGGGCATAAGCCATTGGGTGTTCTGTTCAGGAACTTTTCCACTGGGCCCATGTGTTTGAGAATTCCCTACTTTCTCTTCTATTAGATTCAGTGTATCTGGTTTTATGTGTACATCCTTGATCCACTTAAACTTGTGCTTTGTACAGGGAGATAAGAATGGATCCATGTTGACCACCAGTTTAACAAGCACCATTTGTTGAAAATACTATCTTTTTAGCTCTAGATGGTTTTAGCTCTTTTGTCAAAGATCAAGTGACAATAGGTGTGTGGATTCATTTCCGGGCCTCCAATTTTAACCCATTGATCTACCTGCCTGTCACTGTACCAAAATATCATGCAATTTTTTTGTTTTGTTTAGTTTTGTTTGTTTTGTTTTGTTTTGTGTTTTGCTTTGTTTGTTTGTTTGTTTGTTTTAATCACTATTGCTCTGTAGTACAGTTTGAAGTCAGGAATGGCGATTCCCCCAGAAGTTCCTTTATTGTTGAAAATAGTTTTTGCTATCCTGGTTTTTTTGTTATTCCAAATGAACTTGTGAATTATAATTTCTAACTCTATGAAGAATTCTCAACTGAGGAAACTCGAGTGGTCGAGAAGCACCTAAAGAACTGTTCAGCACTCTTATTCATCAGATAAATGCAAATAAAAACAACCCTGAGATTGCACCTTACACCAATTAGAATGGTTAAAATCAAAACTCAGGTAACAGCAGATGCTGGTGAAGATGTGTTGCTGTTAGGATTCCAAGCTGATACAACCACTCTTGAAATCAGTCTGGCAATTCCTTAGAAAATTAGACATAATTCTACCAGGGCACCCAGCTATACTACTCCTAACCATGTATCCAGAAAATGCTTCAACATGTAACAAGAACACATGCTCCACTATGTTCATAACAGCCATATTTATAATAGCAAGTATCTGGAAACAACACAGAAGTCTCTCAACAGAGGAATGGATTCAGAAAATGTGGTATATTTACCCAATGGAATACTACTCAGCTATTAAAAACAATGACTTCATGAAATTCTTAGACAAATGAATGAAAATTGAAAATATTATCCTGAGTGAGGTAACTCAGTCACAAAAGAACACACACAGTGTGTACTCACCAATAAGTGGATATTATCCCAAAATTTCGGAATACCCACAATTCAATTCACAAACCATATGAAGCCCATGAAGAAGGAATACCAAACTGTGGATGCCTCAGTGCTTCTTAAAAGTGGGAACAAAATACTCACAGGAGGAAATATGGAGACAAAGTGTGGAGCAGAGTCTGAAGGAAAGGCCATACAGAGACTGCGCCACCTGTAGATCCATCCCATATACAGCCACCAAACATGTATGGTATTGTGGATGCTGAGAAGTACTTGCTGACAGCAGCCTGATATGGCTGTCTCCTGAAAGCCTCTGCCAGAGCCTGACAAATACAGAGGTGGATGCTGGCAGCCAACCATTAGACTGAGCATGGCGTCCCTAGTGGAGGAGTTAGAGAAGGGACTGAAGAAGATGAGGAAGTTTGCTTCCCCATGGGGGTAGCAACTGTGTCAACCAACCAGGCAGCACTGGATATCCCAGGGACTGGACCACCAACCAAAGAGTTCACATGCAAAAACCCATGGCTCTGGCTACATACGTGGCAGAGAATGGCCTTGTTGGACATTAGTGGGAGGAGTGGCCCTAGGGCCTTAGGGTGTTTGATGACACAGTGTGGGGGATTGCCAGGGTGGGAAGACAGGATTTGCTGGGTGGGTGGGGGGAACACCTTCATAGAGGCAGGGGGAGGGGTGATGGTATAGGAGGTTTCTGAAGTGGAGACCTGGAAAGGGGAAAAAATTGAAAGGTAAATAAAGAAAATATCCCCTTTTATTAGTCAGGGTTCTCTAGAGTCACAGAACTTACGGATAGTCTCTATAGAGTAAAGGAATTTATTGATGACTTATAGTCTGCAGTCCAATTCCCAACAGTGGTTTAGTAGTAGCTGTGAATGGAAGTCCAAGGATCTAGCAGTTGCTTAGTCCCACACAGCAAGCAAGCAAAAAAGTGAGAACAAGACTCCCTTCTTCCAATGTGTGTACCACCACACCTTTAATCCCAGATGACCTTGAACTCTGAGATCTCCCTGTATTAATCTTTTGGAATCCATAGCCACTGTGCCTCAAGATCTCCATACCAAGATCCAGATCAGAAAC